>NW_022589751.1:12156574-12384660 GCF_004348235.1 Phoca vitulina
TTTTTTTTTTTTTTTTTTTTTTTATTTATTTATTCATGAGAGTCAGAGAGAGAGAGAGAGAGAGAGGCAGAGGCAGAGGGAGAAGCAGGCTCCCCGCCTAGCAGGGAGCCCGATGCGGGACTCGATCCCGGGACCCCGGGATCATGACCTGAGCCGAAGGCAGACGCTTAACCATCTGAGCCACCCAGGCGCCCTGCCTTGCTATTTTTTTAATGTTTTTATTTAAATTTACTCACTTTGGGGGCACCTGGATGGCTCAGTCATTAAGTGTCTGCCTTCGGCTCAGGTCATGATCCCAGGGTCCTGGGATGGGGCCCCGCGTTGGGCTCCCTGCTCAGCGGGAAGCCTGCTTCTCCCTCTCCCACTCCCCCTGCTTATGTTCCTGCTCTCACTGTCTCTCTCTCTCTGTCAAATGAATAAATAAAATCTTTAAAAAAAATAATAATAAATTTACTCACTTTGTTTTTTAAGGGAAACTTTGCAGCACTCCTATAAATGCAAAGCCAGTATAGATTGTAATTCATTGAAGGCAATCTTTAAAATAAATACAGTGGAAATAAAACTGTTAGTAAATTCTAATTCTGAGCTTGAGGTCTACTCTGCGTTTGTTAAAAAATGAAACTAGCCGGTGTTAGAAAGTTAGGACTAAACAGAAACTATGTGCTTGACATATTCAGAAGGATCTAAAGAAATTGATAAGAGAACAACTTTTTCACTAAGTGATTTTTCACCAAGTGATTATTGGGTGAGAGCATAACCCAAAATTGGCTCCTGCACCACCTGAAGTATCCTGAAGAACATCTTGAGTACTACCCATGATTCTCTACCCATACCTTGGGAAATACCTCATTTGCCCAATAAAACAGCTTGTAAAGGACAAAGCTAGGATTCAAACCACCATCTGCCGGTATCAAAGTCTTTCCCTTGTGCACTGTGGGCTCCCCACGCAACTGATTTCAAAACTTTTCTCTGAATTGGCCATGTTTGTCTTCCCTTAGCGATATTTTATCCTGGTGTGTCCATGAGGCTTAGTGATGTCATGACCTTCAATGTCTTTCCTGAAAATGTGCCAGGAACTGTATACCACACTCCAGAGGAAGCCTGACCCCTATGGGGCCTGGTGGGACTGTGCTCTTTTGATGTAATGCTGTGCTTTTTCTAGCACAGTCTGGGAATGCATTGCCTGTTTAAGCAGCTGGGCCACGTTGCTGTTTCTCGTTTTTCTGTGGTCAAGTTCACATTCCCCCACACTCCTACCCCCTGTATGATAATTATCTGTTTGAATTAGTGTACAGTGTTTCACAGGAAAGAGACATCTGACTTCATACTAAGTCAGGCCTACATTAGCCAAAGTAGGGGACTGAATGACAACGTGGATTATGATTCTTTGGCCTTTGACAGGACAGACCTCAATTGCGTCACACACTATTGTAAAACCTCTCACTCTCACAGATGGTGAGTTCACTGAAGGCAGGGACTATGAATTTATCTTTGTATCCTTATTGCCTATCAGAGTGCCTGGCATAGAGGTGTACTTAATAAATGTGTGTTCAATGATTGAATTCCCTTGACTTGAGAGTCATAGTAAAATTAAAATGGTTCTTGAATTTAATAAAATTGCAATGCTCTTTTGTTGTTTTTGTCTATAATCATTGATTCTTCTTTATTTGAAACAGTTTTTTTATTTTTAAAAAAAATAGGAACCAACTCTCCTATACAGTTCACACTTGAATGACATGTGTTTGAACTGCATGGGTCCACTTAATATGCAGATTTTTTTGGATAAATACAGTATAGTACTGTAAATGTATTTTCTCTTCCTTATGGTTTTCTTTTCTTTTTTTTATTTTATTTTATTTATTTATTTGAGAGAGTGTGTGAGAGAGAGCACGAGCCAGGGGAGGAGCAGAGGGAGAGGGAGAAGCAGGCTCCCTGGGAGCCTGATGCAGGGCTCAATCTCAGAACTCTGAGATCATGACCTGAGCCGAAGGTAGACGCTTAACCGACTGAGCCACCCAGGCATTGCTTCCTTATGATTTTCTTAATAACATTTTCTTTTCTCTGGCTTATTTTATTGTGAGAATGCAGTATATAGTACATATAACATACAAAATATGTGTTAAGTGACTATGACTATTATGTCATAATATAACTTTTATTGGTCAACAGTAGGCTATTAGTAGTCAAGCTTTTGGGAAGTCCAAAGTTATACACGATTTTCAATTGCACAGGGCGGGGGGTTGGCACCCCAAGTCCCCATGTTGTTCAAGGGTCAACTGTACTATAAGTCACCCTTAGCCCCCTCTGCCTTCCAGGATTTGGGCATATGACCCCAGACTGACCAATCGGAGTCACTATGATAAGTTTTAGAGACAGGCACATAACCCAATTTGTGCTATTGAGAGTCAGGCCCACGAATCAATTGTTTGTTGTTAGGCTGGTAAAATATAAGCTTGAAGCTGCTGATGGACATCTGGTACCCTCATGGCGAGAGCCCATGTGAGAATGAAGTCACCGCTGAAGATAATGAAATCAAGAAATGGAGAAAGAGTCCAGACCACATAATTGGGGCACCTGGATCCAGACATGCCTGAAAACTCCCCTCATAAATTTTTAGTTATTTGAGCCACTAATGTCCCACCTTTAAACTACTGGTTCAGGGATGCCTGGGTGGCTCAGTTGCTTAGCCTCTGCCTTTGGCTCAGGTCACGATCCCAGGGTTCTGGAATCAAGTCCCATATCGGGCTCCTTGCTCAACGGGGAGCCTGCTTTTCCCTCTCCCTGCCACTTCCCCTGCTTCTGCGCTCTCTCTCTTTCTGACAAATAAATACACAAAATCTTTAAAAATAAATAAATAAACTACTGGTTCACAAATGGCAGCCCGAGATAAAACGTTTACTGTTCCCTAGCAAAGTGAGAAAAATAATTTGATTTATAAGACCCTTTATCCTGACATACCTTTCCTAATTTTTGGCATTAAAACATTTACGAATTGATGGCCATAACAGATAGCAATTGTATTTTTCTAATTGTCCTTAATAGAAAATGAGAATGGTAGTGGGCCCTTTATCTCTCCTTCATCTTGGTCTGCTCCAGCTGCTATAACAAATTACCATAGGCTTAAACAACAAATGCTTATTTCTCACAGTTCTGGAGGTTGGGAAGTCTGCCATCAGCATGTCAGCCTGGCCGATTCCGGTGAGAACTTGCTTCCTGGCTGGTAAATGGCCTCCTTCTTGTTGTAGGCTCACATGGCAGAGAGAGAGAAAAGGTAGCTCTCTTCCTCTTCTCATAAGGACATGAATCCCACGGTGAGGGCTCCACTCTCATGACCTAATTACCTCCTACAGGCTCCACCTCCAAGTGCCATCACATTACAGCTTCAAATTCAGAATTTGAATTCTGGGGAGGACACAAACCTTCAGTCCATAGCACCCTCCATTTAAAAATTTTTTTTTTTATCAGCCTATGAAATAAAAGTCTGCTATAAACTACAGCGTGTAAAATACAATATTTGGATATACAATAAAAAGTGTGGTCCTTTTATTTCTTAGTTTATTTATACTTCATCTGAGTCCAGAAAGCATTAAGGAAACTCACTTGACTCCTTTGATCTAATGCCCAGGAAGGACTCTTCATTCCAAAGGCCTCACATGGGACTCTCTCAAAGCAAGTCGAAGAGGTCTTTCGTCCCTCCTCCTGGGGGGTAGACATGGATCCAAGTGATGATTTTATTTGCCTCTTCCCTGGGACTGTGCAATGGGAAGCAGCGTGTCAGCAGAAAAAAAGCCCCACCCGAGGGCTTCTCCTTGGCACTTGTCACCTGTTCTGTAATGGCTCCAGGTCCCCCTCTTCTGAGTGATGCTACATCCCTCGTGTTCCAAGGCCTTGATACGGTGAGGGTGAAGGGGTTCAGGGAATGGTGGAAGGTGAAGAGAATGAAGGTAGCAGAAGGAAAGATCCATGAGGGGAAGGAAGTGGGGCAACACATTCAGAGAGCGGAGGAATAAGAAAAAGTGAAAGAAAAAGAAAAAGCCTTTATAAATAGTGGAATTTAACTTTTGGGAGGAGAGAGAGAATTGATGTTTGCTTAGGCATTTGCCCAGGGGGAATGTTTACTCATGGTTTAATGGCCAGAATGAGCTTAGTATTAAAGTAGAAATGAAGGGGCGCCTGGGTGGCTCAGTCGTTAAGCGTCTGCCTTCAGCTCAGGTCATGATCCCGGGGTCCTGGGATCGAGCCCCGCACCGGGCTCCCTGCTGAGCGGGGAGCCCGCTTCTCCCTCTCCCTTGCTCCCCCTGCTGTGTTCCTGCTCTCGCTATCTCTCTCTCTCTGTCAAATAAATGAATAAAATCTTTAAAAAAATAAAAAATAAAAAAAATAAAGTAGAAATGAAGTAATATTCCAGAACGGAGGTGGGCATGACAGTGTCGTGCCGGGTGTGTCCTGAGAATGTGTGTCTTAGACAAATCACAATACCACACATGTGAAGACGAGGCTCTGGACACATGAGCTTTGATGTCTGACGGCAGATTTGTCCCAAGCCATGCTGTCCCACTTTCTTGATCCTTGTTCATGAGATGGCTGGTTTGGGGTGGGGTGTTCCCTGTGGCCACGGAAAAAGTGAATCTTATTGGTTCACTTATGACTAGACTCAGTGTGGTTTGGATGCTATCCCGTGTCTTGGACCTATGCTGGGTTAGGCTTCTAGCAAGTTAGATCATGGATTGGGAAGCTAAACACACACACACACACACACACACACACACACACACACACATGCATACATCCTTAGAAAAAGATGCAGCTAGGACGAGCCAGGCTCTTTCCTGCCACAGGGTCCTTGAGCTTGCTCTTCCTTCTGCCTGAAACTCTTATTCCTATTCTCTGTAAGCCTTCCTTTTTCTTATCCTTTACACATCACCTCTTAAGAGAAGTCGTCCGTAACCATCCTATCTCAGATAGGCACCCCCCCCACCCCCGCATTCCCTCTCTCGGCACCTTCTCAGACACGAATTCTTTTTATGTGCTTATTAACTTGTTTTGTTGTCTCTTCCTCTACATCCCTCTAACTCCGAAAAAGGAGGAACCACGTCTCTCTGGTTCACCCACTGCTTCCCCTACTCTTAACACAGGGTCTGATTCATAAATGGGACCCAACGTTTGTCAGGTGACCAAATCAATACATTAACTGCTATGAATTCATATCCTGGATCTTTAACAGATAAAAACTCGACACTACCGTATTGGGATATAATTGTTTTAGAATAAGATTTCAAACTGTTTGGCTATTAACAAGGGCTCCTGCTCTTGCTTTTCCTTCAAAGTATCCTGAAGTGGATGGAAGAGCTCGGGATGTTGCACATTGTGTATTGATTTTTGATCCTTTGGGAAAGGGAGAAGAGTCCTCATTTGAAGAATGAGTCTGTCTATAAAGTCTCTGGAGACCCTTTACATTTTCTCTTGTTTTAGTCTTTGTGCCAATGGTGCATGCTCCCAGTCCAGTGACAAGCAATTTGGTACAAATAATGGGAACTATTTGAGGCAAGACACTATAGCCATCCAAAGGCTTAAGTCCCTGCTGTCAGAGACTTGTGCCTTTAGGGAGAGAAAATGTTGTCACGGTCACCTCCTGGGTCAAGTTGACTACAGCAGCCCTCTTCTTTAAAAAGAGTTGTATGTTTTTGTTTTCTTCCTGTGCTGTGTTTTACATACATTCACTCAAGGTGGGAGTGTGGCAGCCCTACCTCTCAGTACGAGGACTGCAATTGGTTATTTGTGTTCTATCTATTTATATCCAACCCAATTTACAGAAAAAATTGAAATAGTTTATATATTCTTTTTCTGTTACTGCATAACAAATCTACTACTGCATAACTGCCTATTTCTATTTCTGCATAACAAATTAGAGACTTAAAACAGCACAAACGTATTATGTTGCAGGAGTCTGGGCATGGTTTGGCTGGATCCTCTGCTCTGGTCTCACAAGGCTGCACTCAGGTGTTAGCCCAAACTCATTCAGATTATTGGCACAATTCATTTCCTTGCGGTGTAGGACTATGATCTCCATTTTCCTGCTAGCTGTTGGGTGGGAACATTCGCAGCTTCTCCCCATAGGCAGTTTACAACCTAGCTGTTGGCTTTCTTCCTCTGAGGGCAGCCAGAGAAACTGTTTGTAAAGGGCTCGTCTGATTAGGTCAGGCCCACCCCGGATAATCTTCCTTTTGATTCATCTAAAATGACGGATTTGTTTCCCTACCATGTTGCCCCGCCCAGGTTCAGACTGCCCTCTCAGCTGGCTTTCAGCAGGCTCCTCACTGACTCAGTCTTGCTCTTGCTGCAGCCAGCTCTTAAGGCTGCAGCCAGGGTGATAAATTCTAAATCTAATCCTGCCACTCCCTGAGCGGAACCCTTCAATGCCTCCTTGTTCTTCCTAGGATAAAGTCCAAACTGTGATATGGTTCAAAGTCCTTCATGATCTGTCCCTCCCCACCCCGCTGGCCTGGGCTTTCGGCTTTCAGCTCCTCACTCAGTCCCTCACCCTGCCCCCTCACTTGCTTCCCATTTCTTTCCACCTGGTCAATGCCTCTTTACCTGACCTTATTACATCTCACCGTAGACTTCACTAGCTCCGGGATGCCTTTCCTGCCTGATTGTCCCAAGACCATAGTAGGGATCTTCCCACAGGCTCCCCACCCCAGAGTTTACTGAATCAGCAATCATCACAATGCAGTGTAACGTATTGTCTTCCCAACTAGATTGTAGCTGCCGAAGGTCACGAGCTGTATCTTATATTTTTTGTATTCTCTGCATTGAGCAAGGACTCATACATGTCCCCTGAATGAATGAATGAATGAATGAGTGAGTGAATGAATGATGAAAGGATGAATGAAAGTATGTGGCTGTGTCAGGGAAAAACCATGACTATACTTTTCGAATATCAGCTCTGCTAAGTGACTATGTACCGGGGAACCTGAAAACAAAACAAGTGATATTCAGACAATCTGGGAAACCCGAGTAGCATATGGCAACCTCAGGCATAAAATTCCACTGAGCCCTCTCAAGAAGCTGCTGCTTTCTAAAAACAAAAGGAGAACCAAGGAATATGGGATTTAAATTGGGAAGAAAGGAAAAATGCAGAGAAAGCATTAATCACCTGAGGAGAAAATTCCCTTTTTAAATGGGAAAAGATATGTTCTCTTCTGTTTTCCTTTTGACCACAGATAGAGAGATTGATAAAGTCACAGCAAAATAAATCGTGTTAATTGTAGTCTTGACTGGCCTCCTGAAGAGGGTGGGTTGTCACAGTTAAGCACCTTTTGTTTTCTGATGGGTGTGGGAATACTTCTTGAAAGGAGCAAAATTACTCAACGTTAGTTAGTTAGTTAGTTAGTTAGTTAGTTAGTTAGTTAGAGGCCGGGGTGGGGGAGGTTGACAGAGTGGGGGGATGTGGAACAAGTGGAGGAAACGAGCCTGCCCTGTCTCCCTGAGGCTGGGCTCCGAAACGGGTGTCTGGGAAAGAACCCTCACCAAGCCCCGAGGACAGGGGACTCCGGAACCCCAACATACCCGATGGGAGTTTGTGAACTTGTGTGCTCGTGACTCCACATCCCCTCAAAATCTTTACTAACATATCCTTCCTCAGTAACACGTGTAGTACAGACGGGTCCTGGGGAACTCAGCAAGGTAGGCAGTGCCGGGCCGTCTGGCACAGGGACAGGACAGTCATTCCATAGCGGCATCTACATTACACTTCACCCAGAAAATGTTTTGAAAGATGCATGTTGTGTAAAATGCCCATGTACGAAAACGAGGAGCAGTATCTAGGTATTCGTGTGTGAAATCCTTGTCTTATTAAGAAACTATTGGCTGTTGTTGAAATAGTCCTCCGCGATTTCAGAAGACTTGGTCACCTGGCCTCGCTATGGGAACAACATCAATGATGAATCATCTCAGCCTTTGAGCCATTCATTCAGAAATCTCCCTTGCGTGCCTGCTGCGCTGCAGGCTCGGGGCTAGATTCTGGAGGTAGAGTGGCCAACCAGCCGGAACTGGTCTCCAGACGCAGCGTGGACCGACGTGGAGCCTTCTGGATCCAAACCATAGCCCCAGAATCGGAAAATCTTACTGAATACTGCTGGATGGATGCACTGCCACATCAAGGATCTAACTCCGGGAACAGAGACCATTCTGAGTTGTTCTGAATGTGTTTATGTTTATATATGTCCCGGATAATAAAATAGAAAGATAGCTTCATCTGATGGGAAAGCGGGAGCAAGCCTTTCTAACAAGCGGGCCCAGCACTGTGGATCTCAGGCAGGAGCGCTCTGGGGCTGCGTCATCTCCACCTCCTCCTTCCTAGCTGACCCGGGGCTACACTGGCTTTGGTACTCTGTCTCCAGGTCCTGAGTTGGGAACTCGCCTCGTTGGGGTTGCTTGAGGGATGCTTCTCTTGAGAAGGAAGTTAACCTGGAAGAAAAAAAGCAGCAGCTAGGAGAGTAGAGGAGTCAGTTTTCTATTTCCTGGAATTGAAATTGGGGAAGACCTCTTTGGACCTGGTTTCACCACAGTTCCAGGTCCCGAGGGCAGGGTACTAAGGAACATTATTACAGTAGCCCTGGTGGTGTCACGCTTGCCTAATAGTCCCAAGAAGTGGTACATAATCGCTGGTGATACATAGGATATACCTGGATGAACTAAATATACATTTATTTTATAAGTATTAGAAGAAAATTACATCTATATCTCAAACAATTTCACTAATAGTGTCGCTTAGGACAGGAGCTATGATTGATGGTGCCCTAATAATCCCCTTTATGCCAATGTGTGAATCACAGGTGCTGTGCTCAGGCATGCCAATGAATACCTCAGACCTTCAGATCGAAACTTGCTGCCATAATTGCTTGAAATTATAGATAGTAGAGATGATACAGATTATTACATGGATTCTTAAATTCCAAATTTCCACATGCAAGGAATGCATCCTTTCCAGCAATACATTGAAACTTGCCCTCTGGCCATGGCATGCAGACGTAAAGATGCTTCTGACTGACAAGCGTAGGATCTGCTGGCTGTGCAACCATCCTAGCAAGAGGGAGTGGCACAGTGTTCTAAACACACTCCCCTGAGGGATCCTTGGCTTCCAGGCCCTTGGAACAGTTGGAGCTGCTGAAGCCAGCTGAGAGCTGAACAACAGAAAAGACAGCTCTCCATGGGGTTATTTTCTGCCTCTTCCACAAAAATCCACAGCCAGCTTTTCTGCTAGTTCCCCAAAGTAGAGGAAACCAGAGCTAACTGTATTGTATCATTACCATTTCGTATATATAGTAATTCAGAGATCTAGGAGAGAGAGAGAGAGAGAGAGAGAGAGAAAAGGCAACAAAATGAGGGAAGGACAGAGGAGAAGGAAAGGAGCCTGATGTCTGGCCAGATGTGGAGAAAAGCAAAGAGGACACTGGATGACTCTGGGCAATATTTAAAAGAGTCTTAACTGTAACATGAAAACCCTCTAGTAAATAATTTTTTTCCCTTTTTTTCTTCCCCCAGCCAGACGGATCTCTGCTTTAAAATGAAAAGAGAGATAGGTTTTAATGGATTCTTAGCTGGTTTTCTCTCTGGGAATTATATCCAAAAGATAATTTTTTTCTTTCTGTTATATTTGACATAATGATAGGTTATGTTAATTTATTTAAAGCCTATAGGACAAAGGAAGTGAAATCTTTTGCAGTAGAGTACATAACTTCAGCAGATATGCCGTTGCTCAAATCTGACAATGAAGAGCACTTTTAAGGCAGGGCTCATGCACGCAGCTGCCGATCAGTCATTGGATTTTAGGGTAGACTGAGAAAAAGGGATGGGAGAAGATATTCGCAAATGTCTTATCAGACAAAGGGCTGATAAGTATCTAAAATCTATAAAGAATTTATCAAACTCAACACCCAAAGAACAAATAATCCAGTCAAGAAATGGGCAGAAGACATGAACAGACATTTCTGCAAAGAAGACATCCAAATGGCCAACAGACACATGAAAAAATGCCCTACATCACTCAGCATCAGAGAAATACAGATCAAAACCACAATGAGATATACCTCACACCAGTCAGAATGGCTGAAATTAACAAGTCAGGAAATGACAGATGGTGGCGGGGATGCGGAGAAAGGGGGGACCCTCCTACACTGTTGGTGGGAATGCAAGCTGGTGCAGCCGCTCTGGAAAACAGTATGGAAGCTCCTCAAAAAGTTGAAAATAGAGCTACCCTACGACCCAGCAATTGCACTCCTAGGTATTTATCCAAAGGATACTAACATAGTGATCCAAAGGGGCACGTGCACCCCAATATTTATAGCAGCAATGTCCACAATAGCCAAACTATGGAAAGAGCCCAGATGTCCATCGACAGATGAATGGATAAAGAAGATGTGGCATATATATACAATGGAATATTATGCAGCCATCAGAAAGAATGAACTCTTGCCATTTGCAATGACGTGGATAGAACTAGAGGGTATTATGCTAAGCAAAATAAGTCAATCAGAGAAAGACAAATATCATATTATTTCACTCATATGTGGAATTTAAAAAACAAAACAGATGAACATAGGAGAAGGGAAGGAAAAATAAGACGAAATCAGAGAGGGAGACAAACCATAAGACTCTTAACTATAGGAAACAAATTGAAGGTTGCTGGAGGGGAGTGGGCTGGAGGGATGGGGTAATTGGGTGATGGGCATTAAGGAGGGCACAGGATGTAATGAACACTGGGTGTTTATGCAACGGATGAATTACTAAATTCTACCTACCCCTGAAACTAATAATACACTATATTTTAACTAAATTGATTTTAAATTAAGAAAAAGGGGTGGGGGGAGAGAAAGTTAGTTGGGAAACTGGGACCAGATAACAGGCTGCGATGGCAGAGTTAGTCTTTGCTTCCTGCACCTGCAAGTAGATGTGGTTTATAATGTGCAGGATCTAGGAATAGAGGGAGAAGAGGGTAAAGGGGGAACTATCTAGAAATTATAGAGGACTTTTCAGAGGATGTAAAGAACTCTTTATTCGGATCCCTGTGTTAAAATAAGGGGTTATGAACACAGGTTGTAAGCTTAGCATGAGGCCCTGTAACATGCTGGCTAAGAAGCAGCCCTGAAGGCCCAAGAGAGGTTGCAATGGCGGCTCCACTTACTGGCTGTGTGACGCTGCACAGGATTCTTACCTTCTCTGAGCTTCCTTGGCCATCAATGGGAATACTTAGATGTCCCTGACAGAGTTGTTGTTAAGGTTAAATGAGATCGTTCTGGAAAGCTCTCCTATCGTGTCTCATACATAGTAACCATTCAGTAAATGGTATCTGTAACTGTATTTGAAAAAAACAAGCTCCTTGACTGCACAGAGTTAACAGGGAAAGGGGCGAGCGGGTCGGCTAAGCTCTAGGGTTGTATAGAGAAGGAACTGGACAGAGTGAGGAGGCCCTAGGGAAGAGTGGACTTGTGGGACACAAGGTCTATAGGTGCTCGTTAAATAGGACTGTCTTATTACCTTTTACCTATTTTGAGAAATCTGAAGTTTAGTGTCCGTGACTTCTGAGCTTTTTTAGCTCCGAGATCCTAATCTAAGATGACCAAAGCTGAAAAGGTCCAGCTGGTAAGTCAAAAAAGTTCCTTGCTTCTGGTTCTACCTGTAAGAGACAGCTGTGGAGAGGTGAATCCTGGAGAGCGGCGGGCTCTTTTGCTGAGGTGAGTGGCCAGCAAGACTGTCTGGCACACAGGGCACCAGGAGGGGGCAGAGCGCCATCTGGTGGTAGTCCCAGCTGATGGCGCAGAAGCATGCCACCCAAGGGCGTCTGTGTATCTGGGCAAGGTCTCTGGGACTTACAAACTAGCATTTGTTGAGCACTTTCGATATATAGGTCACTGTACTAAATGCTTTATATGCACTTTCTCATTCCAACCTCTTATAAAGGAGGTGCTTTTATCAGCAATTTACAGAGGAAGAAACTAAGGAAGACTGATTAGGTAATTTGTTCAAGGTCTGTGGACAAATGAGCCAGATTTAGAAGATAGTGCTCTTCATCATTGTGCTGTGTTAAACAGAAGAAAGAGGAAAAGTCAAAAGGAAATGGGAAGGATATAATAGAATGACAGGAGAAAATTAAGCATATGAGAGCAATGATTTTTTTTTTTTTTAAGTGAAAGAAGGAAACTCAGCAGAGACTAGAACCATGCAATAGGTTGTAAGTGATCTTTACAGTGTTCTGTGAATGTCAGCCTAACTCACCAGTTTGGGTTCCCCAGGGCCCACGGTCACAGTCACTGTCTCTGGGTCGAACCCAGGTGCTGTGGCAGTGACAATGTAGGTACCTGGAAGCAGCAGCCGGAAGTAATCGCCATGGTCACCTAAAAGTTACAAGAACATAACTCAGTCTGCTGATTAGAAATTTGCCATTTGGGGCCTTGATCTGAAAAATGATCTGAGGATTTTAGCTGACCACAAGCTTGATTTTTTAAAATAGCATGATGAAATTGGTTAAGATCTAAAACTATCTTAGGTTATTTTATTTATTAAGGAGCATGGGTTTCCCCACTCATGGGGAGTAGAAGTTTCTATACTGAGAGTATTGCATTTAATTCTATACCATGTATTTTAAAACAAACTCATGTCCAGGAAAGGGTCACTTGGAGAAAGGTTGAAAGATATATGAATGTTTTGTATGGTAAAGAAACTACATGAGACTTCTGTTTCAGTGTTTGAAAAGCCACTGTGAAGAAATGACATCTACCTAAAAAAATAAGAATGAGAACTATGAGTTTAAATTGTAGGAGGAAAATTTTGCTAGACAGAAGCAGAACTACTGTGACAGAGTTATCAAAAAAGAAATGGACTGCTTCATGTAATTGTGAGCACTGAAGCAGAGAATGAATGAGTGTCCCTGGTAAAGCCACACAGTTGTGCAGTGCACAACCTGCACTGATGGACATAATGGACATGATGGCCCCGGGTTAGAAGACCAGCTGTCAGTGGTGCTCTATGTGTGTAATCTTCTCTTAAGTGGGAGGGCTAGACTAAATGACCACTAAAGCTCTGATTTTGAGAATTCTATTTTTAATATTTCTTCCATCACCTTCTAAAGGGGAAAATAAAATTCAAAAGAAAGCCCATTTTTCTATGGCAGGGATACAGCATTTTGGCTAATGACTTTGTATCTCTTTAGAATCAGTTGTGACCATGCCTTTGAAATTTCTTTTAAGCAATGAATAATTGAAATAATAAATGCAATTAAGAATGGGACAGACTATAAATACTAAAGAAGTCTCTTCTCTGCCCCCTATTAAATGTAATTCCTTTTAAAATACTTTAGCAAAAGCAGTAAGTTATTATGCATATGTTGGATAGTGTAAGTTATACCCCAGGGGCCGTCATTTTCTTAATTGGGGACTTACACCCAGGAATGGTTAGGTAGCATTATATCAGAAAGGCCCAATTCCAGATACAGCTATTATAAGGGCTTCAGCTATCTTTCTCTGTAATCAGCACTAGATGCTTTTCTAAGTAACATAATGAATGTTAGCAATGAGCTTTTTCGGTGGTGAAATGAGTAATTTGTTAATTTAGCATAATGAGTGTTGAAAGTGGGTTCTTATTGGTGGAATTAGTGGTATTCAATATATATTGATTGGCTAGAATGTTTCAGAGACATTCCCTGTCTGTGCATGAATACAGTATGAAAATCTAGTAAGCCCTGAAGTTCTGAGGGATGCCCGAGGTTTGATGCCTAAATGGTCTTGGGTCCAGCGACCGGCACGGAGGCCTGATGCTTGACTATGAGGCTATAGAATTCTGCCTTTAGAATGTTGCTGCTTTTGCCTTGAATGAGCCTTTCATGTAAGATGTGTTGGGATCCACCTCCAGTAATACTAGTTATCTCCGAGATCTCATCCAGTCTAACCAGACTGTAAGTCTGAACTGTAAGATGCCTGCGTGGTATTAGGCATTGGTGTTGTAAAATGTGGCTGAGCCTTGTTTGTATAGAGGCTGTGGGAGGTAGGCAAATTTCACCCACCTCTGACCGCTGGTAGCTACTGCTTTACATTAAAACCAAAACAAACATCAAGAAAAAAAAGAAAGAAAGAAAAACCTAAGAGTTGTGCATGATCAAATTTGGCTGGGGCAGTTTGCAACATCTGTGCCATATGAGATATTCTGTACCATTCTAGGAGGTTCCAGGTTGGTTCCAAGATCTGCCTCTGCCATCACTCTTGCCCTGCAACAAGCCTATAGAATGCATCTTGCTAACTTTTCCCTGGATGGAGGTGTAGTGAAATGCCTGGGTCACGGACAAGACTAAACGTCAGTTCTATAGTCCTTTTCTTTTCAACCCCATTTCACACCAGTATGTGAGCTACCACTACCTCAAACCCAGAAAACACCCCTAACTAAGTTGTATGAGGCAGTGACTCCTAAATGCTAAGAGAGAAGTTACATCTTCCTAGTCCTGGCCTCCTAGTTCACTGTCCCTATGTCTATCATCCTTCCTTCCTCCTGTCCCCACCCCCAATGTCTTTGACACCTCTGCTAGTCTCGCTGGCTTACAAACTGGCCTCCTGATCATGCTGAAAAAAGGTGAGGACATGAAGGCTTCCTTCTCACCCCGCTAAGCATGGCCACCTACCTGAAGTGACATCATGGTTAATCCCACTAACAGAAATGATAGCCTCCGCAAGGTTATTATAATTCTCATCACGCACCATTCCCTTGATGCCCTGGTGTACCTGCGGGAGAGTTTACAGTGCACAGTTATGACCATAAGACATGTGTTCAGTGTTTGGGAGTCCTCAAAGCCCTTTCTCATATGTTTTTACATGTGATCTTTGCAAAGATTATGGTAATAGCCCCTTAATTAGCTGATCTCTCCGTCCTCCTGTTCCTCGACAATCTCTTCTCAACAGCATGCTCAAAGCGATCCTGTGAAAATCTAAGGTAAATCATGACATTAGTCTACTCTCTGTCTCTATGGATTTGACTACTCATATAAATAAAATTATACAACATTTGTCTTTTATGACTGAGTTATTTTTCTTTGCATACTGTCCTCAGAGTTCATCCATGTTGCAGCATATCTCGGAATTCCCTTTTTTTTTTTTAAGGCTGAAGACTATTCCATTGTATGTCCAAACCACATTTCATTTATCCACTCATCCATCAGTGGACACTTGGGTTGCAACTTGGGTCATGGTTACCTTTCAGCTACTGTGAATAATGCTGCTATTAGCATTGGTGTACAAGTATCTCTTTGAGATCCTGCTTTCAGTTCTTTTGGATCTATACCCAGGAGTGGGATTGCTGGATCAAGTAGGCTATTCTATGTTTAATTCTTGAGGAACCACATACTGTTTTTCATAATGGCTGCAACATTTCACATTCCCAGCAATAATACACAAGGGTTCTAATTCTCCACATCCTTGCCAATGCTTGCTACTGTCTGTCTTCTACGGTAATTTTTTTATAGAAGCCATCCTAATGAGTGTGTATTTGATTTGCATTTCCCTAATGACTGCTTGTTGCAGGCCTTGCATTTCTTGTCGTGTCCCCATCAAGGAGTCCCTGTTCCCCTAGAAAGCTGTATGATTCTCTCCCTCACGTCCTTTAAGTCTGTTTAAATGTCATTTTCTCTGTAAGGTCTTCTACATCAGATTTTGCATTTAACATGTTATAAAATTCACTTTATTATTTTGTTTAGTGTCTGTCTCTCCTCCCTGGAATACAAGCTTTACATGGGCAGGGATATTTGTTTGCCCATAACCCCCAGCATACGGTACCATTTCTGACAGATAACTGTGCTCAATGATGTTGAATGACTAAATCTGATGGGTAGAAGAAGCCCAGATGTATGGTATGGAGTCAAAGTAAGAGTCAGAACTGAGCCCCACAAAAACCCTTGCTACCATTGGAAAACACTTCTCTTTCTGTAACCAGGAAAGTTCAAGAATGGGATTTTACCTGTTCCAAGAACTGGATGAGGGCTTCCCGATTACCCAGCCACTCACGCTGTAATTCCTCTTGGCGAGGAAACTTGTCACAACTCAGTTCCAGCGTGATCTCAAAACAGTTGGAATGGAGATAGTTAAAGTCTTGCATTCCTAAGGGGAAGAGGGCAGCGGCAGATCTGTACAACCAGGATCCCACCAATGCTCCCGCTCAACTCTCCAAAACCATGATTTCTCTGTGCCCCCCATGACCTTCTATTCTACCTCTCAGTCTCCACTTATTTATCTCCTCCATAAAACCTTTCCCCAACTTCCCAGTTTTCTCTCTTCATAAATGCCCATTTTGTCACCCCCATCCTCTCCTCCCCATTTCAACCCTTAATCTCACTTCTTGACCCTTGGCATTTCCAAAGTCTGCTGGTTAGCGGTGCCTTGATATTAGACTCTGCACCTGTACTGCCTCCAAGGGGACAGATCTTCCCTTTGGGTGATGATACTCTTCAGACCTTGGAGGTTAGAGATAAGATGAATATCTTGCTTTCACATCCCTCCTCCTATCTGAGAACACAGCACTAACCTGAGAATGGTTAATCCAGAAAAACAGGCCCCTGAAAAAGCAGAAGGCAGCTATACTTTTCTTCAGTGGAATGCTCCTCTGCTTTTATCTTCTGTATTCTCCAATTGAATCAATGATTTTTTAATATGCTCCTGATTTATTAGAGTGGTGTTTATATCACAAGGGTATTTGGGTTAAAAACTATTCATCTAGTCAACTTCACCTCCTCTAAGCTGATGAGCATAAGTGGCTGTTATAGAGAGAATGGGGAAAGTTGGAGAACTGTGCCTCTTTCACTGGATCACTCTCTGCATCAGAATAATCGAGAAAGCTGTGCCTTCCAGCCAAATACAGGTTGCGGGGACTTAACTAGGGTTTCAGTAGGTATGGAGTGAGCCCCCCTCCCGATTTGCAGTCTAACAAGTTCCTAGGTGATGCTAATGATGCTGGTCCAGAGATCACACTGTGGAACCAATCATTGTAATGAGCTGAATAACCTTGGAATTGTATCAGCTTATTTTAGGGCAATGATTTTCACTGGAAGCATGGATCATGCTTTCCCAGATGATGGGAAGGGGGAGGGAGAAACAAGTACAATTTGAAAAAGTACATTTCATATTTTAAATTGGGGGGAGGATGACCTATTGGTTTCCTAATGCAAACTAAAAAATAATAATAATAATAAAGTTCAACAAAATCTTCTCACCTTGTGTTCAAGCAAGTTTTTAGCCACAAGAAGTCTATCACCTCCCGGTACTTGGTGACTCCCTAACCTTCCTCCTCTCTACTTTCCACAGAACCAGCTATCAGCTCAGCTCTTATCAGTGAGTTTTCTGTTACCTGGGCTCTGTCCAGGTCAGATTTGAAAGTATGGATAGCTGCTAAAACATGATGCCTAAAAGAATCTGGCTTCCTGCTTCAGCCTCTTCCCTATCTTTATGTTCCCTATCTACCCAAGGTTCATAAACAGAGGTTCTATCTCAACCCTTGGTGTTGGGGAAGGCCCAAGGAATAGAGAGAGAAGCCTCTTGCTGGAGGTTTCTACTATGCCATCCAATAGCCAATGTCCATGGCAAACACTTGAGATGGGCAGGCAGGGTACAGAGAGCACATAGCAGAGGAACTGTGGGTGTCCAGGCCAGCTCCTGTGGTCATCTGTTGCTATGTAAGGCATAGTTCCATGCTACTCAGAAAAGACACATAATAGGGATGCCTGGGTGGCTCAGTTGGTTAAGCTTCTGCCTTCGGCTCAGGTCAGGAAGCCCAGGGTCCTGGGATCAAGCCCTGCATCAGGCTCCCTGCTCAGTGGGGAGTCTGCTTCTCCTTCTCCCTTGGACCTTCTCCCCTGCTTGTGTTCTAGCTTTTGCACTCTCTCTCTGTCAAATGAATAAATAAACAAATCTTAAAAAAAAAAAAAAGACCCTAACATTTAGGACACCTGGGTGGCTCAGTAAAGCATCTGACTCTTGATTTTGGCTCAGGTCATGATCTCAGGGTTGTGAGATCAAGCCCCAGGTTGGGCTCTGTGCTCAGTGAGGAGTCTGCTTGAGATTCACTCTCTCCCTCTCCATCTCTCCCTCTCCCCCCTCCTTGTGCTCTCTCTCTTTCTCTCTCTCTCTAACAAATAAATAAATCTTAAAGAAAAAAAAGAAGACCCTAACATTTATAAGCAACCCAGGCATTTCCAAATGCTTTATGCACATTATTTTACTTAGTATTCACATCAAAATTACAATGCAAGTATTGTTCTTTCTTTCTTTCTTTCTTTCTTTCTTTCTTTCTTTCTTTCTTTCTTTCTTTCTTTCTTTCTTTCTTTCTTTTTTTGAGAGACAGCATGGCGGGGAGGGGCAGAGGGAGAGGGAAAGAGAAAATCTTAAACAGGCTGCACACCCAGCATGCAGCCCAACATGGGGCTCAATCTCACGACCCTGAGATCATGACCTGAACCAAAATCAAGAGTCAGATGCTTAACTGATTGAGCCACCCAGGCGCCTGGCAAGTATTGTTAAAGTACAGGTGAGAAATCAAAGCACAGAGAGGTTAAGTAATTACCCTGAAGCCACATAACTGGTAACTGGGCAAGCCGGGTTTCAACCCAATGTACTCTTACACCCACACTCTCAACCACTTGACTTCATTATATTCCTCCTATGCCCTGATCTATTGTGTAAACCACCAGTTTTAAAGGACCGCAAGGTGTCTCTACCTTTGTTTTAAAGAATCACAAAATGACACTGAATGCCACCTTAAGACTTCTCCATTTCTCAGATCTCTACTTGAATGTAAAATTCTATGGTATTCCTGTTGTTTCCCTGAGAAAAAATGATAATTTAGAAAGAGAGATGAGCCCTATTCCACTTTGGCTTGCAGCACTGTTGTACTCAGGACTCTTCTTACCCTTGCTGAGAGAATACCAGGAAGCCCCATTAGTGATGCCATCTGGGAAGTAATCCCCACAGTTCCAACCTTGGTGCATCCATCCATGTGCATACGAGTAGACCTTGGCCAGCTGTAGGTATAGCAGGTGGAAAATGACCTGAGTATTCCCAACTCATACAGCAATGCTCATACTCAGAAGTAGGGTGACACCACAAAACCCCACTATGTATAAACAACTGATTACTTGCTTTAGTGAAAGAAAATACCAGCAGGCATAGGAAGATGGTGTGTGTGCATGTGTGTGCCTGCATGTGGGGGACTAGAGTTAGAAGAGCTGTATTCTGATTTTTCCACTATCTTGGGGATAAGCTTCTTCAAGTGCAAAGTGAGCGGTGACACTAGATGATATATAAACTCCTTTCTAGGTGTACCATTTTCTAGCTGAGTTTTATGAAAGAAAACAAGGAGCAAGTAAGATAAGCCTTGGCCATGAAGAGAATTACAGTAGTCCTCCCGCCCCCGTGGTTTTGCTTTCTGTGGTTTCGGTTACTCGTAGACAACTGCGGTCTGGAAGCCGATGATCCTCCTTCTGACAATATGTCAGAAGGTCAGTAGTAGCCTAACGCTAGGTCACAATGCCTACGTCATTCAGCTCACTTCATCTCACCATGTAGGCATTTTATCATCTTGCATCATCACAAGAAGGGTGAGTGCAGTACAGTAAGATTTTTTTTTAAAGATTTGTTTATTTATTTGAGAGAGAGCGAGAGAGTGAGCACTCCCACAAACAAGGGGAGGGGCAGAGGGAGAGGGAGGGAGAGAATCTTCAGACTAGCTGCTGAGCACAGAACCCAACATGGTGCTTGATCCCAGGACCCTGAGATCATGACCTGAGCCGAAACCAAGAGTTGGCTGCTTAACTGACTGAGCCACCCAGGTGCACCTACAGAAGATATTTTGAGAGAAAGGCCACATTCACGTAACTTTTATTATAGTATATTGTTATTTTATTATTAGTTATTATTGCTAATCTCTTATCATGCCTAATTAATAAATTAAATTTTATCATTGGTATGTATAGGAAAAAATTATATATAGGGTTCAGTACTATTTGCAGTTTCAGACATCCACTGGGGTCTTGGAATGTATCCCCCAAGGATAAAGGGGGGACTCCTGTATGTATTGGGGGTGAGAGGTGTGTTGGAGGGAGAGGAATATATGTGGAATCTCTATAATTCTCTTTCATTACTACTTCATAACAGTGGGGGAAAATGAGATTACTGGAAGAAAAAATATAATAATATATTTGCTTTGCAAAGCAATAACTGGTGTAATTCTCTATGGAATTCATTCATCAATGAATTAATAATTAATGTTAATTATATTAATCATACTTACTAATAATACATTCACTATAAACTAATTAATCCATTTTTTATTCTCCTGCTGTTTTGAACTATTATGTAAATATTTTTTCATGCACATGATCTATTTTTTCATTAATGTAGCCATATCACCATAACCTTGCACATTAGCCCCCCCAGATACTTTCCTGAGCCCCAAGTGCCTCTGGCCAGATGAGTTGCCATGCTGCATACCTTCTGGAAAAGCTTGTCGTCGGGCGTGGGGGTCCTGGCAGCGCGGCGGAACCCTCGGACCCGATGCTCAAGGGATTTGTCATACGGGTAATTGGCCACCACTGCCCCTCCATGGAGATTGGCCGAAAGAACGAAGTTGAAGGAGCGGATCCACTGGATCACAGCCTGGGTCTCGGGTTCCACCTGTGGAGAGATGAGGGCCTGGCGGTGAAGCTGTAGCCGGAGGTGCCAAATGGCCATGCAAATGAGTCTGTCAGCTAGTGGCCCGAGAAGACGGCATGTCTGAATACAACAGAGAGCAGCCTCCTGGATATGAGAAGTATAGATGGGGAAATTTTGGTCTTTTGCCTGATGGTTTAAAAAATTAAGTAGATGGACTCTTTTTCAAAATGAAATTGCATGTGGAATCCCAATATACAAAATAGCTAAAAGGAGAGCATTTAAGGCAGTGAAACCATTGTGTATGAGACTATAGCAGTGGACAGATGCCATGATCCACTGGTCAAAACCCATAGAATGTACAACATGAAGAGTGAGCACTAATGTAAACTAGGGACTTGGGTGATGATGATGAGTCAGTGTAGTTCTTCAGTTGTAACAAATTACCACTCTGGTGGGGGAGGTTGATCATGGGAAGCTGGGAACTCTGTACTTCCCCCTCAATTTTGCTGTGAATCTAAAACTGCTCTATAAAAAATAAAGTCTATTACCGAGGACTTATCAGCAGGTGCAACTAGCAGCTGCTGAGAAATTCAAAGTTCAAGGTGAAGCCATCTCAAACATTCAAGAAAACACACGGACTCCGATTGTACACGAGGAGAGTGAAGAGGAAGAGGTTGATCAAACAGGTGTAGAGGGGGCGCCTGGGTGGCTCAGTCGTTAAGCGTCTGCCTTCGGCTCAAGTCATGATCCCAGGGTCCTGGGATCGAGCCCCACATCGGGCTCCCTGCTCTGCGGGAAGCCTGCTTCTCCCTCTCCCACTCCTCCTGCTTGTGTTCCCTCTCTCGCTGTGTCTCTCTCTGTCAAATAAATAAAATCTTAAAAAAACAAAAAACAAAACAAACAGGTGTAGAGGTTAAGGACATAGAATTGGTCACGTCATGAGCAAATGTGTCAGGAGCAGAGGCAGTCCAAGCCTGAAGAACAGCAGTAATGCTATTACATAATAAACAATGTAACCATTGGAAAATGGAGGACCTGGTTTTTTGGTGTTTCAAAAGAATAACTGTAGCTTGGTTTGAAATTTGTACTGTTTTTATTATTCATAAAGTTGTGGCTTCTTGTTGGATGAAAAAAAAATAAAGTCTATTAAAAAAAGGGAGAGGGGTGCCTGGGTGGCTCAGTCATTAAGCGTCTGCCTTCGGCTCAGGTCATGATCCCAGGGTCCTGGGATCGAGCCCCGCATCGGGCTCTCTGCTCTGCAGGAAGCCTGCTTCTCCCTCTCCCACTCCCCCTACTTGTGTTCCCTCTCTCACTGTGTCTCTGTCAAATAAATAAAATCTTAAAAAAAAAAAGAAAAAAAAGGGAGAGAGAGAGATTGGTTTGAAGAGGGGTAGCAGGGTTGGAGAGCTCAGAGCTCCCTGAATCTCCTTCTATAGCTAATTGTTGGTGAGCGCACAGTGCATCACACGTAAGAGAGATTTCTCTATAGAATGCTAGAGTCCTCTGTCGACAGTATAGTGCAGTAGAAAGAATGTTGGCTTAGGAGTCAGAAGACCTGGGGTTTAATCCTGAGTCCATCAATTATTAGCTGTGTGAGTTGTAAAACAAGGATGGATGACTGCTCCATGCATTCACCCCACAATGTTACAACAATCAACTGAAACGCTAAGGAATAATTTTGCACAACTGTAAAGTACCGTGCAGCTGTAGGATAGCGCTTTCCCTTTACCACCATGGCCACTAACATCAAACAGCATGTGCTCCGTGAGGGGCCCTCTGCTGGGGTTGCTGGGGGCAGAGAATGGATACAAAGAGAGGAAGATACCATTCCTACTGCTCTGGACAGATTAACACCGAGTTGACCCTTAATTCTTGTTTGTTTAATTGATGTGAAGATTGCTAGAAATTCCAGATGCTGATTTACCTGCTTCTGCATGCAAATTTCATCTCCTACCTGACTTTTCCAGTTGTCTGGAAGGGGCAAGTGGTGGTTAGGGCCTCCGTGTTTCTCATTGTAGTAGATGTAGGTGTTGAGATCGGGGAAGTTGCGGTTCAAGTCCACTCCATTTGCATTGTTCCTGCCAACCAGATACCCAGAGCTGTCTGCACCCTAGTGGGAAAATGAAGAAATGAAAAAGGAAGGTTTCAGGCTGAATCCTATAGTTGGAGAATACTATGTGGCATAGTATTTTGGGGCATTAGCTTAATCTATCAAATGACGTAGCATTTTCTTCTTTAATCCATCCAAAGTCCCAGTGGCATGGTTTAAGTTTCCCTGTAGACCACATGCTGATGGTAGAGATCCCAGGAGAAGCTCTAACAAGAGTAGGGTGTTTCAGGATAATGGGAACCCCTGTTTTTTTAAAATATAGCTTTATTGAGATATAATTTACATACCATAGAAGGTATGATTTACACACCATTTTAAGTGTACAACTCAATGAATTATTAGTCCCTGCTGACCGAGTCGTGTGAGCATCAGCACAATCTAACTTACGAAGATTTCTAACACCCTGAAAGGAAACCTTATGCCCATCCAGTCATTCCTCATTTTTAGTCCAGCGCTGGGACATCACTTTCTCTCTCCATAGATTTGCCTTTTTTGGCCATGTCAGTAAGAGGGATCACACATTACGTGTTTGGCTTTTATCACTGGGCATAATATTTTTGAGGTTTCTCCATGTTGTAGCATGTAACAGTACTTCATTCCTTTTTATGGCTGATTAATATTCCATTCTATGGATTTACTATACTTCATCTATTCACCAATTAATAGATTATTATACAGCCCTAGATCCTAGGGCTGCTGTAAGCTGTAACAAATTACATAAACTAGGTGGCTTATCACAACAGAAATGTATTCTCTCACAGTTCTGGAGGCTGGAAGTCTGAAATCAATATGTCAGCAGGGTCATATGCTCCAAAAGCTCTAGAGGAGCTCCTTCTTTGTCTCTTCCAGCCTCTGGTGGCTGGTGGCCGGCCATCCTTGGCATTCCTTGGCTGTAGATGCATCGCTCCAATTTCTACTCCCATCTTCACAGGCCTCCCCCCTGTGTGTCTGTCTCTGTACAGATTTTTTTCTTCTTATAAGGACACCAGTCATATATGAGTTAGTCACCCCAATCCAGTATGATTTCACCTTAACTTGACTGCATATGTAAAGACTCTATTTCCTAATAAGGTCACAGCCAGAGGTTCAGGTAGACATGAATTTGGGAGGGGGAGATACTATTTAACACCGCACATGGACATTTGGATTATTTCCACTTTTTGGCTATTGTGAAAATGTGGCTATGAGCATTCCCGTACAAGTCTTTGTATGGATGTATGTTTTCACTTCTCTTGGGTAGATACCTACTAGTAGAACGGCTGGGTTATAATTTAAGTCTATATTTAACTTTTTCAGAAACTGCTAAACTGTTTCCAAAGCAACCGCACCATGGAAATCACCCCCAACCCCTTTATTTTTTAAACTTAGGATCCTTGTTTATTTTTCTTCTTCCTAGGAAGTATCAACTTCCTGGATCGCTTAATTTCTCTGCTCACACTTCAAATTGTATCATTTATTTGGTCATGTATTCACTCATTCATTCATCCTTTTAGCCCATCTTAAGTGCATCTCTACTCAAAGCCCCCTGAAAGACACTAGGAAAAGAGATAATGAAACATTACGCCAGCCTTCTAGAAACTCATAATATATACAGGGAGATAGATATATATGTAAATGATTAAGATACATCAAGTAGTAAAATAGAGATATGTTCAAAGGCCCTTACAAAACTGAAATTCCATTTAATGTTTTGTATGGCATTGGAGAAGGGGAACAGTGTCCACTGGACCCCTGTGGACTGAGAGTAGAGCCCAAATTGGTGGCCATTCCTGGAAGTGGGGTGAATGGATGGACGTTGGGCAGCTAAAAACTCACAGATGTAATACCACTTTCATATTTAAAAAAAAAAATCCTTATTGTTCTTAGATTTCTCTATTTTTCATGGCATTCTGCTCATATTTTATTCTTATATCTCATTGAGAACTTATTTCTTTAAGTTACCTTAAGTTCCCTACATTAATTCTGTTCAGGGGGAAATATTTATGTAATTTTTCAATCGGGAGTTTGATTTTTCACTTCCACGAGATAATGATTTTCATTACATTTCCAGGAGTTTTTCACTACTTGTGCATTCATATTGATGTAGCTCCTAACTGTCCATATTAACAGCTATGTTAATTTACTTCTCAGTTGATTTACCACTCACACCAGGTCATTAGGCTAGCAGGTGAGGAGTTTCCTTAACAGAAAGTTCCCATAAGCAGGGTAGGTGGTATATTCATTCATTCCCTACTCCTTCCGTAACAAATTACCACATACATAGTGGCTTAAAAAACACAAGCTTATTACAGTTTTGGAAGTCAGAAGACTGAAATGGGTTTCACAAGACTAAAATCAAGGTGTCAGGAGGGCTGTGTTCCTTTTGAGGTCTCTAAGGGAATCTGTTTCCAGCTTTTCCCAGCTTTTAGAGGCCACCCACATTCCTTGGCTCATGTCCCTTCTTTCCTCTTCGAGGCCAACAGCACGACATCTTCAAATCTCTCTGACTGTGACCTTCTGTTTTCCTCTTCCACATTTGAAGGATCCCTGTGATTACACTGGACCCATCCAAATAATCCAGGATATTTTAAGGTCAGATGATTAGCAACCTTAATTACATCTGCAACTTTAATTCTCCCTCACCATGTAACATAACATATGCACAGGTTCTAGGGATTAAGATTTGGAAATCTTTGGTGAGATGGGGAAAGGGGAGATTATTCTGTTTTATCTACAGGTAGCTTTAAAGTTTGGTGACTAGGCAGGTCTCCCCTGTGTAGCCATGCAGACAGGTTTCCTCTGGGTATGGCAGGTAGCTCTGCAAGTTTGAGAACCTGATGGGGCCTCTCCTGGGCTCAGGTTCAAGATCTGCTCACTCTGAACAAGTACACAGCAGGTGAGCAAAGGTGACTGGCTCCCCAGAGATGGCTCTAGGATTTAGGGGGCTGGCAGGGGTTTTCCCCACTTTCTGCCACCCCACCTCATTCCCCAAAAGATGTGGGCAAGTCTGACATTCTCCAGTTTCCCCACTGCAGTAGTGGGAAGGGCCAGTAGAAGGAGAGCAGCCAGGCTGGAGGTCTCCCCCCCACATCTCTTTCAAATATTCCTGCTACTTTGGAAACTCAAGTCTTGAGATGTTAATGTGCACCTTTCTGATTTTCCAGTGGGGGAACAAAGCTTTCTTTTCTCATTTGTTGAGTTGTGTTGGCAGGATGTTGTGAGATTGCAAGGGGCAAATTTATGTTTTGTGGCTCCATTCCCCTCCCTGACTCTACTTACCACCACCCCCCCCCCCCAGCCCTATCCTCAAGTAGGTTTAAAATGGGATGGGCCAAAAGGACAGATGCTGCATTGTTCCACTTGTATGAGACAGAGTGGTCAGATTCATGGAATCAGGGAGTGGAGGGTGGTTGCCCGGGGCTGGGAGGAGGGGGAACTGGGGAGTTACTAATGAAGGTACATAAAGTTTTGGTTGAGCAGGATAGCTAAGTTCTGGAGACAACATTGTACCTATAGTCAACAATACTGTCTTGTACACTTAAAGTTTTCTTAAGAGGGTAGATCTCATCTTGGCTGTTCTTAACACAACAAAAATTTTTTAAAAAGTAAAGTAGTGAAATCTAGTCTTAAAAATGAAAAAAAAATTGCAAGACTACCTCAAATAGACATATTTTTAAATTGGGAAAAAAGCCTCTTTAATTTATAACCCCCCACCCCCTCGTCCAAAATCCCAAACAAACCAGGTTTAGACACAGCTTTTAAAGGAACATATCCATTGTGTAAGGCAGATGCCTGGCTTCACCCTGGAAAAATTCTAATTCAGTAGATGGGGGGGGGGGCGGGCAGCTAGGAATATGTATTTCAAAAAATCTTCACCTATGATTCTGATGCACAGCCACACACACACACACAAAATCATTGATTTAAAGTTAGGCACACTGACATTTTGAATTTATGTCAGAAGATGAAGTAAAAGCCCATAGACCCCTGCACAATGTAATTCTAGAATAATTTAAAGGTGGAGTACTATACTACTAGAGGAAAAAGCCGTGTAGAAATATGGTATTCACCTAGCAAAATACACAAATGTCCAATCACTATGTTGTATACCAAAAACTAATATAATATTGTATGTCAATTATACCTCAATAAAAAAAAAAAAAGAAATATAACCCATAGCATGAAGAATCTAGAATTAGCCCCCTACCGCACAATTCTGGGACAAGCGAGTTCTATTCCCCCCCAAATGCAAACGGGAGTGTAACGTGGGAGGGAGAAGAGTGTGCAGGGTTCGAAGCTAAAAATCGAGGGAAGGAGGTCTGTTTTGCGAGAGCCCTTCACACCTGTTTAATATTTCCCAGTTTAGGAAGCACTGTCACAGACCCTGCCTCACTGATCCGCACAATAAAACCGGGAGGTCCGCGGGGAAAGGCGTTGAGAGAACGAAACTCGGAGGGAGCCCACGTTCACCGCCTAGGCTGCCACAGGGCTGAACCCGGGTCTCCACACTGTGTCGTAGATCCACCGGCCTTCTCTCGATGACACGGTGGCACTGGCAGCGGGACCCCGAGGACTGTGCGCAGGGCCCCGCCCTGGGGCTCGGTACCTGGGCGGCGGCCACCTCGTAGCCGTCGGGGTTCATGGACGGCAGGATGTGCACGCGCGTGCCCTCCACCAGCCGCACGATGCGCTGGTTCCCGTTCCGGAACTCCTCGCACAGGAACTCGGCCAGCTGCAGCAGCAACTCGCGGCCCAGCACCTCGTTGCCGTGCATGTTTCCCACGTACTTGACTTCCGGCTCCACTGCAAGCGCGAGAAGAAGATGCAGGAAGAGAGAAGATGGGGAAAGCTTGCAAGTGCCAAGGACTCCTCACCGTGCAGAGGGACCTTTTCCCTCTTTCCCCGTAATGAATAAATGAAAATCTTACGCTTCTGCTGGGTCTTTTCCAGTGATTCCTGAGGCCCTTTTGGACAAATTGCAATGATAAATGCTACAGAAACCCATGCCCTGGAACCCCCACTGTGTTCATTACTTCTGATCTTCACAGAAAACCTGTGAAGAAGGCATGATTAGCCTCAGGAAGAGGGAGGAATGGAAGCAGCTGAGTAACTAGTTGTAGGTCACCTAGTTAATTACTAAGCTGGAGGCCCTAAGCCCAGGTGGTATCTATAGTAGCTTGGTACTTCTCAGAAACAACTCTTCTCAGGGTAAAAATGGTGTTTTCCCAAGACCTGCTTCTATAAAGTCTAGGTTATGGCATAACAGTTCCCAAACATCCCAGTTCAAAACTTAATTTGCCTGGTACCAAGACAACTAAAATACATCTGAGAATGCCATGTCTTGAGGCACAGAGGAGGAAGGAGTGATTCTAGGCCTTCTCTTTGGCTGTGCTAACTGTTCAACTGCAGGAAGAACTGAGGGCAGGAAAAGAGCCTCTAGAACCACTTAAAGAAAATCATGCTTGCCTCCTTTTAAAAAGGAGAACAGCTCTTGCCACTTGATTTCTCCTCCACCCCACACTCTCCTGCTTCCATGACTTTTCTGATTCTGGACCTCTTCATCTCCACATTTCCAAATCCTCCTCACTGTCTTTCTAGGCTCAGTTCAAATGTCACTCACTCAGAGAAGGCATCTTGGGTTCTCCCTGCTGGGAGTGAACTTGTTATTGAACTTCCCTTTACTACTTAACATTTTCTACTCTGAGTTTTACCTAATTTTGCACATCTCCTGTTTCCTTTGCTAGACCTGGCCTTCGCAATGTATGCACATTTTCATTTTCCTTAGGATACAATCCACTGTATTTATCTTAGTATACCTACAGCAGTCTTTCCCAAAGGAATGTTTATAACCCACAAGGGTTGTGTAGTGAATTTTCTATACTGTGTATTTTTAAATCT
The DNA here is from genome assembly GCF_004348235.1 of Phoca vitulina. Taxonomy (NCBI): domain Eukaryota; kingdom Metazoa; phylum Chordata; class Mammalia; order Carnivora; family Phocidae; genus Phoca; species Phoca vitulina. The sequence continues at coordinate 12,185,240 of NW_022589751.1, forward strand.
TAGGGTATTTCTTTAATCTTAGATTATGTCTTTCTTATTTTTCTTGGCATTAAAATATCCCTTCTTTTAGGAAAGGATGGTGATAGATGGCAGACAGTATTCTTCAACATCCTTGTTCAGCAAAATAAAACCTGGAAAATCTATGTTTGTCCCTTCCAATCTCTCTTATTTATTAAAACAATTTTTTTTAAAACTTAGGTGAAATCCAGGGGCGCCTGAGTGGTACAGTCGGTTAAGCGTCTGCCTTCGACTCAGGTCATGATCCCAGGGTCCTGGGATCAAGTCCAGCATCGGGCTCCCTGCTCCGTGGGGAGTCTGCTTCTCCCTCTACCTTTCCCCCCTGCTCGTGATCTCTCTCTCTCTCTTGGAAAAATAAAAAAAATTTAAAAAAAAAAAAAAAAAAGGAGCCCTGATCCAATCAACCTTCTTAAAAACAAAACAAACAAACAAAAATCTTAGGTGAAATTCAAAAGTCTGGGAACCACTGCCCTATAGAACCCAGCATTATGTCTTGTACTTAAAGGTGCTCGATATAAAATTCTTTGTCCCCACTTTCCATTTATCCAGAATAAAACCACTTCTCATAACAACCCCTGCTATCATTTTGGTTCAAGCCCCATATGCTGACACCTGGTTTATTACAGGAAATCTCCTTCTCGAACCCCTTGCATCTGCCCACCTGTAAAATCTATTCTCCTGAGTCACTGGTCAGCAAGCTTTCTCTATGCAGGGCCAGATTGTAAATACTTTGGGATCATGGGCTATATTGTCTCTGTCTAGCTACTCGACTCTTCCAGCAACAGCAGACAGTCAATACAAAAACAAATGGGCGGGGGTCTCTGGCTGGCTCAGTCAGTAGGGCATGCGATTCTTGATCTTGGGGCCATGAGTCCGAGCCCCACGTTGGTGTAGAGTTTACTTTAAAAAAAAGAAAATGGGCATAGCTGTGTTTCAGTGAAACTTTATTTACCTAAACAGGGGGCTGGCCCTCAGGCTACAGTTTGCTGACCCCCGTTCTGAGTGGTCTTTTACAAATGTATCCCTATTCTGAGTGCTCTTTTAAAAATCCTAAGTCAGATCATGTCATTCTTTTGCATAAAACCCTCCAGCGGCTTCTCACTTTACTCTAAAAGCCAAAATCTTTACAAAGGCTTATAAGGCACCACATGATCTCTTGCCCAGTAGCCCTATTCCCAACCATACAAGCTCTGACCTTGCTTTCCTGTTGTTCACCTTGCTGGAGCCATGGGGGCTTCCTTGCTGTTCCTCACCATGCCAAGCACACTCCTGCTCTTCCCTCTGTCTGCAAACATTTTCCTCCCCAATGATAGTACAGCATGCTCCATCACATCACCTCAAATGAGAAGCTTTTCCTAAACAGCAACAACCCCCTCCCCGGCATTGGCATTCTCTCTCTTTTCAAGGTTATTTTTCTCTATAGCATGTTTTTCCATCTGATTCAATATATATTCACTTAGTTACCCACTTGTTGCCAGTTTTACACTGATAGAATTAAGGCCCCTGAGGGAGGGGTCTTTGTTTTATTCTCTGTTTGTTGTATATTCAGAGTCTACAAAAGTGCTTGCAGATAGCGGCATCATCGGCAATATTTGTGGAATGAATAACGAATGTGTGAATGGATGAACAGCTGAAGTATAGGGCATCAGAGAAAAGAGAGATTAGTGAGGACTAGCATAGGATGAGAAAGCCTCAAGGAGGCCTTGAATGCTAGGCAGTGGAAGGGGGCATGGGAGTGAGGGCCTAACCCACAAGTATCCACAATGAACATACACCCCCAAAAGCATGGTGCTTTCAATGCAAGAGTGGCTTCAAAGCAAAGTCCTTATCCTCATTTAATGGCATAGATTTCCTTAAGCCAGCGCCGCCCCATCCTTGCCCTCCCCACTGGCCATGTAACATTCTGAAGCTGTCAGGGACAGAATCCACTGGGTGTGAGGTTGTCACCGAAGGATTTTAAGGAGGGCAGTGAGAGGATTATATCAGTATTTGGGAAAAGTATTCTGGCATCTGTGTGCTAAATGGAAGGGTTAGAGAGTGGTGGCAGGTAGGAGTTACAAGAGTCAGGAGCCTAGTGCAATGTTTTAGGCAGGTTGTAATGGTGTTTGGCTAGTGTGGGGGATGTGGAAGTGGAAAGGAAGAGAGAGATTTGAAGCTGACAAGATGAAGGAGGAACTGATATAATTTGGATGTCACAATTGCTGTAAGTAAAGAAGTGAGAAATTAGAAATAACTTAAATGTCTATAAATCAATGAAGAGTTACCTACAACCATGCAATGGAATATTATGCAGCCCAAAAATATGTTGTAGATGTACATTTATGGACACGGATACTATTTATAAAAGATGATGAGATGAGAAAAGCAGTTCTAGTATGATTCCATTTTTATTTAAAAAATATGTGTGTTGTGGGGTTGTTAAACATGCATACAAAAAAGTCTGGAAGGATATGCATCACTATGTTTAACAATGATCATCTGTGAGTGGTGGGATTATGAGTGAGTTTTGTTCTAGTTTCTTTATCTAATTTTTATTTCAATCTAAACACAGATTGCTTTTATAATAGAAACAAACTAACAAAAAGTAATCCAATGAATAAAACTAATACCCAAAACCTCAAGCTCTCTCCAGGTTCCCATACACTATCACGCTGTCATTCCCCAGAGAGATATCCCTAAACCTTTTGAGGTTTCCTGGAAGAATGAGAAGAGCTAATTGTTTCTGCTTGTGTTTCCTGAAGCACTGAATAAAGATAGCAAAATAGCACAGAAGAAAGAAGAGTTATGGGAGGGAAGGCAGGGGGATGGGGTGGGAGCAGGGAAGAAGACTCACCTTTTACCATGAAGGTCTTGAGCAAACAAAACCTCAAAAAGAAGAACAGACTAGAGCCTGAATTAGGGCTGCAGCTCCCCCAAAGCAGGGGCAATTTGAGGGCTAAGTAGGGAAAGACTTAGCACAGCTGGAGGAAGAGGTGATATTTTATAGGTGGAGGGGTCCATGGACTTCCTCAGAAACCACCCCAATTCCTGGATTTGTAAGGGAAGGGTCCTGCCCCATCCACTCCAACAACTGCTCAGGGCTTACAGGGCTCGTGGATCCCAGGGTAGTCGCTGAATTCCAGCACGTAGAGGTGTCTCCCCTTCACACTGCGCCCGATGCTGTACACCCGCGTGATGTAGGGGCATTCGTTGTGCACCTTGTACAGCGTCCGCACAAGCTCGTCATAGCGGTGGTGGCGGAAGGTCACCGGGACAACCAACTTGAAGAGAAGGAGAAGATGGAAGGAGACTGAGAGCAGGCCTGACATCTTGCTGGGCTTTTTCAAAGAGACCTACTAAAATGGGCTCCACCTCTCCCAACAACTGTCAAAATCCAAGGGCCAAGAACCAGCTCTTCCTAGTTTCCCGCCAGTAAACACCAGTCTGACAGAACCTGGCAAGGAAAGGCAGAACTGTCCCGTTCAGAGGGGAAATTATTTATGTAGCTCTGGAGCAGCCACACATCTCTCCTCCCCCATCACTCGGCTTCTCCTCATCCAGGGAAACCTTTTGAAAGGTTTTTGTACTCCCCCAGAATGGGTAGTTTCACTGATTCTGGCTTACTGATTAACTGGACTGTAAACAAGCTTCAATAAATAGTTGCTTATAACCCTTTGATTCCCAGAGAATTTTGAGAAACTTGGCCTGTGCTTATTCCCTATATTACAATTTAAGGAGATGTATTAATGAGAATTCTCTGTCCATTTCAATCAATCCCACACACAGCTGCCAGACTCTGAAGCACATCTCAGAGTCTTGTCCCTTTTCCCTCTCAAACATCTTTCAACAGATACCACTGAGAAAATGAAAAGATAAGCCACTGGCGGGGAGAAAACAATTGCAGTTCATAAATCTGATACTATACCCAGAACACATCAAGGACTCTTACAACACAATAATAAAACAAGCAATCCATTTCAAAAATGGGCGAAAGATTTGAATAGACATTTCACCAAAGTAGATATATGAATAGCTAATAAGCACATTTAAAGATGGTCACCATTATTGGTCAAAAGGAAATACAACATAAAACCACAATGAGAAATCACTTCATATCCACTAGAATGGCTACAATCAAAAAGTCACAATAACAAGTTTTGGTGAGAATAGGGAGAAACTGGAACCCTCCAATGGGAAAATAAATGTTGCAGCCACTAGGGAAAACAGTTTTCTTGCAGTTTCCTAAAAGGTTAAATATATACTTACTACATGACCCAGTAATTTCATCCCTATGTATCTACCCAAGAGAAATGAAAACATACATCCACACGAAAACCTGTACATGAATGTTCGTAGCAATATTATTCAAAATAGACAAAGTGGAAACATCCAAATGTCCATTAACTGGTGAATGGAGAAACAAAATACGGCGTAGCTGTAGAATGAGGTATCTTTTGACAATAAAGAGGAGTGGCATACTGATATATTGTGTAACATGGATGAACCTTAAAAGTATTATGCTCAGTGAAAGAAGTCAGATGCAAATGGCCACAAATTACATGATCCAATTCATATAAAATGTTTATAAGAGGCAAATGTATAGAGACACAGAGTAAATAAGAGGTTGCCTGGAGCTGGGAGCGGAAATGTAGTGACTCTAAGTGGGTAGAAGTTGTCTTTTTAAGGTGCTAGAACTGTTCTAAAATTAGATTGTACAACTCTGTAAATACACTAATTTACAGATTCATTGAATTGTATACATAAAGCAGGTGAATTTTTTGGTATATAAATTATATCTCAATAAAGCTGCTTTAAGAAAAAAGAAATAAAAATAATGAAGTAAGCCCCTCCTCCCAAAGTTAACTATAAATTTACCATACAACCCAACAATTCCACTCTGGGTACCTAGCCAAGAGAACAAAGACTTGCACGTGAGAATGTTTATGGCAGCCTACTCATAATAGCCAAAAGGTAGAAACTACCCAAATGTGCATCAGCTGGTGAATAGAGAAATCAAATGTGGTATATCCATATAATTGAACACTGCAGCATGGATGGGCTCCAAAGACACTATGCTAAGTGAAAGAAACCAACACGAAAAACCACATATAAAATGATTCTATTTCCATGAAATGTCCTGCAAAAGTAAACCTACAGAGACAGAAAGCAAACTAGTGATTGCGTGGGGTTGGGGATGGGAACGGGGATTCACTGTAAACAGGCATGAGGCATCTTGTTGGAGTGATGAGGAGGTTCTAAACTGGATGATGGTGATGATCACACAACTCAGTAAGTTTACTAGACATCATTGAGTTGTACATTTAAAACGGGTGAATTTTATGGCATATAAATTACACCTGTTTTCAAAGAACAAAGTTTCAGTGGATCTTCATATGGTATAGTGTAAAGTACAAATGCCTCAGCTTGGTTTTCAAGTCCTTCCTACCAGGCCCAGCTGTGACTTGCCATCCTGCCCCTCACCCCAGTGCAGCCTCACCACATGGCCTACTGTCTTCTGAGCATGCCCTCATTGCCTGCCTTCCTGCTTTAGCTCGTGCTGTTTCCCCAGGTAGCTTAACCCAGCTCCCAATCCTGGGTCTTCCTCACCTCCCCTTGCAATTGCTACTATAATCAGTCTTCGTATTTCCAATCCTTATTGCTTTGCCTATTATGCACTTATCACTGTGCTAGGTGCTCGGATATGCGGCAGCCCCACTGACACCCTGCTCCTGTTCTCTAGGATGGTTGTCAGCCTCGAACGCAGAGCCTGGCACAGGTGCACACTTGGTAAGTGAACGAACGAACAAACCCAATATTGACTTTTCCGCTTGCATCCTGCTGCTCTATCTCTAGCAAACTTTCCCAAGAGAATCTTATGCTTATATAACCTGTCAGTAAAGACCACTATTTCCTCTTAGATATGTTGGGTGAACACTATCTAGATAGGCCAGTCTAGCTCACACATAGTCCAGAGGGTTGGCCCAAGATAAGTACCAAATTCTTAGTATCACAGGGCTGCTGCCTTACACCCACTGCTAAAATCCTTAATAATTCTGATGAGATCCTGACACCCCAGGTCGTGAATCAAGAGAGAAGGCTGTGAAGGCATTACTAACGCTTTCACACATTAGGCCCTTTTTCTAGGACAACATCTACTGTGATTACTGGAGGTTTGGCTTGGCGGCCCTCAGAGAAGCCCAAATTGTTCCTCTGCAGAAGAATTGCCACTTCTCTGGCAAATGTGCCTTGAGTTATTATGGGGACCTCACTCATGCTAAACAGATGACCCCCCTTCTCTAGCAGAGGGATGTACCCGCCCCACCTGTTTGAACTTTGGGTTGTGGTAAACAGGGAATACCCCCTATATATCAGAGCTGGGGTTGACACTCCTTCCCTGGAATTCCACCTTGATACCCGAACATGTGCCCTAAAGCTGGAGTGCATGCAATGCCTCTCAAAATAACTAGAAGTGGAAGGAGCCTGTGTGTCAGGGGGATATGATATTTAAAAGTTTCCAGCTTTAATGAGATATAACTAACATAACATTGTGTGCATTTAAGATGTACAATGGAATGACTGGATACATGTATATGTTGCAAAATGATTACCACAATAGGGTCAGTTAACACTTCTGTCACCTCACTTAGTTATCTGTGTGTGTGCATGTAGTGAGAATATTTAAGATCTACTCTCTTTTCAAGTATATAATATAGTGTTGTTAACTACAGTCACCGTGCTGTACATTGGATCTCCCAAATTTATTCATCTTACAGCTGGGAGTTTGTGTCCTTTGACCAATATCTCATTTCACCCGTCCCCCAACCACTAGCAACCACCCTTCTACTTTCTGTTTCTATGAGTTTGGCTTTTTTAGGTTCCACATATAAGTGAGATCTACAGTATTTGTCTTTCTCTGTCTGACTTATTTCACTTAGCGTAATGCATAAGGATATGATTTTTAAAAAAAGTTCAACTCCCTCTTAGGCCATTTGACCTTGGGCAAATTAATTAACTTCTCTAAACTTCAGTTTCCTTCTGTATAGGATGGAGAAGAAAAAGTTCCTTTCTCATGAGTTGGGTGGATCAGCTAAGATGATGCATGCAAGGCCTTTTGCACAGTACCTGGCACACTGCAAGGGCTCAGTGCATATTATTAGCAGTATTAATAGTAGTAGCAGCAGCATGAAGCATGTGTTCTGTGCTAGAGACCATGCTAGATGATGGCAGTATAATCCATTCATTCAACAAATATATACATAAGGTCTTTACTACTAAAGGCTAACAGCTTTACTATTATTATTTTTGATCTATTATTTTGATCTAGAATAAAACCAACCAAGACTCCTGCCCGTGGGGCGCTTACATTCTGGTGAAGTGACAATCAAGAGTGAAAAAGGCAGTCTCTATCCTCAAAGCTACAGATGAAAAAGCACAACACTGGGGGGAAAGTGATGGATGTAACCACTGGGGACCATTAAGCAGGGTCACCTAACTTAGCTTGGGAGGGTCAGGGACAGCATGTGGGAGTTGAACTAGATCAGAGGGTCCTGTCTCCCCCTGAGATAGGTATAATAATGGCCCCCAAAGAGGTCCACATCCAAATCCCTGGGACCTGTGAGTATGTGATGTTATGTGGCAAGGCGCAATGAAGTTTACAGATGGAATTCAGATTGTTTATCAGCTGATCTTGAGATAGAGGGATTACCCAGGTAAAAGAGGAGGGCAGGAGCGTCAGAGCCATGGTGATGAGATGTGAGAAAAAGGGCGAATTTTAGGCATTTCCTTCTTCTGGGTTCTCAGTATCCTCAAAGCCGTCCCTGTCTGGACCAAGAAGTCTCCACTATTTTACAATTCTCCATTGCCCTACAGGGTACCAACTCGTTCCTTATATTTTCCACACAAAAGTCTGGGGAGGAGGGTGCAGTAATTCCCATTTCAGAGGAGGGATTTGCCCAGAGTCACATAACTAACTAGTGGGGGAGGGTCTGGACTCCACAACCCCCTGGCAGTGAGCCCAACATTCTACTCAACCAATTCCAGTGGATACAGATATGCAGGAGAAGTAAGTTCCCACCAGGGAAATGTGAGCAAAGGAAGGAGTACATGAAAACTTGCAAAGGAGCAGGAAGAGGTAGAAGGATATTCACATCAAGTAGGGAGGTGGGAAGCAGTCATCCTTCTTCCTTATGTCACTCTTCCCTAGACCCTACACAAAGGAGAGAGGGAGTGGGGAAAGGGGGGAAGAAAGAGAGAGAGAAGGGGGAGGTTGTGGGTTCCCAACCCACACCTCCAGGTATCTTAGTTTTAAATTTTCTTTCTATCATGCAGCAGTAACTCTGAGTTTCTGCAGAGCAATCTCATCATTTAACCCTGCTAAATAAATATTAGTGGGCTGGACCTATAGATGAACCACATGTCCAGATTCACATCAGCAACCACCCTCAGAGATTTGGGTTTTAAGTGTTATGAGAGAGCAGGGTGAAGAGAACCTGGCCAAGGGTGGAGAGTAAGAGAAGGCGATCCTCAGGAGAGACCAAGCCCCTTCCAATTCTCCTTGCTGGAATGTTCTTGCAGCTTGTCACCTGGGGACCTTCCCCTGATCACCTCATCTAAATAGGCCTCCCCTGGTTATACTTGGTCTTACCGCCCATTTATTTTAATCAGAGAATTTCATTTGTCTGTCTGTAATTATCTTGCTTATTTCTTTTCTTGTTTATTTATTTATTGGCTGTCTCCCCCAGTAGAAGGCAAACTCAGTGAAGGCCAAGACTAACTTATTTTACTGTTCACCATGTAATCCCTGGACAACGTGTTAGATAAATTAAAGAATGAAGGAAGTCAATAATGTATGAACTAAGATCTGAGATCTGAATGAGCAGATGTTGACCCAATAAAAATGGTGGAGTGTTTGGGGATGTTTTTGAGAGGGAAGAGCCCGTTATTTCCTTTTCATCCCAACCATGTGGAGTCTGCTAGGGTCTGTTCCTGGATTTCTTTTCTTTACCTGTGCTTACTCCCAGATGATCTCAGCCACAAATCCCAATATAAGCTGATGATTCTCACATTTAGGTCTCTTGCTCCTACTTCTCTGAACTCCAGAACTATATTTCCAACTGTCCACTTCCCATCTCCACTAGGATTTCTACTAGGCATTCCTGCCAAATAGCACCCACCCCCTCCAGTCTGTGAAGCCAGAGCAGAGCCTTACAAATACAAACTGTGTCTACAAATGCCTCCAAGTGATGGTGGGTCAACTGGATGAGGAGAAACCAGTCGTCTCCCCCAGCACTCCCTTTCACCTTGCCCTGCTTAATATTTCCCCAAAGCACTTATTAACATCTGGCATACTGTGTATTTTTCTGTTTATTGTCTTCTCTCCCTGTAAGAATATAAACGCCTCATGGGTAGAGAATTGATCTCTTTTATTTTCTGATGTGTCTCTAACAACTAGAGCAGGGTCTGGATGTAGTAGGTTCCCCATAAATACTCACTGAGTGAGTGAATGATGGAATGATTCAATGTTCTTACTCACATAACCCCATCTGATCTTTACCTGAATCTTTCTTGGGGGACCATTATATCCCATTTACATATATGAGAACCCCTAACATTTAAATGATTTTCCCAGATCATATAACTTATGTTTGGCAAATCTGGAGATTAAATTAGCTTTCGGACTCCAGAGCTTTCTACAATGCCAGAACTATCACATTGGCCTGGTTACATTATGAAATGGCCTCCAATTTGGCTTCCTGTTCTTAAGGGTCCTTGAAAAGAATTCTCTTTTGAAATGAATTTATATGCTTATGTAAAAAGGAGATATACTTGTTATAAAAATGTAGACAACATAGAAAAGAATAAGGGTAAAAATAAGGTGCTACCCCCAAACCCCATCAACTAGGAATAACCACTGTTGGTGACAGTCAGTCCTATTGGGATGACTCAAAATCTGTTCCTTCTCTCCTCTGCCTCCTCCAAGTGGCATATATTACCACGATTGACCCAATTTCTCAGGCCAAAACTTAGGACTCATCCATAATCCTTCTTTTTATCTCACTCCTCATGTCACCAAGTAATATGGACTCTGCTTTGAAATATATCTGGAAACTACTTCTCTCACCTTGACCACCATCATCCTAGGCTAGGCAACCATATATTTCTTGCTTGAATGATGACAATAGCTTCACCCTGTGTTTCTTGTTTGGATAATGACAATAGTCTCCTCGAATATTCTTGTTTCTATTTTTGCCCCACTAGTTTTATTAAATATACCATAGCCAGAGTTTGGGAAACATAAATCAAATTACTTTCTAACTCAAAACATTTCAGTGATTTCCCACTGTACTTAACATAAAAAATTCATACATGCCTAGTCAGCAACAGTAACAATGTCCTTTATATTCCTTGGACATACTAAGCTTATTTCTGCCCCAGGGCCTTTATACTTGCTGTTTTCCCTGCCTGGAATTCTCTTCTCCTACATCTTTGTGTGGCTTCTCCCTTTACATCATTTAAGTTCACGCTCAAATACCACCACTTTAGAGAGGCTGGCCCTGATCTTCCTACCTACCTAAACTAGTCCCTGGCCGCTTTGGAGTCAGAAGAAAAGAATTTCTTGTTTTGTTTTTTTTTTTTTTTTAAGATTATTTAATTATTTATTTATTTAACAGAGAGAGAGAGCACAAACAGGGGGAGCAGAGGAGGGAGAGGGAGAAGCAGACTCCCTACTGAGCAGAGAGCCCGATGTGGGGCTCGATCCCAGGACTCTGAGATCATGACCTGAGCCGAAGGCAGACGCTTAACCAACTGAGCCACTCAGGCGGCCCCAGAATTTCTTCTTTGTAATACTTTCATTACCTAAAGGCATATTATGTAATTAGTTGTTCCTTTTTTTGTTTGTTGTATGTACTACTAAGATGTAAGTTGTGTGAAGTCAGGATTACTGTCTTGTTTGTTTCCCTGCTTTTCCTCAATGCTTAGAATGATGCTTAGCACATACTAGGTGCTCAATAAATGTTTGTTAAATGAATTTGAAAATAGAAGGATAGATCAGTAATTGTATAAAAAAGGGGTTATAGACTTTATGCTTTTAAAAATAAAAATTACTATATTGAATATTTCTTATACTTAACAGAAAAAAAAAAGTTGAAATAAAGCCAAAGGAATTGCTTACCTTTCAAAAAATGTCTCTTCATAAGATGAAATAATAGTTGCCAAACAATGGCTCTAAAGAAAAAGAAAAGCATAGAAATCATTAAGGGATGGTGATTGTTATGCTGTTAGGTTTTTCAACCACATATTTCACTTTCAGGTGGTACCTATTTAATCCATGCTGTGATAGATCTTTTTGTTTGTTCATTTATTCATTCAACAAAAATATATTGAATACTTCGTGTCAAGCTCTGGTATGGGGCTAGATAGTAAGACAGGCAAGATCCCAGTCTCATGGTCAGTGTGTGTGTGTGTGTGTGTGTGTGTGTGTGTGTGTGTATAAGAGGCAGAAAATAAACAGTGAATACCCAATGACTGAGACATTTTCAGGTTCTATTTATGAAGAAATAAACCAGTATGTGGTGATAGAGACTGGCCCAAGGTAGGCTAGGGTGGGTTGGGGTGGCTGATTTGGATTGGGGGTCAGACATGGCCTGTCTTGTGCAAGTGACAAATTTATTTGAGTTCTGCATCAGCAAAGGAGTCAGGGGAATCTCTGGGAACAGAGAGCAAGCAGTCAGGCAGATGCAGTGCCAGCTGGCTGGTCTGGGGACTGGAGAGCCGGCCAGTGCAGGAGCTTGGAGACCAAGGAGGCCACACACGTCTGAGAGGAGGGTAGGGAGGTGGCACATGCCTCGTTCATTTGGCAAGTAGTTCAGATTTTATTCCAAGAGTAAGGACAAGCTTTAAACAGAAGGATGGCATGAAGTGAGTGCTTCCTTCTCCTAAAAGCTCCTTTGCAGTCCAATGGCTCCAGATTTTTGTTAGTCACATTACTTGATGCTGTAAGATTTATATTCAGTTCTGTGTTCAATTCTCACAAGTGTTGAGCTGTCTTTTAGATTTAAAGTGGTATAGTGTTTATCATCATTGTTTAAAAACTGTGTCTTCTCTTTCTCACTTCCTCCTCCCTTGGTTTTCTTTCAGAAAAAAAAATAATTTTATTGTTTCCTATCATTACATATTAAAGAGCAAATCTGTAGAGACGAGAAAAGACCTCAACAGAAATATAATTTAAACATGAAAAAAGTTCTTTTTTCCAAGGTATTAGGTTGATACCTTTTCAAAGTGCATTTGTCTGGCCTTTGCAGTAACTTTTGTTTACTTGTCAAAGCCTGCCATAAAATCAAGCCTGTCGGTGTCTTGTCTATTCTACCATTCTTGCAATAGAGTCCTCATAAAAAGCCATGTACTGTTGGTGCTTCAAGGCTGTGCTGAGCTCTTTGTAATGGCTTTATTTTTCTCTCTTATTTTTCTTCTATAATTCTTCCTTCAGCCACCTCCCTGATATTCTGCCTTCCTGAATGCTTTTCTTTATATTCTGATTTTCCAGGAGTGTTCTCTGCCCCTCAACCCCCTACAGCCATTAGGATTAGATAGAAAAGTCCAACTGATTGTAACTTTACTTCTTTCTCAAGTGAATGGAGTTTGGAAGCAAGCAGTTCAAGACCATTGCGATCATCAAATGGCCCAGGCCCCTTCTAGTTTGTTGCTCTAGCAATCTTAGTTAACAGACATGCACCTTATGTGTGGACAGATGTTCCAACCCCACCATCATATTTACATTCCAGCCACTAGGAAGGAACCCACCTTCTTCCTTGAAAAGCAAACTTCCCACCCTCACACACTGCTGGTGGAAACAGATAAATGGGATGCGGTGTATACATATTCAGCAAAAAAAAAAAAAAATGAAGTACTAATACATGCTATAACATGGATGAACCTTGGAAACATTATGCTAAATGAAAGAAGCCAGTCACAGAAAACCTACATATTACATCACTCCATTTGTATGTGGTGTATGCATTATATCTCAATAAAACTGCTGAAACAATAAAAACAAAAGCAAATTTCCCAGTTTTACACATGGCTTCCACTTCCATCTCATAGGCTAGAAGGTAGTCACGTGGTCATGCCTATATGCAAGGGAAGCTGGTAAATGTAGTCTTTATCCCAGACAGCCATGAGCCCAGCTAAAAACCAAAAGTTCTGTTCCAATAAAAAGAGAGGACAGAGACTGCAGAACACTGATCATCTCTGACCCACCTTAGTCAGACCTTAGACCTTGTCAGTCTACCCACAGAGGGTCACTGGATGTACTTTCCAGGAACATGACACTTAATTTTAGGTAAATTGATCACTTTTCCAGAGTCTATGCAGGGATGTGTTGGCTTTGTGTGCTCACATATTTTAGATCAAAATTAATTTCATTTGGCAGTCATTCTTTATAGTTTTGTTTTATAACATTTTCCTTGTTTATTGAAAGTGGAAGGTGTTTTTAACTTTTTGCTTTCAGTTGGTTTCAAAAGTTGGAAGTGAATTCAAAATGCCCCTTTCCTACTATTTTTAACTCCAGTTTTTCAGGATAAATACTCTTGAATACATTTTTTTTCTAAATGCAGCTCTTCTGGGATTTTGTAGAAGACTTTAGCCCTTCTGGGCTTTCCTCTACTTTTTGAATCCAGCCCAGCCCCCAGTGTTGGACTTTCAGTGCTCTCTAGAGACAGGCTGTTCTTCTCCAGATACACTCCCCTCCCACCTCACCTGCCACCCCCCACACACTGCTTGTCGGGTCTCACTTTTCAATAAAGGTTCTGTATAAGCTGTAGAGTGCTATGTATACATCGGCTGTATTTATTAATTTCTTACTGCCTGGATTAGAATGCTTTTCCCTTTTGCCTGTTCCTCAGGGACCTCAAATGCAACCCCTTTGAATCTAAACACAGCATTTCTTATCCCTTAGCCGCTCTTCTTGGGAAATGGCACCACCTGTTGCCCAAGTCGAAAACATGGGAGCCGTTCTGAATGCTCCCTTCTTACCCATTTGCCAAACGTACTCACTCACTGAGGCCTCTCCACTCTCTTTCCTGATGATCCTCACCACTGCCCTTGCTCTTCACCTCCACGGCCACCGCCTCGGTTCTGTCCTCAATCATCCTGGACTGGATCTGCCTTCCTGCCTGGGATTCAAACCCCTCTGGCTGCACATGTCACACAGCAGCCAGCACCATTTTTCTTCCGTGCAAACCACACCTAGTCTCCTGCTCGCCACTCCCGTCACTGTTCAGATCCTTTATTGGTTCTCCACTCTCCTCAGTTAAGTTCAAACCTCTTTGCCTGGCAAAAAGGCCCTCCAAGGCCTGGTGTTTACTGCCTGTCCCACATCAGATTGTCTCTCTTCCCCAATGTCTCTCCTTCCTGCTAACCATACCAAGCAACCCACAGTCTTGCAAAAGCCTCTGCGGTATTGCCCCCAATCTTTAAAAATTATGGTAAAATACACCAACAGAAAAGAGGTTGGGATCTCCTCTCTCTCCATCTGGAAGCTGACTCCTATTTGTGTTTCAAAACTAAGTTCAGGCATCATTTTCTCTAAACCTTTCCTTTCACTTACCCCTGGTCTGATTTCAGTGTCCTTCGTGTTTCCATAAAACTCTGTGCATACTTCTCTACAAACATAGCATGACGCCATAATTGTTGGCTTATTTGTTTGTTTTCCCTTAAGTCCATGGACAATATCTCATTTCTGGATTCCCAGTCCCATGCCTATACTTGAATTATGTAACAGAATTAAACAAATGTTGAAAAGCAATAACTAATAATGAACTATCTCCCCTGCATTTACATTTTGTTGACTTTAGAACAGGGCAGGAAATGACTAAGTGGAATTCCAGAAACCCAGGCTCTTCCATATGCCCCCACTAACCCTACTCCCAATAGGGCAATCATTGGTTCAGTGACATGTTGACTCAGACTGCCCTCCAGCCAGTGGAAAGCAGGCATAGCAAGGACTCTGAATCCGTTCTGTGTACCAGTATTGCCCAATTTGTCAATAGCCTGTACCTGTGTAATCCTCCTTGTTGGAGTAGAGTGGTTCTTTCTGAGTTTGAAAAAAACTAATGTAATGTGTGTTTACTGATATGACATCATATTAGGTATCAGGGTATTAGGCAGAAGGTTAACTGAAAAAGAGGAGCCTGACTCTAAGTGATCTGGTCAACTGGGATGAAGGGACTAATGTATGTCAAACTTTGAGCAGCCTGCTAACTGGACCAGTAACGGACCATGGGTCCAAATGTAGTAGGGGGCAACTATATTTTATTGATTATAAGGTGCTCTTATTTCACATTTTAATGTCTCTGAAACTGGAATGTATTTAAATTCAGAGAAACATAATATTATAATAAGAAGTATAAGAGAAATCCAATGTCACTATTATACCAGAGAAATATAATAACAAATATTAATTGATTGAATAGTGCCTAAGCCTGGAATTTCATACATTAATCCAGGAAACAGAGTGGGAAAAAACAATGAGTGGCTTACAAAGAATGTCTAAAAACTTAAATTTGCATTGACTATGGGAGATTTTTCAGTGACCTGAGAGTAAAAACCATCACTTATGAGCTCCTTCTAATTGTCAGAGAAAATACATACATTTCACTCATCCTCAACCTCCTAACCTTGGAAGGTAGGCGTTATTAATTCTACTTTTTAGTGAAGATTGAGAAAGTCTGGTCCTGCCCAAAGTCACATGGCTAGAATATGTCACAAACGACCAGATTTCAAAATCTGTTAGCTTTGTTTTATTCTATGGTCCCTCCTGAAGCAAGCACTAACCCTAAAGATAAAAATAATCGTTATCTAAGACTGGAAGAAAATTTTTTTCAGTTTGAGTAATTGGATCATCATTGAAGATCAAACCTATCCCTTCCATGTTAGAAACTAACAGAGAAGGTCGATAGGAAAGAGGCCTGAGCAAGCTTCTTGAGTTTGGCTTATAGGAGCCCTGAGAATGGAAATCCATGAGGGTTATTTCATCCCAAACAACCATAAATATGATGTTGAGTCCAGCTTCATGAAAAAATCAGAACTAGAACTGCCTACTCTGAATACAACGTTGGTACCAATTATGTAAAGGTCTGGAGACTTAAACTTTGACATCACTGAGACCAAAGGTATTTTGCCCTAAATCTTTCTCACTGTGATTGCAAATTTGTAGAATTACCTACTGTCTACCTGACAGGACCTATGCCTGGTATCAAATTTTTCTCTTATATCAACATCACTTCAGTCCAGCCAGAGTTCACCAACCCCCCTTGGAAACTCTAGATTAGACTGTTGACTCCCCAAAAGTGGCCCAATTCCTTCCAGTTCTGGTTGTGCCTGGTACTGGGATTTTTCCCTTCTCCTTATTGGCCTGTTCCAATTCTGTACTTCTGATTTTCCAGCATGCCTTCTGCTGGGATATTGTCTTGAACCTGAGTCTTGACACTGCATGCCCTGAGGCAGGGTTTAGAAAATTACCTATGAAAGCCATGAAGTACTTACTAGCCATCATGCTTCTATTTTATCAGGACAATTTGTGCTAATTATTATTTTGCGCTTGTATATATATTCTTTTTTTAAAGAAGTTTTATTAAGATATAATTCACATACTATAAAATGCACCCATTTAAGTGTACAGTTCAGTGGTTTTTAGAAAACGAGTCGTACAGTCATCACCGCAATCTAATTTTAGAATATTATCATCACTCTGTTCCCCCTCCAACCCCTCCCCCCCCCCCGGAGAAAACACTATGCTCATTTGCCATCACTTTCCAGCCCTAAGCAACCATGAATCCACTTTCTGTCTCTATAAATTTGCCTGTTATGGACATTTTACATAAATGGAATCATACAATATGTGATCTTTTGTGTCTGGCTTCTTTCATTTAGCATAATGTTTTTGAGGTTCATCCACATTGTAGCGTGTATCTGTACTTCTTTCCCTTTTAATGGCCAGATAATATTCCATTGTATGGCTCTTCTACATTTTGTTTATCCATTCACCAGTAGATAATAAACATTTGGGTTGTTTCCACTTTTTGGTTATTATGAATATCGCTATTATGAATACTCTTGTACAAGTTCTTGTGTGGACGTGTTTTATTTGTCCTGGGTATACACCTTGGAGTGAAATTGTTAGTCATATGGTAATTCTACACTTAGCACTTTGAGGAACTGCCAAACAGTTTTCCAAAGTGGCTGCACCATTTTACATTCCTAGCAGAAATTTATGAAGATTCTAACTTCTCCCTATTTTTGTAAGTACCTGTTCTTATCTTTATTTTAGCCATCCAAGTGGGTGTGAAGTGGTATCTCATTGTGGCTTTGATTTGCATTTCTCTGGTAACTAACGATCTTGAGAATATTTTCATTTGTTTATTGGATATTTGTATATCATCTTTGGAGAAATGTCTATTCAAGCCCTTTGCCCATTTTTAAATTGGTTGTCTTTAATTACTGAGTTACCAGAGTTCTTTATATATTCTGGGTACAAATCCCATATTGTATATGGTTTGCAAATATCTTTTCCCATTCTGTGGGTTGTCTCTTCACTTTTTTGATATTGTCCTTTGAAGCACAAAAGTTTAAAATTTTGATGAAATCTAATTTATGTTTTTGTTGTTGTTGTTGTTACTTGTGTTTTTGGTGTCATTTCAAGAACCTACTGCCTAACTCAAGGTCATGAAGATTTACTCCTGTTTTTTCTTCTAAGAGTTTTATAGTTTTAACTCTCACATTTAGGTCTATGAGCCACTTGGAGTTAATTTTTGTGTATGGTTTAAGGAAGAGGTCCAACTTCATTCTTTTGCATGTGAATATCCAGTTGTCCCAGCCCCATTTGTGGAAAAGACTATTCTTTCCCTATTAAGTTGTCTTGATACCTTTGTTGAAAATCAATTGACCATAAGTGTGAGGTTTTATTTCTGGATCTTCAATCTATATGTCTATCTATACACCAGTGTCACGCAGTGTTAATTACTGTAGTTTTGTAGTTTGTTTTTTCTCCAACTACAATTTTTTTTTAATAAAGAGAATTACAAAACATGGAAAAATCAGCTCAGAAAGTCCACTTACTTCTTTAGTAGATCATTTTTTGACACAGTAACATGAATTTTAAATACTATTACATAAAGCATGATGGAGAAAAGAAATTTTGCTTTATAATTAGAAAAGTCACAATAAAACTTGCCAAGAAAAACAAAAACAAAAACAAGCCATTTTGAAAATAAACACAGTCCATGCCAAACTAGTATAAGATGAAGCCAGGAGTCTTCAAAAGGAAAAAACTTTCTTCCCAATATTTTCTCTCCTTTTTATGGTTTCTGAAATTGGGAGACTGTCAAATTCAAAGGTTGCTGAGCTGTTCTGATTTGGCTCTTTTGGTATCTGTTTTTTCACCACGCTTGTCCTTGGATTTATCTTCTTCCTTAACATCTACTTTTTTTGTCCTCAGTTTCCTTCCTGTCTTCTTCAGTTCTAGTTTTCTTTGCACTTTCCTTATGATAGCCATATTTCTAATGACCTCCTTTTCCTTCATCCTCAGAATCTGAGAAGCCCTTATCACAAGCTATCTGTTTATCTGGTATTCAAACAGAAATTCTCTTGTCTGAATCTTCTCCATCTTTATCTCCACTGTCTTCATGAACAGCATCTTCTGGAATAGTTTGTATCTGGATGCCAGGTACATGAGGTAGCATGTGTAAATTTTCAAAAAAATGCTGTTTTATCTTTTCCATATATTCAATAGTGTTCTGGTTTGTCATGTTTGAAGGACTAATATGTAGTTTGTAGTCTGGTCCAAAATACTAAAAGTAATCATTATATGGCCATTCACTGGGAACCTCACAATTGAGGGCAACTGCAGTTGTCCAATATCGAGCAACATTACATATTGTATGTCCAATATCGAGCAACATTACATATTGTCTATCCACCTCCCCCAAGCATCAGTAATGGCATATTGAAAGTTTTTACCACTTCTACACATTTAGCATGACCTTTGACTGTCAGCTTGAAGCAACCAAGTCTATCACCAGTGAGTCTGCACCACACTATGACACCACAGCACTAAGTTGATACATCTCTATCACTTTTAGGATAATAGGCTTACATAACTTCCCATGACTCATCATCTATACCATCTCTCACTGGAAAGTTGACAGCAGAGTATTTGCCTTTTTCTGTACCAATATCCCTAGAGTCTCCTGTTCCAGGTAAGTATTCCCCATATTTATGGAATAATAGTCATTAAATGATCTGCTGCTTAAAAGCTTCTTGAGTACCATCACCATGATGAATATCAATAATAATATATAAGACTCTGATGATACTTCAGTAATTCAAGGATGGCAAGTACAATATCATTAACACAACAGAATCCTATTCTTCTGATTTCTTAGTATGATGTAATCCTCCACCCCAGTTAACAGCCATGTTGGTTTGTTGTTGGTTTAACTTCACAGCCCCAAGCACCAGTTGAGAGCTTATAAAACACAGTCCATCAGACTCTGGACAATCATCTCCAACACTAAATTTCTGCATCTGCTTACTATACTCAGACATGTTATCTGGTCTTACTGAACGTAAACATTTGATGTATTCACCACTGTAGTATTTTGTCATTTCTTCAGCAGTGGTTTTATGGGACTGTATATTTCCATTTTTCTATATAAGCCATAATTTAGCAGCAAGTTACAGGTCATGAGGATTCTGAGGTTTCATGGGCTGACCCTGTCAATAATAATAATTTCCAGTATCACCATCATAGTAGTAGCTGACTTTCTTCTTGCCACCTCCCTTACACTAGGCCATGGACTCCCAGACCACAGCCAGCTCCCAGCTCTGGCTCCTTCTGCTCCTGCTGCTGGGCCTCAATCCAACTTGGGGGTGGCAGTGCCATAGAGAAGGGCAGGCTGGCAGATGGAGAGAAAAGGGTGATGGGAGGGCTCAAGAGCACCTAGTGTATACAGTAAAATATTGACAGTGATTATCTCTCTGGGTAACATTTTCATTTTTTTGCTTTTTGCTTTTCTGCATTTTCCACTTTTTATGTTGAACACCTACTATCATTGTAATTAGAAGCAAAACATATCAACTGTTATTTTTGAAAATACTAACCAAATGATTGGGTGAGATAATAAGGGGGAAAAAATGTGTGCTGACCAATCCTGTTATTTTTATGAACTTATGGAAAATAGTAACTGGGAGCCAACCGTCTCCGGCACAGAGGCGAGGGTATATGGAGTTCTGAATTTCACAGAGGAAGAAAGAAGATAAAATGGCCAAGGTCTTTTTGATGGCCCCTGGCTCTAAGAATTAGAAAATTAATAATGGTTAATAGTTTACAAAAAAGAAAGGAACTTGTACATTTTGTTTTGGAAAGGTATTACAAAGGGGAGATCAACAAAAGTTTGCAGAAACAAATTCTTTTGTCATCTGGTAATACATGATATCTGATTTGGATTGACTTTCTTTGGTTTCTTTAAAAACCTGCATTGTACTCAATTACCAAACAAAATAGTTCCTGGATGACTTACCTGATCTTACTGGTGTACAGATTTAATCGTTTCATCCAGATTTGGAGAGTTCTAACAATTTGATTTGATTGACTTTGCTATCACCAGTGGATTACTTAGTTACGCCATAAATTCAGTGAAGCTAAAAATTGTCCAGAATGTGCACATGTATGACTTCGGTGGATTTATTTGTATTTACCATTGAAAAAAGGCACAAAGCATTCTGTTTACCTGAAGCTGCTATTTTTATCCAAAAAGTGTCCTGGATCAAACTTCTCTAGATTGGGAAACTCCTTGCAATTGAAAAAAACAGACAGTAATGCAATACAGTAGTGCCCTGGAACCAAGAAATGGGAGAGTAGAATGTTACTTTATCACACTTATCCTTGGTTCTTTAAAAAAAAAAAAAAAATCTAACACTCTTAATTATAGTGGATTGAATAGGACTGAGCACTCTTAAACTAGCCTCATGAGTGGTTGTCTAGTTATGGCTATTTTACACACACTCTCATACATTACCTTTTACTGAATAATAAGATGGTTGTCGGTGGGAAGAACAATATTATGGTCAATGTGCAATAATCAATTGTTGAAAAACTAGGGCTTGCAACCTATATTGTCTAGACAACGAACTTTACTGGAATTGCTGCCTCAAATCGGGAGCTTACATCTCACAATTTTTTTCTTTCTGAATCCAGATATGAATGAGAAAATGAGATATAAAATTGCTGAATCAAACCCTACTTCCCTCACTTATAAAATGGGGTGGGGGTAACCAAAACAGGCTTTCTTCTTTTTTTCCCAAAAGATCGTGAGGATTAAATGATAAAATAATAACGATAACCACAATTTATATTGGGGCCTTCACATTTACCTGATACTACACTTAGTTTTTTAGAAATCTCATTTAATCTTCACTTCAACCACATCCAGTAGGCTCTCTCTTTGTTCATATGGTATAAACAAGGAAACTGACATTCAGAAAGAAGAAATAATTTGAAGTTAGACTTTTAGCAAGTGGCATGGTTAAACCCGAACCAGGTTCTGATTATAAAGCATACCTACTATTTAAGTGAAAGCTTCCTTTTTCATTTTTACTTTATTTTGCATTTCCTTAAACATTACTTTACAATAATTGGAGTAGATAATACATGCACATGGTATAAAATATAAAAAAATGTACAAAAATGTGGAAAGTGAAAATGAATCTCTTCTTTTCCTATACTCTTTTGGTTTCCTTCTTGATATAATCACTGTTACCCACTTATGATATATCCTTTGGGAGATAGCTTACAGATTTAAAAAAAAAAAGACACATATATACATCCCCCACTATTTTCACACAAACAGCAGTATCCTATGGTGTTCTGTCACTTGCTTTGTATTCCACTTTATCGAAATAAGGGAATTTTAAAAATTCTTTGGAAATGAACATTCAGGGATCTTCCAGTCTTTAAATATCAAAAATACTGCTATGATGCATATTCTTACTTTGGGGGAGGTATTCATGAAGGATAAATTCCTAGTAGTGAAAGTGCTTTTTAAATTATGTTTTGAATTTTGATGAATACTGCCACATTGCCTTCCATAGAGGTATTTTACACTTTACAGTTTAACATTCTCTGTGCATATATTTGAGCCACCACGAATAAATTTTCGTGTAAGATGTGAGCTAGGGATATATATTTTTTCCAACTCCCCCAGAGTTTTCCGAACTCTATCGAATAATCCATATTTTCCCTCTGGGTTACAAGGAAAAACGCACCTTTATCATGTACTAAGTTTCCATATAAAGTTCAGTTTATTTTTATACTTTAATTGATCTATTAAAGCTATAGTACTCAGCTTCAATAACTGTGATTTTAAGATTTTATTTGAGAGAGAGACAGAGTGAGCAGGGGGAGGAGCAGAGGGAGAGGGACAAGCAGACTCCGCACTGAGCATGAAGATGGATGTGGGGCTTGATTCCACGGCCCTGAGATCACGACCTGAGCAGAAATCACTACAAAAAACTTACTACATCCTCAATGCGCATGAGTCGGACACTTAACCAACTGAGCCACCCAGGTGCTCCAATAACTGTGACTTTATATTTTAACATTAGGTAGGGCTATTGTGACTATTTTTTAAAAATTTTCCCTATCAAATTTGGGATGTTAGTTTAGTTCCAAAAAATACCTGGTTGATATTTTTGAGATTTCATAAATGTATAGATTGATTTTGGGATAATTGCTCTCTCTTCCTTGCCATAGAATAAGTTAATTTATTAAAAACCTTACATCCTCTCTTTAACAGCTTGAAGTTTTTTCTATAGATCTTGAAATTTCTTGTTTATTCCCAAGTATTTTATCCTGGTTTTTATTATCAAAAACTTGTCTTCATTATATTTTTTATTTTATATAGGGTAGCAATTGATTGTTTTAAAATAATAAATTTGTGGGGCACCTGGGTGTTGTTTAAGTGTCTGACTCTTGATTTCAGCTCAGGTCATGACCTCAGGGTCGTGAGATCAAGCCCCATGTTGGGCTCGTTGCTCAGCTTGGAGTCTGCTTGAGATTCTCTCCTTCTCTGCCCCTCTCCGTGCTCACGCTGTGTCTAAAGTAAATAAATAAAATCTTTAATAAATTTGTACCTAACCAGTGAATAATTCTATTTTTGCAATCATGTTCAGGAAATTTTCTTGTACTTTACAGGTACAATTGTTTCATCTACAAATTTGCCTTCTTTAAAATTTTTTCTTATCTCATTCCCTTTTTCTAATTCTAGTAATGGTAGATAGACTTTATTCCTGGTATTAATGGGGATCCTTTTAGTCTTTTATCAATTAGCCTGATTTAAGAAATGTTTTCTCTAAGGAGCTAGTCATCCATTCCCATTTTATTAAGGGTTTAACAAACTAAAAATGGATGTTAATTATCAAAACCATTTTCTATACAAATGAGACATCATGTGATTGCTCCCTAAATTCTATTTACATGGTGAATTTTTTTTTTATTTTTATTTTTTAGAGAGAGAGTGAGCTCAAGCATGTGCAAGCAGGGGCAGGGAGAGGCAGCAGGAGAGGGAGACAGAGAATCTTAAGCAGGCTCCATACCCAGTGCAGTGCCCGACAGCAGGCTCGCTCTCATGACGCTGAGATCATGACCTGAGCTGAAATGAAGAGACAGACGCTTAACTGACTGAGCTATCCAGGCACCCCACATGGTTAATTTTACTAGATTTCCTAGTGTTAGACCATTCCCGTGTTCCTGATTATCTTCACTTGGTGGTGGTGTAGTATTTTTAATGTGATGCTAGACCATGTGTTAGTAGACTTTTGCACTGATATTTTTAAGATTGGTAGCTATTTGTTTTGTAGTGTTTTTGGTCAGGTTTGGCACCTTTTCCTCCTCTTCTATTCTTTATAACTGTTTAAATGTAAAACCCAACCCCTTAATCACTACAAAAAACTGACTACATCCTCAGTGTGCATGTCAATGTTCGGTAAATGCAAAGCGCTCTACAAATATTAACTGTTAGAAGCAGCAGTATCTCAAATGTCATGGTATGTGAGGTCCTGGAAGATAATTTGGGTTAAAGAAGGTTGACTGACACTTGATTACCTTATAGCTGCAGACACATTTTCTATCTCTTCCTCCTTTTTAAAATCCATAATGAAAAATAAGATTTCATGAGATTCTCATTATTGGAAATCACTGCCCCCTTTACACATTCTCTCTGAGAGTGGGAAGGGGCCTTGGAACCCTAGATCAGCCTCCCCCACTCTAGGAAGGCAGAAATGCACCCCAACAATCACCATGCAGAAATCATTACGCTAAGTGCATAAAAATATGTTGCTGAACCCACTGAAGAGCCCCGTGAGGATGTGTAAACAAGTTCAGAGATGTTAGGTAACTTCCCATGGTTACACATTAAGTCCTCACATAGACACTCTACCCTAACTTCTATGTCCTTTTTTCCCCACTACTCACTTTCCTGCATTTCACATTCATCCTTTTGTTCTTTCATGCAACAAAACTGACCAAAAACTCATATGGGCCAGGCATGAGCAATAGATACCAGCCCAAGAAAGAGCAGAATCACAGTCCCTACCCCTGGAGAGCTGAACATTTGTGAGGAAAGACATTAAATAGGTAAAGTGAGGTGTGTGAAATGTTCCAAGGCAGAAATGTGGAGTGCTCACCTGAGCCAACAGTTTAGGGTGACCTGTTTGAAGAAGTGAAGACTCATCAGGAGTTAGCAAAGGAAAGATGAAGTTATAAGGGGAAAAAAATTAGCCAGCTCAATGGAACAATATATATTAAGGGACATAAAGAAGGTACATTCAAGGACCCAGGCTGTAGAGGTCAGTGGGGGCCAGATCACAAAGAGCCTTCTATGCACACATCTGGGGCTTAATCACAAAGCAACCAGAGATCACAACTTCTAATTCACAAGATTCCTTTTTCACAGCAAGAGGCAGAAATTACTTAGTTCTAAATCACTTCATTTTAATACCCACCCAGACCTACAGGATAATTGGTTTGAATTAGTTAAATTTCCTTGGTCTGCAGCAGCAGACATAGGATACTATGGGGTTGGAGCCCATAGGAACCCAGTAAAGGGCTGCTTTCCCCAAAACTCCCAATTACCAAGCCCTGCTGTCCAACATCACTGTGAAATTGTTCCCCAGGAAAGAAAGGTTGAGAGCTGTGGAGAGCAGGTCCAGCCCTGGCTCTTGGACTAACATCTGAATTAGAGAAGTTAGTTACATCATACCACTGCCAGTTATAATTTGTACAATTTGTCCCTTCCGTCTGCCTCAGTAAAACCGCCCCACCTCCTCCCTTCTTAGACAGCCTCTGAAGGGCACAATGCTCCAGCCTCCCTCTTTCCTCCTCTGCTGCTGACCACATCCCACCAAGAATCAGAACATACCTTGTTAAATTCTGAGAGTCAGAAAGTGTTAACCCTGCTTTCAAAATTCTTATACCTGGGAAGCAGTATTCTGAGAAGAGCGTAAGAAAAGCCTCTACAGTTGAGTTAAACTAGTAAAATAAACTGGTTACCTAGTTGAAATGGGCAAGACAGCCTTAGGAACATGTTAAGACAACAGAAAATAATGGAGACAAAAGGAAAAAATACAAATCACTGATAGTAAAATAATTTTATTTGGTTTCTTTTTTTAAAAAAAGGTAGCAATTCACATATAAATTTAGACTTCAAGATTACAGTGTATATTTGCCAAAAGGAACATCCCTGCAGGAGGGATAGACTTAGAGCCTGAGCGAGCACTGGGAAGCACACTCCAAGGAGAGTTTAAGTGGAAGTAGTTTCTATACAACTTCACAACACTAGTTCCCTGTTCCTCAATTCTGCCACCAGGGGGCTTGTAAGAAAACCCACATCCATCACTTTGGGGCAACAGCTTTTAGCTCATGGGAATAGGAAACATCTCTAGGTATGAAAGCACAAAGGTCAATGACCCAAATTTCCCACAACAATCATTATCTATCTGCAGCAACAATACATGACAGATGAATAGTTTATTCTTATAGTTCAAAGGTTCTTTAAAGGGCTAGAGAACACAAGATCCATTCATAAAGAGAGTGTACACAATAAGCAAAAATTAAAAAAGGATTCTCTCCATTATTACAAATGCCTCTCTAGTATAAGGCCCAGGGAAAAGACCCACTCAAATTTGGGATTCCTTCCCCATAGAAAGTGTTTGGCACAACCCGCAAGCTGTCATGAGACTGACAGGACTGACAGCGGAAAGGTTTCTGGAAGTGGTCCCATGACTTCTCTGTCTGGCTTGACCACAGTATACATGAAAAGTGTCTTAAAAAGCTGCACACACTCAGGCTTAACTATGGGGCACACTGTTTCAGGAAAGCTAATCCGAAGGGAAAAAAGGCCCAGATGAAATAGGTCTCCCATAGCCACAGGCTAACTCATAACTCACTCTGTCATCCTCTCATGGGAGATTAAATCCCCTGGCTGCCCAGGAAGTCAGTGGAATCCTGACTTCCTAGGGAAGGTGAAAGCTGGAGAACAACTTTGATTTCAGCATCTCAGAGCCAGGTAAAAAAAAAAAAAAAAAAAAAAAGAAACAAAGATGACCAAAGATGCTGTTACTCTGTTCCACACTATGTAGGCTCCAGAAGAACAATATTGAGGAGAATCAGTGTGCTAGTAACCATGGCAGCCCTAGGACTTGGCCTTCAGGCAGAGGTACTGGGGCAAATAAATGTACCCCAAATCCAGTTTTAAAAATGAAAACTTCCTGCAATTATGATATAATACTGTGCAGTGAACAGATGGGAAATTACATGCTGCTCCTCATTCTGGTTAAAGCCCTGCCCCGCTCTTGGCCAGCCAGAGCTGAGAGGTGACATATAAGGAATTGTCTGTGGCTAAAAACCAGGCACCTTCGTTATGAATGGCCTGGGGCAGTGATGCAGATAGTCATCATCCAATGGAGGGGAATGCAGGGCCCCAGAGCTTTGGTTCAAAGCAAAGGTTTCATCTCACCCAGAACTTCAAGCCAAGCTCTATCTCTGAGCCTACTAATGCAATAACTAGTAATTAGGAATCCCTGGTTGGGTGGCAAGGTACATATCCCAGCAGGCCACCAACTTGACTACAGGAAAACAAAAAGGTGCAAATAGTATCAAGTAAATGGTTGCTCAAGTGGAAGATCATTTCCTGGAGAACTTCAGTGGACTAGATGCCAATCACATGGATGAAGCTGGGACTGGACCCCAAAGAGAGAGCCTGGGCCCCAGGCGTAATCGGTCTTCTTTACACTTACCGCATCCTGGCCATCTTCTCTGACCTCCTATGTCTTGAATGGCTGAGCACACATTTCCCCGGGGACCAATGTAAACATTATTCAATAGATCTCAGCTTAGAAAAACACAGCTTGTTATATACTTAATGTCTCACATTCCAGTGCAGGCAGTATCTTAGCATCAGACTTTCCCTCATTCATGAGTACCAGTTCAGAAAGGAAGACACACAGGATACTTGATAAAACTGTGGCTGAAAAGACATTTGGGTGCCAGACAACTGGCTCTATCTTGCAATCGGCTGATAAACCAGGGCTACCACAGGAGAGGCAGAACAGACGGAGCACAGGTTCTCTGTGAATCTGAGGAGTCATATAACCATTGTTCCCACTTAACCCCTTGGGCCACGTTCTGATACGGGAGTACATTTCCACCACTTGCATCAACCTGTGCTCTCCTTGTTTTGGATGGGGCTCTCTCCAGAGGGTTCAAGAGTCTCCTCAGAGAGGAGAGAACTTTTTCTTCCAGTCCTAACATCTGAATATTTCGAAGCACAAGAGGAGTCCATGAACATGCTAGGGATGTTGCTGCCAAAGTAGATCTTACTGTTAGAAGCAATGGCCTGGTACCTTTTGAGCTCCAGATATTCCGGGGTCAATTTGTGCTGTGTGGGGGCAAACAAGAGCAAAGGAATCAGGACACTTTGGTCCAATAGTCATCTCTCTCTTTCCTTACACATTTTTCCTACTGCTCTTCTGAATCATTACTCAACTCTGAGTCATTGCCAATGACCTTCTCTCACTTTGACGTGTGGCTCTTACATTCACAGCTGTATTTTAGACTTGAAGTTCCTTAAACAAGCTCATGTCTTAATGCAGGGAGAAGCGTTCATTTTTTAATAAAAAAAGGATTGAGGAGGTGGGTTTTTGGGAACAATGATAACAACTAACATTTCTATAGTGACTTGGAGCCTATAAAATGCTGTCGTATCTACTTTCTTATTTCATCTAGCTGAGTTCAAACTGGAATCAGCCTGGAATCTCTGCAGGTTCTCTTAAGAGGTAAACAGGTCAATAGATGAGAGTGGCAGAGCTTCATAGGCGCTGGGCTCATAACCATCAACCATCTGTTATTCTGCTTCTCTTGACCACATTCTAAAAGTGGAAAAAGATCTCAAGAAATCACCTGGTCTGGCCTCATGCCTCTACCTAGAAGCTGGATGTGTAAACTGACTGTGATGGACACATGTTTGACAATCAAACAGTTCTTTCTCCCTGTCACAGTTTTGGATTTTTTTGTTTTTTTGTTTTTAATTTAAATCATGGTGCCATGATACATCCAACCAAAATCTCTCGAGGTTTGATCAAAATTTATTTCTAATATTCCCTGGAACATACTTCCCCCAAAGCCTCTTGGAACCTTCCCTAGTAATCCTTTCCTCATCTCAAGTCCCCAGCCTGTCCTCTAGGCCCTTCATAGCACCCCCAACACCTTCTACTCCCTGGGTCTACACTCTCTCTGCTGAAACACTGCCATCAAATCTGGTCACAGTGCATAACCAAATTACTTTCTAATGCCTTACTAATATAGATCATGATCTGAATAGCATTTTTCAAAATGGCATAAAACTGCTGTCCCTTTCAGCATAAGGCTAACCTCAGTGACAAAGTCTTGATACTTGTGCCCAGCCAGCTTCTCCCATGACAGATTTGGATTGCTAGTTTTATACACAAGTTTCTCAACTTGTCTCCATCTTGACCAAATTCCATTCTGTTTCTATAGAGCTGTGTCTCTTGCAATATGCTAGATTTACTTCTAAATTTATATTGGATTTCAAAGTACTGACAATTCTCATTATATAAACCTATCATGTCTTATCATTTCTTCTGAACCCACAGTATGTTGTTCCTTTCGAAACTGAAAGAATTTAAGACCTGTCTATACCTTAAATCTTGACTCTAATCCTTTAAATCGCACCAAACACTGGCAACCTCTTTCTCAACTCTTTCAATGTTGTGATCTACTCTACAATTAATAATTTTATAAACCTTGGTCATATCCTTCCCTTCTCAGAATACCACAGGGGTTCTAGCTGCCTCTTCCTAATTCCTGCTAAGTAGGCCTACATTCTCTAAACCTAGACTGACCCGAGTCCCTATACAAACACTGTTCACCTGTATCACCCAACCTCCTTTCTCAAATTATCACACATAAAATTCCGCACAACTAGAATATTTTTAAATCCAGTTAACAAGCAGTACTCAGGGGCATTTGAAAACGTGTGTTGTGGGGAGCACTACTGATGCTTAGCAGGCAAGGGTCAGGGATGCAAAATAGCCCATAATGCATGGGACAGTCTTCAACAATGAAAAAGTATCCCATCTCATAATGCCAAGAAAGTTGCTGATGAGAAACACTAAATAAACTTAGCATTTATACAAAAAATTTACCTTACCTGGGAAGCAACTCTAAATGGACTTTACTCTTCTCCTGTTACTCCTGTCATTCCATGAGAAGACCCTCACCTTTCCTGATTACTGAGCCCTGATACGGCAGTACGGATAGATGATTTATGGTATCTGACTTGTGTTTATATATCTCCGTGCCTTTGTCCTAGCTCCCCACTTTTACAAGGAACTATACAAAGTTCTCTTCCCAATGAGTGTGCAATACGTCTTGATAAGTGATTGGCTATTTCCAGAGAGTGTGATGTCAAACTACCCTTCCTTGACACTGGATAGATCACCACTATCATATTAGAGCCCCACCCCCAACTCCAGCCCCAAAGAAAAGCAAAATCCCAAACACTATATTATAAGGAGTGGGTGAGAGCCAGTCACCTTGTTTGAGGTGGCATACTTGTGTGCAGCATAATACTCAGCATCTGCCTTTGCCTTCTCTCGGGCCAGGAATGCGGCATCTAGGAAACAAAATAGAGTCAGGGTGTTTAAAACAAAGGAAAGTTGTAATCTATTTCCTCAGCTGCGTTAAGAGTTCAGATTTTATGTTAAGTAGGGGTCTCTTTCTCCACTGCCTAATATTTTAATCACTTTATTTTTTTAAAGATTTTATTCTTTTTAAGTAATCTCTACACCCAATATGGGGCTCGAACTTACAACCCCGAGATCAAGTCACATGCTCCACTGACTGAGCCAGCCAGGCACTTCTCAATCACTTAAAGGCATTTAACAACATTAGTAGTTTTCAAATCCCAGTCCCCAGCTAGACTCTTCTCAAAGGGGAATACTCTTGTCAACGTCAAAGAACTCTCAGCTCATTTTCCACCTAATGCTGATCCTTCTTTCCTCTACCCCTCATCACTCAAAAAGCCTCACACCCTACCCAGGCTCTGGATTCAAGTAAAATAATGAAGTCTAGATATGAAAGCTCTGCTCTATTTATTGCACTGTCCCCACCCCCTCCAAATTTGATCCAGAATCAGTTAATGCAGAATGATAGGAAGCAGCAGTATATAAGCAAGAGGTTGAATGTCTGGTCTTCAAGACTGTGAGCCTAGAACATCAACATCTCACTCTATGAAATCAAGAAGTCTGAGAGCCTCTATGAAAATTGGGGCTTTTTTTCCCCAGCTAATTTTTTTATTTTTTTGGTTGCCAGGTAGAAAAGAAACTGGTAGTGGTGGGTTTTTTTTTATCTTATTCGTTCTTTACAACTGGTTATGAGTAATTCTCATATTTTGTCTGCCTGAGAACAAAGTGGTAGCTAATAAGCCACAACTTTAGGACAAAAAATGAAAGGATGAGATACCTATAATCACAAACCAAACCAAGAGCTGAACATGTATTGACAATTTTTTAAAAATTTGTCTAGGGTCTGAGGGCAGCCACCTCCTCCAGACCAGATTATTCTGACTATGGCCCTCCCGCCTACCACAATCAAGAGCCTGATCTCTGAGGCAGACAGGCAGTTTGGGACAGTCAGAGCCTCTTTTCTCCCTGATGTACCTTCAATTTCAGAAATGCGCTTTTCAGTTTCTTTCTCCATCACCTTCTGCTGAAACCGAATTTTTGCCACCTGTGCAATCTTCTCCGCTTCTATAATTATACACAAAAGAAGACACATTCAAAAATATTTCTCGAGTTCCAGAAATACTTAGAATTAGCAGCACATTGTCTTAACATTTAATTATTTAGGTTTTTATGTGCTGTTTCATTAAGTTTTATCCACCCAGACTGTAAACTACTCAACAGAAAAAAGGGAATTTATTTCCTATTTCACTGTTCTGTTGACAGTGCTAGTTTTGTGGGAAAGGGGAATACAAAAGGTTCCATTCCTTCATAGGATTACACAGCAACGGTCCACAGGCTAATGGGAAAAATGATACTTCATGAAAGTACTCAGAACAAAAATAGAGCAACATAAATGCATGGTAACACAGAACAATCTTATAAAATGGCAGGAGAAAGAAAGAACAAGGAAGGTAAGTTAAACCAAGAAAGGCCTTCTGGAAGTAATCCTAAAGAAAATAATGGACATGACATAGGAGGACATGGCAGAAAGCATAAAGACAAGAAGAATGAATGAAGTCACAATGAAAAGGTGATTATGGAGGCAGGTGACAAGAGAAGACAACAAATAATTAGAATAGAAAGAAGGCTAGATGACTCCCATCCTCAGTAACAGGCTAAAGAAATTTTATATACTCAGGATCAACTTGGTTGATGGTTAAGTTACCATCAGGGAAATAACAAGATGAAAATAATATCAGAGAAGTATAATTCTGACTGCTGTTGAACATAAAAGAGAAAGTTGGCTAATTCTTCTGGCACTGTAAAAACAAGTGTTGGGGATGAACAAGTTACCTGCAGCAGGAAAAACCAAACACCCTCAAGTAAACCAGTGGCCTAACCAAAGGATCCAGGACCAGGGAAGAAAGACTCTAATTACACTTTGAATTCAATCATTGCAATTCTTGAAGAACTTCCTCAATTCTCCTTTTCAGCCAAAGAGGGTTAGTATTTTAAGACATCTTATCTCTGACCCTTGGGGGAAGTGCACAGTAGAAAAAAAATTTCCAAGTGGCTTCTTATTTCCAGAAGATCCAGTATCCTTTAGCAACAACTCCGGCACATACTTTCCTATTTCCTCATTAGCATAAAATCAACCTATATCACACCACCCTCCAAATACACTACAATGTTCAACTGGACTAGAAACTTACCTATAAGCAGAAACTCAAGACAAAACTTGAATAACACTTAAGGCATCTGGAGCCTACAGCTAGGACCCAGAGAATGGTGTCTCAACATAGAGAAACTGTTGCAGTCATCCCATTTAACACTGCTCTCTGACGTACAGGGATAAACCAATAAAGAGCATGAGTAGACTTACAGTTCTAGAAAAAGGATGGAGAAGGCTGAGAAAACCCTTCAGCTAACAACACCTTAAAGTGCCAGATAAAATACAACTTTTTTTTTTTTTAATGCATGGCTAAGATCGTAAGAAAGGAGGAGAGCTCCTCAAGAGACATAAGCAAAGGGAGAGCTGAGAGCCAGTACAGTGGTGGCCTTGGTGGTGGTTATCAGACAAGTGAGGGAGAGGGACTTGGATTATTGCCCATGCAGGGCCAGGAGATGAGGCCTTGAGATGTTAGAACTGAGACTCCCGTATAAAATCGAGACCACTAGAGGGCTTCAACTCCAGGCTAAAAAACTCTACCCACCAGCCCAATGAGAAGTACGCTTTTCTCTACCTAGACACATCACAGTGAAATCGAAACACCCAAAAACATAGAGAAAAATCATAAAAGAAAAAGAAGAGGAAGCCAAACAAAAATTAAATAATACTGCCACAGGACAAAGAAAAGTAAGTTTTGTTGGGCTTAGAACCATAGGCTAGATTACCATTCAAGAATGAAATAAAACCATTTCAGACCATAGAAGAATGATTAAGTATGTACTCCTTAGCCTTCACTGAAAAAACAAAACAAAACAAAACAACAACAAACTAGCAGAAAAAAAAGAATGAACTGCCAAAAACAATGGAGAGGAAAAAATTAAGTAACACCTTATAAATCAAAATAGATGTTTACTCTAAGAATTGATGATAATGATAATAATTAATTGGGGAATAAAAAGAACATAAAACCAGAATACGAGGCAACAATATGTAAAACTGGGGGACAGTGATAAGAATTAAGGCTCTCTAAGGTTTTATTTAAGAGGATAGAAAGAATGATTAGCTTTAGACTTTGTCAAGTCAGGTATGCTTATTAACATTTTATAGGTATGACTGTACATTCTAGAAACAATATAAATCTTCTCATCAAGTAAAAGGAAGAAAAGAATAAAGAAAATCCAATCAATTCAATACCAATCAGAAAAGAGAAAAAAGAAGCAGAGGAAAAAATGCATGGTAAATAGCACAAAATTAAATGATACAAACAAATCCAAATACAGCGGTAACCACAATAAATATAAAAAGACTAAACTCACCAGTTAAAAGACAGATTCTCACATTGGATAAGATAACAAAATCCAGCTATATGCTGTTTACAAGAGACACACCTAAAACATAATGACATAGAAAAGTTGAAAGTAAAAGGATGGGAAAAGATACATCAAGAAAATAACTAACCAAGAGAAATCTGGCATAGCTATAATATCATTAGACAAAACAGATCTTAAGCTAAAAAGTGTGTCTGGAATAAAGAGGGTTATTACATAATAGGAGCAATTCTCCAGGGAGATATAACAATCCTGAATCTCTTA
Organism: Phoca vitulina; assembly: GCF_004348235.1. Taxonomy (NCBI): domain Eukaryota; kingdom Metazoa; phylum Chordata; class Mammalia; order Carnivora; family Phocidae; genus Phoca; species Phoca vitulina. The sequence goes on from NW_022589751.1 coordinate 12,219,293, forward strand.
ATGATACAGCCCTAAAATATATAAAGAGAAAAAAATTACAAGTCAACAAATCCACAGTCATAGTGGGAGATTTTAATTTTAACACACCTCTCTCAGTAGCTGATAGCTCAAGAAGGCAAAAATTAGAATACAGAAGATGTAAACAACACAATTCATAAGCCTGACCTAATGGATATATATATAGAGAAAACTGCATCTGACAAATAAAGAAAACACATTCAGTCTTTTCAAGCATACACAGAACATTTACCAAAAAAGTACCATGTATTGACAGGCCGCAAAGCAAATTTCAACAAATACTTAAGAATCCATGTAACAGATCATATTTTCTGACTATCATGCAATATTAGAAATCAACAATAAAGTGGTAGCCCCCTAAAAAACCATTCAATCTGAAAAAAATACTTTTAATACTTGATAAGTGAAAGGAGAAATCATAATGGGAATGTTTTTTAAAAACTAAAACTGAACACCAATAAACTACATTTCGAAACTTGTGAGATGTACCTAAGGCAGAACTTAGATGAAAATTTATAATCTTACATGTTTCCATCAGAAAAGACTGAAAACTAAAGAATTAAGTAACTCAAGAAGTTAGAAAAGAACCAATGAGAAAACTCAAAAAAGGCAGGAGAGAATAATAAGTGTAAATAATATAATTGAAAAGTAAGTGATAGTAGAATCAACGAAATCAAAATGCAGTTTTGTGAAAAGAAAGTATAACAGACCTCTGGGCAAAACTGATCCAGGAAAAGAGAAGGCACAAATAAACAATACTAGGAATGAAAAGGAGGCATGCATATTTGGTAGAGAGTTTTAAAAATCAGAAGAAAATTCTGCAAATTTATGCTCCCAAATCTGAAATTTCAGATGACAATTTTCTAGAAAAATAAAACTGCCCAAACTTAAAGAAACAAATACCTGAAACTGACCTACAGTTGGTATAGAAATTAAATCAGCAGGCTAAATGTTACCACAAAAAACAAACAAGCATACAAAAAAGCATAAACCCCACTAGACCAAGATGGTTTTTACAAGTGAGTTCCACCAAACCTACAAAGAGGAGATAATAACATATTTTATACAAAATGTTCCAGAACACAGAAAAAGAAGAAATGCTCTCCGACTCATTTTGAGGCTAGTATAACTGTGAAAAAACTAACAGTAACAGTACAATAAAAAAAAAACTGTAAGCTGAAATGTATGAAATAAAAGTAAAAAAATAAATAAATAAAAGTAAAAATTTTAAAGAAATTATCAGCAAGACATAAAGAGAAACGTATTGGGGTGAATCTCCTACATCATGTTCAAGTGGGTTCATCCCAAGAAGGCAAAATAATTCAGTAAGAGAATCTATTAATATAATTCACCACATTAACAGCTTCAAAAAGAAAAATTATATGGTCATCTCAACAGATACAGAAAAAATTCTCAAAGTTTTAACAGCCATTCATGATAAAAACTCCCAGCAAGCAAGAAACAGAAAGAAACTTCATTAACCCAATAAAAATTAAGTACAGCAAACGTCACTGGGACTATTTAAAGTTAGGAACAAGACAAGAATACCTGTCGCCATCTTTTCTTTTCAACACTGCACTGTAAATCAGAGCCTAAACCAGTAAGGTAAGAAGACTAAAAAGACGTGGAACTACAAAGAAAAAATCAGAACTGTCCTGATCTGAAGACAATGTGACTGCTCACACATGGGAAATTGGAGACTATTAGAAATAGCATTTTCAGCAAGACTGCTAAACAAACAAAATTAACAGCATACCTCTACAAAAGCAAAAACCAGTCAGAAAATGTGCCTTCAAAAAAGAGACTATTTGGTGCAGCTGGGTAGCTCAATCAGTTGAACGTCTGTCTGACTCTTGGTTTCTGCTCAGGACATGATCTTGTGATCTCAGGGTCGTGGGGTTGAGGCCTGTTTGGGACTCTGTGCTCAGCGGAGTCTGCTTGTCCTTCTTTCTCCCTCTCTGCCCCTTCCCCCGTGCTCGTGCACGCACTCTCTCACTTTGTCTCTCTCTCTCGAATAAATGAATAAAATCTTAAAAAAAATAACCTATTTATAATAGCAAAAAACTTGAGGAATATATAGGAATAAAACTCTAAGAAAGAAAGTGCCAGAACTTTAAGAAGAAAATTTTAACACTTTTTTGAAAGGCATTTCTCATAAACGGAGAAATATAAACAGATTTATAAGTTTCAGTATCACAAATATTGTAATTCTCTCCAAATTGACATGTACAGATAATGTAATTCTAATCAAAACCTCACCACAGCATTTTATAGAACTTGAGCTGATTCTAAAATTTATATGGAGGAATGAAGAGCCTAGGATAGTCCAAGACAATTTTAGGAATAGTTAGGATTTGTTAAGAGGAATAATTAAGGAGAAACTTGCTCTCCCAGATAGCAAGATTTAACATAAAAAGTGACAGTAATTGAAACAAGGTAATTCTAGAGAAGGACAGACCAAGAAATTAAACCAGAGACCCTAGCAACAGAACAATTTATATACAGTATCCTGTTATAAGACAGATGTGGCATTAGAAATAAATAGAGGAAATAATGAACTTTTCAGTAGTCTAAAATAATTGGCTTGCTACTTGGAAAAAATAAGCTAAATTCCAATGTCACACTAAACCCTAAAATAAATTCCAAATGGATTCAATATCTAAATATGACAAGCAAAACCGTAAAACTTTTAGAATAAAATTATTACTTTGAGGTTGGGAAAGAACTCTTAAATGGGATAGAAAAAGCACAAATCAGAATGGAAAAGACTGATGAATATGATTACATGAAAATTAAATATATACGAATGTCAAAGACATCATAAAGTTCAAAGACAGGCCACAAAGTAAGAGAAGATATTGTAATGCATAAATCTGGGAAAGGATTAATATCCAGAAGATATAAAGAACTACAAATCAGCTCAAAAAAAGTAATTGAACAATGGGCTAACAGTATACTATAACAGGCAATTCACATACAGAAAAAGAGAAACCTGAATGACCAATAAACAATATTGAACTTTCCTAGTAATCAGAGAAATACAAACTGAAATTATGTGATATGTGTCCACCATCACACTGACATAAATTTTAAAAGGTCTAATAACTCTAAGAATTGAAGAGGATATGCAGAAATGGGAATTCAGTAAGGCAACAAAGGAATGGGAACGCAGACCCTACTGAAGAGAAGGTAAGATGGTAGAATCACTTTGCAGAGCAATTTGGCAATACTGAATGTTATAAATTTGAAGATGTATGTACCCTATGACCCAGCAATTCTACTTTGAGATACGTATTCCAGAGCAATGCTTCTCAAACTACCTATGGGAAAGCAACCTCTCCCCTTATTTGTATTTCAGTCTGTTAAGAAGCAATATTTTATAAATTATAATAAAAATTACTAGGAAAAATATTAGAAACAAAAACACAGGCTCCAGTTTTTTATTATTAGACTCAACAGACATAAAATTACTGTGTAATACTGTAAAAACTTCTAAGCACTCATTCTCAATTTCTGTAGTCACCTCATTATGGATCAGAAACAAAAAGCTGGTGATACAGGGCACTGACTGACACTACATGCTGAGTAGCACTACCACAGAAAACTCTGAATGTGTGTACAAAGAGACATGGATACGCAGCACTGTTCATAATATGGAAAAACTAGAAACTACCTAACTCTTCAACAGTAATCTATCGGAATGAACTGAGGTTCACTCACAGAATGAATGCACAGCAGTTAAAAATTAACTAAATCTACACATTATCAGTATGAATAAAACTCAAACAATGTTGGTAAAATAAAGGCAAGTTGTGGAATAAAAGGTAAGAGTTTGATATCATTTTTATGGTTTAAGACAATTCTATGAATTGTTTATTGTTACATATTTACAGTTACAGTATAAAAGTATGGACAGAAAGATCTGCATAAAAACTTTAAAATAGAAGCTACTCAGAGAAGGGAGGTCAAGAAATAGGACCAGGTAAGGGTACACAGGAGGCTTCAAATGGATAAATCTATTCTTAAAAGAAAATATGATCTGAAGAAATGTGGCAAATATTAAGCCTTAATTTTACTATTCTCTGTGCATTCCTGCATATTTGAAATAGTCAATGAAGCACTTCTTAAATTTTCAGCATCCTAAGGAACAAATGACTGAGAGCCTAAGAGGGCAGTCCAATATACAGTATCCTGGAATGTGAGGGAAATCACTGTGATTCAAAATAAGCTGTAAGCAATCCTACCCTACTGTCGGAGAGGACATCTATCCATCCAGATAAAACTCGGTGCATGTCAACAGCAAGGATGCATACTATAATCCTGAGCTTTGGCCAAAAAACTTCCCTATTCTTAAACTGTATGAACAAAACTCTACCACACAGAGGCTAGAGTTGCCCAAAAACCCTATCCATTTTTCTTGTCCTTGAAAAAGCAGTAGCGGCCAAAGACATGGTGGAGAGCCAAAGCACTTCATTAAGTACTGGCACCATCTAGTTTTAAAGGCTGTAGGACATCTGAATATACAAAAGAGTTTCTAGAATTCTCCACCATGTATGATACAATCTTATTTGATCCCATCAATCCAGAGTCAGACTGACAAAGAACAGGACAAACTCATAACACATGTACTTAGAGACATCCATTTCAGAAAGAAATCCAAGTACCTATAACAGCCTTTTTCCTCTCTGTCTCAGCTTCTTTCTCCACAACCTTTTGTTTCTGTGCAGCTATAAGAAGCTTTGTCTTTTCAGCCTCCCTGTGAAGCAAAATATTATAAAAATTAGAAATGATGTGCAGTCACAGGCAGTAAATCTAACTCTATGGTGGGTCAAAGAACCATTTGCAACACAAACTTTCTGATCCATTAAGGTGCCTAGAGAGGTGTTACCCCATTTTACTTATAATGAATCTGAGGCTGAAAGGTTAAATGATTTGCCCAAAGTCACCCAGATATAGGAATCAATTTATACATTTGAATTTCAGTCTGACCTTTTCCTCTAATTGTATCATGGAAAGGCCTGTGATCTGCAAGTACCTAGAGTATATAAATGCTTCCTTTGTTGTTAGGCTTCCAGCTAGCCCATATAGCACCTCTGGGCCAATTAGCAAAATGCAACACCCTCTGGGCAGATGCAGTCCCTCAGGTGCATAGCCTGGTAAGAAGAATGGAGCTAGATTTCAGCCCCTCCTCAGGCAGACACTCTTGTGCAGTTACCCTATTTGTTGTATGGGAGATATAATTAGGTGGCAGTTATTAGGTGGTGAACTGGGGCTCAATGTAAGGAAGAAATTTTCTAAGAATCTGAGCTTTCTAATAATGGAAATGGCTGGCCTATCACTAAGCATGTACAAGTGGTTACTGGGCAACCACAGGGCAGAAAAGGTATAAAAAAAGATTACTATTACGTGGGTGGGAGGCTAGACCTCAAGGTGGCTTTTAAATTTGGGATTCCAATAGTCTACAAAATTAGGAAAGATCTAGATTTATCTGAAAAGTAACTCCAACAGTTCCCCCAAAACATTTCCCCCCAAAGATCTCTCCTTTCTTCCTGCCAAAATTGGTAAAGACACAAAATGGCATTCTGGATACTAGGAGTTATTTGAGGGCAGAGAACATATAGTCTTCATGTTTCCATCACTAGAAGCTATCATATTGAAAGCCTAAGACATCTTGAGCCTTCAATCAAAAAATGTTTTTATACAAATGGATCAGATCCATGATCTATCCAGCCTGGCACTCTATGCTGTAGTTTTAAAAGAGGAGTTCCTTTTCTACAAATGAAAAGGGAAAATAAAATTCTGCATAACAGAAGATAGAGACGGGAACAGTAAGGACTCAGTAGTAAATCACCCCAGGAAGAAGTATTATTATTTCTTGGACCCCCTATACTTATACAATCTGTTGTATTCCTGACTTTTGCTAAGTTATTTTTCCAGCATTTCATATTTTTCCACTTAAAATACTAGCCAAATTTCCTAAAGACTTTTGTTTCTTTTCAGTACCTGTCATACAAGAATAATACTGCCATTTCAACCACAGTTGGTAGTCCCCTAACCCATGTTCTTCAGAACACTAAGAAATTAATTTCATGTCAAGCAAGTAACTTCTCATTCCCAGTCAGCCCTGGACCCAAAAAAGAGAAGACTACCAGGAGTCAATTCAGGCAAAGCTTCCCAGAAGCAAATTATAAAGATCCAGGTGTAATTTTAGAGTCACTCACATATAATGGAAAACCAAACTTTATACCAGTAAGGTGTCTATTCTTACCACTGTAACACAGTGACATAATATAGGCACTCTCTTCAACCTTAGCAGCTAGTACTCCCTCCTCTATTCATACTTAATTCAAGATATTCATGTCCAAATTATAGCTCCTTAGCCTTCCAACAACAGTTCTACAGCAAATTGCATCCTTAGCCACTAACACTGCTCCTGAAGTGTTCATATATAAAGAAAAACCTAAGAATAATCTAGTGAATTAAAACACAAGAATAGATAAATTATCAGAATTAAAGTATGGAAAATAGATATAAACCCCACCCCAGAGTGTAACATCTCACATGTAAGTTTCCTCTACACTGGTATATTAATATGTAGACAGCCCTAAATAAAAATTTTGGGATCCCAAGCATATTACTCACATTAACTCAAAATTTCTTCTTATGGCTTCTGGGATTTTAGGTTTTGTAACACGCACAGCCTGAAAAATAAAAGTGAAAAGCCAAAATATATTTGAAAAATAAATCTTCAAACTAAATCTTCTACAGAAAAGCTCCTCAAATGAAACTAATGAAACAACTATGACATAGCTGCCTACTAACATGTGTGGAGATTCCACTAGAAAATCTATTCTTCATGCCATCACACCAAGAATCAAATATACGCTGCTTCTTGTTTCCTTAAAAAATGCTTGCCTAGGGGAAAAAAAAAATCACCCTATCCCCTACGGAAATAAACTCCTTTAGGGAAAAGGTTCTCCCTTAAAAGACCTCTACAAAGCTCTTCAGTTGGATACTTTTGTTTCCTTTTCAAGCCTGCAAACCAAAGAAACAGAAGGAAGGCAAAATTCCAAGATTTAAAATTGTAAAGTAGGAAACAGTAAAAACAAAAATAAAAGCAAACAAAGTTCAGGTCAGTATATGCAACTTAATACAATAAATGTATTTACTACTTCCTAAACCTGCAATCACTCAGTACTGACTATACATAAACAGCCCAAAGTTTAAGGAAAACAAATACCAGTTAATAGATTACATTCTTTCTTCCTAGAATCTCACTTAGAACAAAGTCTACTAGTCTTTGTAGATACTGTTTACTAGACACTTTGTTTCCCTAACCATAGTGTACTTTGACATTAATTAAGATTATCTACTCAGGAAGTGCAGCCTTTTGAAGGCTAATCTACATCAGGCAACTGATCTCTCAAAAGCTTTTGATTTAACTAGTTAAACATCACTCACCCCCGACCTATACTGCAAACACACATAAAACACTGCTGATCTGAAGACAGTTTTAGTTTCTCTTCAAAAATTGGCTAAACTTTTAAGCAACAAAGCCTTTAAGCACATAACCTTTTTATTTAATTCAATTAACATACAGTATATTAGTTTCAGAAGCAGAGTGCAGTGATTCCTCAGTCTATATAATACACAGTGCTCATTACATCATGTGCCCTCCTTAATGTCCATCACCCAATTATCCCATCCCCCCCCCCCCCCGCCCCCCCCCACCGCCTTCAGCAACCCTCAGTTTGTTTCCTATGATTAAGAGTCTCTTAAGGTTTGTCTCCCTCTCTGGTTTCGTCTTGTTTTATTTTTCCTTCCCTGCTCATGCTCTTTCTCAAGCATATAACCTTCTTTTAAGGCTTTTGAAAGAAGACTTTTAAGCAACACAGACTTCCCTACATGAAAGAGAATGGTCAAATCTGTAAAGATTTTGAGAACTAGCATAACCAAATACAAGTAGTGAAATGGAATAAGAAGCTGGGGACTGTAGTGAAAAAACTCACTATATGCTGAAGTTGAGGCATGTGAGGACATAAGGAACAACTCATGGAGGTATCCAGAAGACAAAAATTTATAACCAGCATTTGTGAAAGATGCCAGATTTCACTATGTGACTACCAGAAATACAGATGACTTCCAATATGTTTTAATATGATTCAGAAGGAAACACTGTCATTTTGCATTTAATTAAGAGACTGGCCATATTTCTTTTTAGTCTTATTTTTTTAAAAAGCATAAAATAGGACTGTTTTCTGAAGACTTCTATCTTGCTGTATGAAGCTGAAGAACATACTACATGCTTGCCAATCTTGGGAATCTCAGAATTTTCAAATATGTGTAAAATAAGCACCTACTGTAACAGATAATGTAAGTTACATCATAACAGATTTAAAAAGTAAAATGACGAGGCGCCTGGGTGGCTCAGTTGGTTAAGCGGCTGCCTTTGGCTCACATCATGATCCCGGGGTCCTGGGATTGAGTCCCACATCAGGCTCCCTGCTCGGTGGGGAGCCTGCTTCTCCCTCTGCCTCTGCCCCCTGCTCATGCTCTCTTTCTCACTCACTCTCTCAAATAAAATCTTTTTTTTTTTTTAAAGATTTTATTTATTTGAGAGAGAGAATGAGACAGAGAGAGCATGAGAGGGGGGAGGATCAGAGGGAGAAGTAGACTCCCTGCTGAGCAGGGAGTCCGATGCAGGACTCGATCCAGGGACTCCAGGAATCATGACCTGAGCCGAAGGCAGTCGCTTAACCAACTGAGCCACCCAGGCGCCCTCTCAAATAAAATCTTAAAAAAATAAATAAAATGACAACATATCCAAAAACAATGGCCAAAATACACACACACACACAGAGTGGAGAGAGGGGAAAAAAAGCTGATGAATATATTTGAAAGTGACCGCCGGGTTATAAGCATATATTTTAAATGGAAAGCCAGCATATAACATAGTCACTCTCTTTAATAACATAGGGAAAAAATATCAAGGATGCATATTTTCACCATTCAAATTTGCCACAGTAGTTGTTCAAGAAAAATGGAGTATAAACACAGAGAAGAGCAAAATTAAAATACTGATTGTTTCAGAGAATGTTTATTCAACAAGTATTAACTGGGTGCCTGTCTGTGCCAAGTGCTGTTTGTTCTAGGCACTATGGATACAGCAATGAACAAGGCAAGACTGCTCTCATGGAATTGAAAATTTTAAAGGGAGTAAATACAATAGATAACAAAAAGCAAATAAATGAGTAAGAAACTGAGAAAGGGGAACCCTCCTACACTGTTGGTGGGAATGCAAGCTGGTGCAGTCACTCTGGAAAACAGTATGGAGGTTCTTCAAAAAATTGAAAATAGAGCTACCATACGATCCAGCAATTGCACTACTGGGTATTTACCTCAAAGATACAAATGTAGGGATCCGAAGGGGTACGTGCACCCCGATGTTTATAGTAGCAATGTCCACAATAGCCAAACTGTGGAAAGAGCCAAGATGTCCATTGACAGATGAATGGATAAAGAAGATGTGGTACATATATATACAATGGAATATTATGCAGCCATCAAAAGGAATGAAATCTTGTCATTTGCAACGACGTGGATGGAACTGGAGGGTATTATGCTGAGCGAAATAAGTCAATCAGAGGAAGACATGTATCATATGATCTCACTGATATGAGGAATTCTTAATCTCAGGAAACAAACTGAGGGTTGCTGGAGTGGTGGGGGGTGGGAGGGATGGGGTGGCTGGGTGATAGACACTGGGGAGGGTATGGCTATGGTGAGCGCTGTGAATTGTGTAAGAGTGATGAATCACAGACCTGTACCTCTGAAACAAATAATACATTATATGTTTAAAAAAAAAAAAAGAAGAAGAAGAAGATAGCAGGAGGGGAAGAATGAAGGGGGGGAAATCGGAGGGGGAGATGAACCATGAGAGACTATGGACTCTGAAAAACAAACTGAGGGTTCTAGAGGGGAGGGGGGGTGGGAGGATGGGTTAGCCTGGTGATGGGTATTAAAGAGGGCACGTTCTGCATGGAGCACTGGGTGTTATACGCAAACAACGAATCATGGAACACTACATCAAAAACTAATGATGTAAGGTATGGTGATTAACATAATTAAAAAAAATGTAAAAAAAAAGAGTAAGAAACTTTCAGATAGTTATGAGTGTTATGTGAAGAATTTAAAATAGGATGATTTGGAGACTGGAAAATGGTTACAGAGGGGAAAATCAAGATTTTTACTTTGGCATAATTATATAAAAAATCTAAGGAAATTCATAAAGTTGCAGTCAAGCAAGATAAATTAGCTCTAAAAGATCTATTGTATAACACTTTACCTACAGTCAATAATAATGTACTGTGCACCTAAAAATTTAAAAGGATAGGTTTCATGTTAAATGTTTATACCACATACACAACAAAAAATCCAAGCAAATTAACCCAAAAAATTTATTAGAAACAGTGAATTCAGCAAACTAGTAGCTCCACAATAAATTCACCAAGAATCATTTGCATTCCTCAATGATTATACAAAAAAAGACTACATATTTAATAGCATTAAAACTCAGTAAATCCATGAGTATTAACTTAATTTGAGATATGAATTTCTCACCTGGTCAGAAATTCTAAAAGACACAAAAATGGTATGATTAAGTAAAGCCATAAACTATGTTCCCAATTTTATTTATTTTCCTTTTTTTTTTTAAATATATTTTTAAAGGATTTTATTTATTTATTTGAGAGAGAGAGAGAATGAGAGAGAGCACATGAGAGGGGGGAGGATCAGAGGGAGAAGCAGACTCCCTGCCGAGCAGGGAGCCCGATGCAGGACTCCATCCAGGGACTCCAGGATCATGACCTGAGCCGAAGGCAGTCGCTGAACCAACTGAGCCACCCAGGCTCCCACTATGTTCCCAATTTTAAACTTATGTGCCAATTTAGGTACCTGATATAGCTTGAAAATATCAATAATGAAAACTCATCTGGAATAATAAGCTGGCAGAAATACATCTTACCAGATTTTAAAAGTGAATAAAAAGTTGATTATCATAAACATATAGTAATGTGTTAAAAAAGGAAGGCTGACAAATAGACCAGAAGTTCTAAAAATGCATTTCAGCTCTCGTAAGAAACTTTTATGGCAAGACTAAAGCAAGCAAAACAATGGAGATCTTGATCTACCAGTTTAAAAACATTATGAAGTGACACGTTTTTCATTCAGTAATTGTTTTTATAAAAACAACAAGTAAATGTAACTAAATTTAAAAGATCCTTCTCACTGCTATGCAGAAAATGATGTGGATGAAGATAAAAGTCAAACTGGGGCAACATGGTAGGAGACTACTGTTGGAAGTCCAGGCAAGAAACGGTGGCTTGGCTTAGGGAGGCAGCAGTGAAGATGGAGGAACAGTTTTACATGGATTTTGGTGGTAAAATCAGCAGGATATGGGGTCCAATTAGATGTTAAGGGTGAGAGGGTTGTTAAAGATGCCTCCCTCACATCTAGATTTGTCTGGAGGGAAGGAGGTGTCATTTACTAACAAGAAGGAAAAAATAAGAGAAGATTTGATGAGAAAAGACTAAGGGCTCAATAACTAATGAAGGAATAGGAAACAAAAAGATCAATGGAACAAAGTCCAAGAAACACTATATATACTATATAATGGGATTTAGCATACAAAAGAAATGGCATTTCAAATAAGGGAGATGGGGACATAAATTATTCCATAATTCTTTTTACTACCAAGTTGGGGGCTGGGGAATTAGAGCCTACCTCACAACTGACATCAAAATGGATTCCAGATGAATTAAAGATTTAAATCTAAAAACACAACTGTAAAGGGGTGCTTTGGTGGCACAGTCAGTTAAGCATCCCGACTCTTGGTTTCCGCTCAGGTCATGATCTCAGGGTCATGAAATCAAGCCCGGGGTTGGGCTCCACGCTCAGCACACTCTGCTTAAGTTTCTCTCTTCCTCTCCCTTTCCCCCCGCATTCTCCCCCTCCCCAACCGCCCAGCCCACATACTCTTTCTCACTCTCTCTTTAAAATAAATGAATCTTAAAAAATAAAAACACAACTGTAAAAGCAGAGAAAAATGTTGTAATTTCCAATTTAACTTAAATTTCCATATTTTAAAGTAGTGAAAGTGGCTTAAAGCTTGCAAACACTGCAAAACACCATAAAGAAAAGATACTAAAATTTCTACGTAAGTTTAGAACTTCAGAATTGCTAGGGGGAAAAAGACATTAAATGGTAAAGAAAAAACTAGGAGAAAATGCTTCCCATACATTTAAGAGTTGTAATAATTAACATATTAAAAATAGTTTATTTATTATTTAAATGAGAAAAAAATAAATTATTAAAAAATGAGCAAATACAACAAACAACTCACAAATGTAATACAAATGGCCATTGAATGTCCTAGGGCATTCAATCTCAATAATTAATACAAAATACCAGATTAATTTCCCTAAAAGGATTAAGAGAGTCAGCATGCATCTGTTAATTATCTGGGTACAATCACAAAATCAAATGGGTAGGAAACTATAGCTCACCAACACTGCTGATGAGAGAATCTAAGATGCTAAAATTTTTCTGAAAGGCCGTATTTGGCAGTATTTATCAAAAAGCCTCCAAATGGGGCATACACTCTGACTCCTCAATACATTTAAGAATATATTTTAAGGGAAGGATTTAAAAAGATGTATGTATAAGCTTGTCACTGCAACATGTGTGTAACAGTGAAAACTGGAAGCCACAGATTAATTAAAGAAAAACATTAAAAGTGATGATGTAGTGAATCTGTATTTTTGACTTGAAAAGATGCTTATATATACTGTTAGGGAAAAAAGCAGCTATGGTACAATCCCACTTTAGTTTAACATTGTTTATACCTGTAAACAAGCATATGCTCCTCTAGATTAAGAAGAGTCTAGAAAGATAAAACAAACTCTTATCTCTGCATGGTACGATTACTAGTGAATTTCATTTTGTTTTTCATCTTTTTCCCAATATCTAATTTTTTTTACAACATATAGAACACGTGTGTATAAAAATATTCAGAATATACAAAATACTACTACAAATCAGTAAAAAAAAGTAAAACAACACAACAGAAAAGGGGGCGAAAGACTATGAATGAGCAGTTGACAAAGTACAAAATGGCCAAAAAAAAAAAGATGCTCACCCTCATTAATAACTAAAGAAATGCAAATCAAAGAGAGAGAGCAAAAATTAGCATGTCTCATTGCTTCAAATGCTGGTGAGGTTTATGGAGAAACAAGTATTCACATATATTGCTGATAAAAATACAGATTTGTGCAGGTTTTTGAAAGATAATTTGTACATACAAGGAGATGTGCCAAGAATATTCCTACCCTATTGTTTATTAATGGAAAAAAATTGGAAACAACAGAGAGATGACTGTGTAATATAAGGCAAAGAATTGTAGGCAGCTGTTAAGAATGAGCTACGTCTCCCAAGTAATAACGCGAGCAGAATCTAAGAATCTGTGACATTCACATTTATTATCTTTTTTTTTTTTTTTAAGATTTTATTTATTTATCTGACAGAGAGAGACACAGCAAGAGAGGGAACACAAGCAGGGGGAATGGGAGAGGGAGAAGCAGGCTTCCAGCTGAGCAGGGAGCCCAATGCGGGACTTGATCCCAGAACCCTGGGATCATGACCTGAGCTAAAGGCAGACACTTAACGACTGAGCCACCAAGGCGCCCCACATTTATTATCTTTAAAATTGAAAACAACTCTAGCCAGAACTGAATGGACAACCAGGCAGATTTTACAAAGTTAGCGCTGGACTTTTCAAAGGACCCCTTAACTTTGGCAGTTTCCCCTCAGGCACCAGTCAGAGATAATGGCATGGCATGAATAAGGACAGGGAAAACCCTCACCATCTTTCCAGTCTTGTTTATGAGATCACACATGGTCACTTACACTGAATGCACACTCTCAACAGTGCAACACTTGAGACACGTGACACCAAAGTTTTCTCTTTAACTGCAGTAACATTTGTTACCACAACTGATCTCCTAGAAACTCTAAGAAAGGGCACTAGAGAAGCCATATTACCACTTCTCAGGTAATCCAGACCTACAGCCATAGCTTTTAAACGTTACTGACCATGACCACTGTAAGACATGCATTTTACATTGACACCCAATATAAACATCTACACCACACTTAGAGAAAACAAAAGTTTTACAGAACGATACTTAAATTTAGTACATGTTATGTGCTCTGATTTCTTTTCTTATTCAATTTTATTTTATTTAAAATGCTGTCATGATCCACTAAAGTTGATTTTAGAATCACTCATGGATTTCAACCCAATCTGAAAAAACACTGACCCAAAAAAGCCGGCCTACAACCCCTCACCATTCTATCTCCTAATGCTGCTGCCACTGCCACCACCATCACCACCACCAAATTCGTCTGCTACCTTACTTTTATTCAGGCCATTCTACCCATTTGAAATACCTCCCCTACTCCTTCCCCATCATCTAAATCCTGCTAATTCTTCCAGACCCACCTAAAATCCCAATTCAATTACAGTCATTTCCAGGCAGACTCTCCTGAAATGTTCCTGAACTCTAAAGACTTACAGCAATAATCACCCAATCAGTTCATCTGTCAATTAATCATATGTGACATCTATTTTGCTAGAATTATTGTTCAAATCTTATACTTGAAATCCTTGTTCATAATCTTACCGAGACTAAAGCCTTACACTTACACAAATGATTTATAACCATTACTGTATCTTAATAATGCCTCACAATTAGCAGTACATGGATTTCATTTCCTTGTAAGAGTCTCAGCTTATCTGCTTATCAGAAGAAAATGCCACCCAGGGCAAGCTACAAGAATATTTTATTTTGGCAGAGACCTAAAGTCAAACTGAGAAAGCTATTCTATAAAATCCCATAGCATTTCAATTAAATAACTGCTGAATAAACAATGTCCAATGAGAGAACAATTAAATTCAAAATTCTCAAAATTCCTAGAGAATTTCCCTAGGAAAAGGGCTTACCTGTATGGTGAGGCCTGGGGCCATGACGTTTAAATCTTTCTGGAGAGCTTGCTTCAGGTTTTCATCTATTTGATCTGTTTTTGAGGCCAAGAACAACAGCTCTCATGATACTCAAAAAAAAAAATTTTTTTTCATTGTATTAATATTGGAAAAAACCCAATCATTATTAGACCTAAAGTTTCCATGGTACTACTCTATAGAGCTTAAACCACTTCATATATATATGGAAAAAAACTAATTATATTATTATAAATATATAAATTATTACATATACATTTAAAACACATATTTAGTTTTCCTTTTATATGGGAAAAAGTGTGAAGAACTGTCAAAGAAATTAAGGAAGAAAGATGAAAAACAGGTTGTTTATCCAATAAATGGAGATTCTAGGTCTTTAATATCTTAATTCAGTGTGGTTACTATGTGTCCTGATTCTCATAAAAACCAAATTCCCATTTTCAGTCTTTTTTTAAACATTTACTTATTTGTTTTTTAAGATTTTATTTATTTATTTGAGATACAGCTAGGGAGAGAGCACAAGTAGGACGGAGGGGCAGAGGGAGAGGGAGAAGCAGGCTCCCCGCTGAGCAGGGAGCCTAATGCGGGGCTTGATCCAAGGACCTGGATATCATGACCTAAGCTGAAGGCAGATGCTTAACCGACTGAGCCACCCAGGTGCCCCTAAGATTTATTTGAGAGAGAGAGAGAGAGAGCACACACAAGCAAATGAGCGCGGGGAGGGAGAAAGAATCCTCAAGCAGACTCCCCATAGTGTGTGGAGCCTTAAGCAGAGGTTGATCCCA
The DNA here is from genome assembly GCF_004348235.1 of Phoca vitulina. Classification (NCBI taxonomy): domain Eukaryota; kingdom Metazoa; phylum Chordata; class Mammalia; order Carnivora; family Phocidae; genus Phoca; species Phoca vitulina. The sequence continues at coordinate 12,235,172 of NW_022589751.1, forward strand.
GGACCCTGAGATCATGACCTGAGTCGAAATCAAGAGTCGGCTGCTTAACCAACTGAGACACCCATGTGCCCCTCAGTCAGTCTTTAACCCAAATCTCCAAATAACTAAATTTCATTTCCATGGATCTCTGCTAGTATTTTGGATTTAAGGGGGGCAGGGCATAACTGGGTGGCTCAGTCGGTTGAGCAACCAACTCTTGATTTCGGCTCAGGTCGTATCTCAGAGTTGTGAGACTGGCTCCGTGGCAGGCTCTGTGCTGAGCATGGAGCCTGCTTAGGATTCTCTCTCTCTCTCTCTCTGCCCCACCCACCCCTCCCTCGCTCTTGCACACACTCTCTCTTAAAAAAAAAAAAAAAAATTTAAAAAAGGGAGTGGGGAAGCTCACAGGAAGGTCTTTGAAGTACACAAGAATGGACATTAAAGCTATCACTTCACTTGGCCTTGTAACTCATGAATTTTCTATCCACCTCAACATACTTTCACCATTACTAAAACTGGTGATGTGAGAAATGAGGACAGTTTTCTCATACACCTAGTAGTTGTCAATCATCAATGAGGAATGAATCGGTAGATCTCTAAAATGATTAACCATCCCTATGCCTGCCTATAAGAAATTCACTAAGAATTCTGGGGGGAGAAGTAAGCAACCAACAGCAACAACCCTATCATAGGTCATAGCTTTCTCTACCACAAATGAAAAGTAATTTGTGCAGAAAAGAGTTAACATAGCAGGCCTGAAGCTGTGATCCTTAGAAAGGCCTGTTTGCAAGCTGGCCTTTGGCTGTCACCTGGAACGTGGATCTGGAAAGGATTCCCACTATTCCCAGAACTGGTAAGAATGACTCACTCTGCCTAAACTGTTTATACAAACAATGTGGTTTATGCTGAACACGTGCCTTCCTTCTGGGAGTGTGGAATTTTGGTATGTGCTATAGGCAGAGGATGCCTTTATGTTAGCCCCCAGTAAAAATTCTGGGCAGTGGAGCTTGTGGGTGGCTCAGTCGGTTAAGTGTCTGACTCTTGATTTTGGCTCAGTTCATGATCTCAGGGTTTTAAGATCGAGCCCCGCATCAGGCTCTGCACTGGGTGTGGAGCCTGCTCAAGATTCTCTCTCTACTGCTCCCTCTGCCCCCCACCTAAAAAAAAAAAAAAATTCTGGGCAGTAAGTCTCTAATGAGCTTCCTTCTCTAGCAGACATTTCACATGTGTTGTCACACTTTAATAGTGAAGTAAGTGTATCCCACATGCCTCCACTGGGAGAAAACTCTTGGAAGCTTGTGCCTGACTTCCTCCGGATTTTACTTTGTATCCTTTTGTATCTTAGCTCTGAGAACATATACTGAGTCCTGTCAGTCTTCCTAGCAAGTCATCAGACATGGAGGTGGGTCTTGGGAAACTCTAAGAAAGATTTCTAAATTTCCCCAAATTATCTATTAAAATAGCAACAAAGCTAATTTTCACTAAGTTATCATAGTAAAAACAGAATATAGCCTGCAAATAACCTTTTTCCAATCTCTATTAAGTTACATATAATAGATTTCAGAAAATTATCATTCTTAAAATATCTTTTAAGTATTTACTTAGTTTAATCATAAGAAATTTTAAACTTAAAGAATATTTTAAAGATAAATGCTCTATTATAAATTCAGAAGAAATGCTGAAATAGGATAATGTTTACTAATATTAGAGAGTCCATAGAGTTGACTAAGATTTCCAATTGGTTATTCACATATTTAATTTACAACGAGTAAGACACTCACCAAACAATTCAATGTAAACTTCTTGAAGTGTGTGGGCACTACAAAACTGGTTCAGTTCGTGGTGGATTTTATTGAAGATTAAGGTCTTGTCATAATCTGCAGTGTAGTTCCTCACGATATCAAACACTGAAGGAAAGGTAAAATCCATTTTTACCCATGTATCTTCTAATTCAGCCAATGTAAAAGTTACAATATACATGAGGAAAAGTGACAACAAAATAGTGGAAAAATGAAACACAGCTCACAAACCTTGATGTGTTCCTTGTGCTCAATTTTCCGAATATTACTGCATTTGCAATTCTAATGGGCAAATTTTGAGTTCCATACTAAGGAGAGCATACATTATCGTGGAGATAATAAGAAACTGTCAAAATGTTCAAGCAAGGCCATGACACAATCGCATTTGTACTGTGGCAGCAGTGTGAAGATGAATTGTGAGGCAGGGAAAGTATAAGGCAATTACTGCAAAGCAAGAATTTAGCAAGGAGGTAAAGAAGGCCTGAATTAACTGAAGAACACTGGAAATAAAAGAAAGAAACTGCTGCCAAAGACCATTTTCGAAAAGGTAGTTTTTAAAGGCTATAAAAAGGGACACCTGGGTGGCTCAGTCAGTTAAGCAGCTGCCTTCCGCTCAGGTCATGATCCCAGGGTCCTGGGATGGAGCCCCGCCTTGGGATCCCTGCTCAGCAGGGAGCCTGCTTCTCCCTCTGCCTCTGCTCCCCCTGCTTGTATTTATCTCTGACAAATAGATAAATAAAATCTTAATAAATAAATAAATAAATAAAGGCTGTAAAAAGCCACCAAACTAGAAGGAAAAGAAGTGAACCTTTACTGGGCCAGGTTTTATATCAGGCAATTTACATACATTACAACTTAATATTCACAAAAATATTTCCTAATTTTGCATAATAGGAAACAAACAGAATTTCAGAAATGTTCCTAAGCGCACATACTAGACCACACCAGAATCTGTGCTCTACCTATTAAAACATGTTGTTTTCTTCCTTCAGACCCAAGGAACCAGCAGTATCTTCCCTTCATCTATTTTCCCAATCATAATCCATTCCACTGATTTATAACCAGGGAAAGTAGATGAGAAAAAGACAAAGAAAATAATCACAGAAAAATATAATCCAAATTCACGTGGCAGTAATACAGCTTGCTCTCTACTCTGATATCCTTTTCCTTTTTGTGCCTGTATCAGTGCCATGAAATTTAGCATGAACTTACATGCCTATATATATATATATGTATATCTTTAATTATATATATATATATATATATATATATACACACACACAGACACATATATATATTTAGGTTGGTATCATGTCTTCAGAAATAAAATAAAAAAACCCTAAGGAAAAGGGTCTAATTTCACCTTTTTAAATTGTTTTTGCCAAACACAGTATCCTGTACATATTAAGCATGCCAATTTTAATAAGGACAGAATGGCAGCTCTTTCAAATGAAAGCAGGGTCCCAAATAGACCCACATACACCCATGTTCATAGCAGCGTTATTCATAATAGCTAAAATGTGGAAGCAACCCAAGTTTCCATCAATGGATAAATGACCAAACAAAATGTGGTATATTTATACATGGAGTATTAGCCTCAGAAAAAAAGGAAATTCTAACACATGCTACAACATGGATGAACCTTGAGGACATTATGCTAAGTGAAATAAGCCAGTCACAAAAAGACAAATACTATGATTCCACTTATATAAGGTACTTAAGAGTAGACAAAATCATAGAGACAGAAAATAGAATGGTAGTTGCTAGGGGCTGGGGAGAGAGGGAAATGGGGAGTTAATGTTTAATGGGTATAGTTTCATTCTTGCTAGATAAAAAAAGTTATGGAGATGGATGGTGGTAATGGCTGCCAACAATGTGAATTTCTTTTTTAAGATTTTATTTTTAAGTAACCTCTACACCCAATGTGGGGCTCAAATTTACAACCCCTAGAGCAAGAGTCACATGCTCTACCAACTGAGCCAGCTAGGCACCCCTGTGAATGTATTTAATACCGCTGAACTGTATGCTTAAAAATACTTAAGATGGTAAATTTTAAGTTACGTGTATTTTGCCACAATAAAAAAAAAAGTTGGGAAAAAAAATCAAACATTAAACACACACACACACACACACACACACACACACACATACACTACCTCTTCTTTATCTATTCATCAGTCTATGGACACTTGGGCTCTCTCCATAGTTTGGTTTTTTTTTTTTAAAGATTGTATTTATTTATATGCCAGAGAGAGAGAGCACACAAGCAGGGGGAACGGGAGGCAAGGGGAGAAGCAGACTCCCCGCTGAGCAAGGAGACTGATGCAGGACTCCATCCCAGGATTCTGGGATCATGACCTGAGCGGAAGGCAGACACTTAACCAACTGAGGCACCCAGGCGTCCCCATGGTTTGGCTATTGTTGATAATGCTGCTATAAACATCAGGGGGCATGTACCCCTTCGAATCTGTATTCTCCTATCTTTTGAGTAAATACCTAGTAGTCCAATTGCTGGATCGTAAGGCAGTTCTATTTTTAACTTTCTGAAGAAACTCCAAACTGTTCTTCAGAGTGGCTGCACCAGTTTGCATTCCCACCAATAGTGCAAGAGGGTTCCCTTTCTCCACATCCTTGCCAACACCTGTTGTTTCTTGTGTTAATTTTAGCCATTCTGACAGGTGTGAGGTGATAGCTCATCATGGTTTTGATTTGTATTTTCCTGATGATGAACGATGTTAAGTATCTTTTCATCTGTCTTTAGCCATCTGGATGTCTTCTTGGAAAAGTATCTATTCATATCTTCTGCCCATTTCTTAATTGGATTATTTGTTTTTTGGTTGTTGAGTTTGATAAGTTTTTACAGATTTTGGATACTAACCGTTTATCAGATACTTCATTTGCAAATATCTTCTCCCATTCCATAGGCTGCCTTTTAGTTCTGTTGATTTGTTTCCTTTGCTGTCCAGAAGCTTTTTTTTTTTATGATGTTATGTTAATCACCATACATTACATCATTAGTTTTTGATGTAGTCCAGAAGCTTTTTATCTTAAGTCCTAAGAGTTCATTTTTGTTTTTGTTTCCCTAAATATTCTAACTATAAAAACAAGAGAATAGGGGCACCGGGGTGGCTCAGTCGGTTAAACGTCCAACTCTTGATCTTAGCTCAGGTCTTGATCTCAGGGTCATGAGTTCAAGCAAGCTCTGTGTGGGGCTCCACACTGGGCATGGAGCCTACTTAAAAACAAAAACAAAACAGAAATATATGGGTACCATACCTGCACAAGGGGCCAACATATTAACCACTTCTATTCGGTCAATATAGATCATGACCCCACCACTAAAAACAAAGAAATGGAAAAAATGTGAGCCAAATAAAATTACAATCCCAGATTCCCACACTGTCAAACATATCCCACATGATAGAAATTTAGAAGGAAAATCTAAAGACATACACAACTCACTGATTAAAATGACCACCAACCTCTACCCACTCATCACTCAGATGTCCCTACACACACTTAATCTACCTCCTCTCATAACCAAGGGTCACCTCTATAACTGTTGTAATCAAAACAGCTCACATGAAGACTAAACCTATAACCTAGGGCTACTTAGCACCTTGCCCTTACTAACTGAAGCTAACAACTAAAGCACCGCCCTTCTCAAACTTTTCCATCAAAGAACCAAGTAAAATCGTTCCCCAAGAGGTATGAAAGCCAGCCATGGGCTGACATTTTTTTGGTTTCCTGACTTATCTTAATAATTCATGAAGAGTTTTGATCTACTTTTTAATCTGTATTTATTCAAACATGAAAAAAAGAATTTCCCCCCAAACCCTCAAGTAAAATTGACACTTCAGAAAGATAGGTCTTGTTAATTAATGGCTTCCTATACCTCCTGGCCTATCAGCACAGACCCTAAGGCACATGTGAACCTCAATTTAAGATACATGAAGTTAGAGATTTTGAAACTAAACAACCAAGTCTTCCTAACAACTTATAATGACATTTTTTTCCTGATAGAAAAGGGGAGTAACTGCTCACAGAAAAAAATCTGAGAAAATAAGGGAAGCGTGAAGATGAAATTTACCCCAAATCTCATGAGTTGCCAATTCTGAGTCCCCTCTAAGGGGAATCCATAGAAGAGAGTTACAGAAAGACCTAGGAAGAACTTAATATCAAATATGTAAACTTAAAACAGAGGGAGATTCTCCCTTTTTACAAGCATTCTGTCCTTCCATAGATGTCCAAGCCTATTTTACAGGCTTGTAAATACTGATATTTTAGTCATTTAAAATAGAGCATTTAAAAAAATACCTTGAATTTTACATTCTTCTTTTGATACAATTCAACATACTGATTATACTCTAGAAATAATTTGGGCTTGGCTTGCCGTTCTTCCCCTAAAACTCTATACAGCAGAGACTTTCAAAGTAAGGTCCTCAGACCAGCAGCAGAAGCATCACCTAGAAACTTCTGCTAGAGATGCAAATTCTTTTTGCTTTCTTTTTTTTTTAAAGATTTTATTTATTTATTTGAGAAAGAGAGAGAGAGAGGGAGAACGAGGAGGGAGAGTGAGAAGGAGAAGCAGACTCCCCGCTGAGCAGAGAGCCTGATGTATGACTCGATCCCAGGACTCTGAGATCATGACCCGAGCCAAAGGAAACCGAGCCACCCAGGTGCCCTAGAAATGCAAATTCTTGAGCCTAATTACAGACCTATGAACCAGAAACTCTAATTAGATGGCATTTAGGGGACGCCTGGGTGGCTCAGCAGGTTAAGTGTCCGACCCTTGGTTTTGTCTCAGGTCATGATCTCAGGGGTGTGAGACGGAGCCCCACATTGGAGTCTGTGCTCAGCATGGAGTCTGCGTGAGATTCTCTCTCCCTCTCCCCCTGCTCACTCACTCTAAAATAAGTAAATAAATAAAATCTTTAAAAAAAATCTTTGTTAGATGGCATTTAGTACTACAGATGACAAGAAGGTGAGAATGATTTCATCCAAACTGTTTGTTATTGAGTACCTAGTCTGAGTCAAGTGCTGGGTAAGGCAGTTTACATACACTAATCCTAATCCTCACAATAACTCTGCAAGATAGGTCTTATTACCTGATTTTTACAAACAAGGAAAGTAAGCTTAACAAAGTCAATAAATACATGTATGGGGACAAGGAGTATATGGGAACTCTCTGTCCTTTTGCTTAGCTATGAACCTGTAAGTGCTCTAAAAACTAAAGTCTATTAAAAAAAAAGTAAAGCAGATGTGGCAGTGCTGATATACAAAGTTAGGTCTGCCAGCTCTGAAACTACTTTTTTCAATACCCAAGTAGCTTCTAAGATGGAAAGCTTGGAGACAGGGCTTTACTCAAATAACGCTCAGAAGAGAAATCTCCCTGGATTACTACCATATCTATCTGAAAGATGTTTAAATAACCAGAGTTTATGAACAGAAACTCCATCTGAACTAAAGGCAGGTTGGTAAGCAAGGGAAAGCTTACCTTGTTCCACAAGGCACATTTTTAACTTCATCGGTTTGTAGTGTTGTCTGGGGGGAAAAAAAATATTTCATGAATACTCAGGACACGTATCATCAAAAAACTACTAGTCCCAGAGGAAAACCTCCAGAGAACTGCTAGGAGGTAAGTACAGAAGAGCTCCATTACAATTTCAGTCCCCAAAGATTAGCTATCAGAGTAATTTCTTTTTGTATCCTAGTAGACATGAAAAACAAGACAAAATATTTTATAACTAATGTCCCAATGAAGATGCACTTGCACAACCTAGAGTGGAGAGGTTAATTGGGGGTGGGAGCTGGGGCAAAGAAAAAAAAAAGTACACTTGGAAAGTTTCAACGTTCAATCTGAAAGTTTCAATGTTCAGTCTTTCAGAGTCCCTTATTTGCATAGAACTGGCCTGGGATTGGAAACTACATGGCTTACCCTTAGGACTTTGCTCTGAACTTTAATTCCACTGCATATTCTGGACACACTGAACCTTATTTAAGGATACAGCAAAATATTACTTTATGGAATATAAGCAAAAAAGGAAACACGGTCCTTGTTTCTAAAAAGCTCACAATCCAACACAGGAAATAAAATCCTCATAAAACAATCTATAACAAGTACAAAATAACAGAGTATATTGTTAGGTTAAGTGATAAAGAATAAAAATAAGTTTGGAAAGCTCTCTGCGGTGAAGTATTTATAAGCCAGGTCTAGAGGGGGAAAATGAGAAAGATGAGGTAGAGACACATCTTAGGTTCAATAGCTCCTCATGCCAGGAGCTCCTTCAGGCCTACATATATAGACTGTACATTATGAAGAATACATAGGAAGACTTTGTGACTGTCACCTGCTTTTTTCTTTTTTTAATATTTTATTTATTTGAGAGAGAGAGACAGAGAGAGAACATGAGTGGGGGCAGGGAGAGAGGGACAAGCACACTTCTCCGGGGAGCCTGACGTGGGGCTCAATCCCAGGACCCTGAGATCATGACCTGAGCCAAAGGCAGACGCTTAACTGACTGAGCCACCCAGGTGCCCTGCTTTTTGCTTTCTCTGTGCCTTGGCAACAAGTGTTGGCAAATGAGACTTTCTCCTGGCCCCTGCCCACTGGGGACCTTCCAGTCTAAACCATCCATCTTTCTCTTGCCTGAGTGCCAACATGGTTGTCCTTCCAGTCTAAACCATCCTTCTTTCTCTTGCCTGAGGAAGGGAGGCAGGCCAGGCAGAGGACAGAACTGGAGGCAGTTCATCTAGGAAATGGGACCATGAAGCCACACATGTAGAACATTTGGATTGCTAGTCTGCAGCTTTTATTTCTGGTGTGTTTGTTGCATAGCTGTTTGAAAATGTTTAATAAAGCTTTATAATCTAAAAAAAAGGAGCTATCCTATTAAATATACAAAGTTGAGGACAAATTGCGTGTACAGATGACAGGAAGCGAGCTGGCTTGCCTGGAGCAAAACAGGCAATATAGAGGAGGGCAAATTCTGCTAAGAGAATGTGATATTAGAGGGCCCAGGATGTTCGCTGGGGGGCGTGGGCTCTCCATAGTCCATCTTACATTCAGCCACAAAATGGACCTTTCAAAATGTTTTTTTCCCCTTAATTCCTGTACTTCCATGTGATACGGTTCTCATTATCCATCTTATCTGGAGGCCAGAAAAGCAGCTGGGAAGCTAAAGTATTAATTTATTTAAATTAATTTAGTAAAGGCCATGGAAATTGAAGGCTGTCAGTTCAGGAGACGTAACAGGAAGGATGTAGTAAGTAGCTACATATTCCATGAGGGAAAAGAAAAGAAGGTAACTCTAGGGTTGAGAGATTAGGGGGACGGTAAACATTAATGACAGGTTCTAGACAGAGCGAGGGGAGTTAATGAAGAGATGAGTTCAATTTATTTCCTTCAAAATATTAACCAAATTCAATTTCCATATCCCATATCAGCTTTTAATATACATTCCTATTTAACCTAGAGGATGTCACCTAGCCAAGAACTCAGAAAGAGTTCAAATGTTAAATCCTCTACTTAATATCCTATCTTCAAATACTTTTATACTTCTTTTCTATCAACTCCAAAATTATCTTCCCAGTCTTTGGTTATATTATATATGCTTTAAAGGGTGAAGGTTTTCATATTTCTCTAAGCATACGTTTTGGGTTTTTTTAATATCATATGCAGGATCTCACATTTTCCAAGATGCTACTTATATATTCCTTTCAACTGCCAAGTTTGTTAAGCCATTTGTTTACACAGGTTGTGTTCTCATGCGTTCCAAAGATTCCTAAAAATAAATTTATGTCTCATTCTTACAAGAACAATTTCTTAGAAGAGTTTTATTATTGTATTTCTTTCCTAGAATGTTACTGTGTCACGTATAAAGAAAGAACATTCCTATTTAGCCGCACTGGCTCTAGCCTTTAATATTCTGTATATGTGAGGTATATTAGTTTATACTAAAATCTTTTTACTAATTTCATGTCTTATAAGTATGACAATTTATTACTATTTATGTATATATACATACACACTATATGTCTGTTGTATGATGTTAACTTCTAAATCTGTTTTAATGTTTATTGACTGTAACTCTTTTATATATCTCTGCATCAGTATGACTCAAAATAATAAGCTCCAAGAAAGCAGAAACAGATTTGCCTGGCTTTGAACAAGATTTTTAAAAAGCTCCTTATCTCTAAGGGTCTGAGGATGCCATTGATAACATCATTACTAACTGTTTGGGCTGTTGGTGAGGTCATGTAATTAAAACCCCTTCTTTCATGGAGGAATAACCGAAGTCTACAATGGTTAAATGTTCTGCAAAGTCATGTAATCAATTAGCAGCAAAGCCAGAGCCAGAACCTAAGTCTCCAGGTTTCTGGCCTCATGTTCACTACACCATATTGCTTCCTAAGAAATCAGCTCAATTTAACAACTTTCACCACAAGCAGAAAGGTCAGAAATATAAATGTGTTACAACCCAATTCAGGAAGTTGGGAAACTTTCCAGAAAGAAAATACACAAAGAAACTTAGAGAATACATCAACAGTATTAAAGGAAACATGACAAGAGCCAAAATTTACCATACAGACTTTAGGAGCTATAGATTAGAAGAAGAGGGATTTGCAATGAGACTTTAAAAGACTGGCAAGATTGAGATAGGAGAGCAGTAATGAAGGGAGAGATAGTGAAAGAAGAGGTGACAACATGAACCAAGGCAAGAGTGAAAAAATAAACACAGGAAAACAATATGGAAATCAGTCGGACTAGGGAAAGAACACAACATTTCATTTCGACAGACACAATTCTTGCCCAAAGCCACCTAAAAGGAAATTGGAGGGAAATCTGGAGGATTTAAATATTCATGATGAAATTCTCACTAGCACAGAGCCTAGACTTAAATTACAAGATTAAATACATTGAATTTTCCTGAGTCCTGGAAAAATCAGCAGCAGACAGTACACAAACTTCTGAATCCAAAGATTTATGATCACACTGAGCTTGCAAAAGCAGTCATGATCTAATCCTGTTTTGTCATCTTGTTGTATCAAAAGATATTTACTAAGTGTCTCCCATGGCCAAGATACTGTTTTCAATGAACAGATGCTTATTTCAAATATTCTGGGATGCTGTCAAAATAGAACATTCACTAAGGTTCCACAAAAAATTGTGCTTAATGTCCCAGGCAAAAATGTTAGGCAGAAAAGTTGTGTATAAAAATTTAGATCCTCCATGTTAACAGTCCAGGACCTGGCCTCTATGGAAATCACACACCATTCTAAATGAAGTAATCAATGGTTTGTATTTCTAGTTGTGTTTCAAAGTCCTGCTTTTATTTTGACAGCAGGAACAAAAAACCTGCTGTATAGCACTATATAGATGGGGGAAGTCCTCAATCCTTCCAAGTTGCCTGGCTCATACTTCTAACATACTTCAAGAGAGTGAGGTGGTTCAAAATCGTGTACTGTGACAATTGTACTCTGAACTTTGTAACTCCTGTATTTAAGTAAATACCACCATTTGCTTAAGCAATAAGGAAATCCAACTCCACCCAAAATGTGGTAACTGTTCCTGTCACACCTGTCTATCCAGTGTGGGAGCTTCCCTAGGAATCACTCACCTGCACAGATCTGAACGTAGTAATGAAAGGCAACATGATATGATAGCCTGGTCCACTGGGGCTAGTTAGTAAAGCTCCTCCCCTGCAAAAAGATGTTTCAATTTAACAAGATTATAAAGAGAGAAATCCTCTTTCCAAATCTAAAATGCTGTAATAAATATTCACTCTTACTCATGCTACTGACCTACTAAAACCTCACTAATATGAGCTATTCATTATGAACAACTACTGGTCCCTAAAATATCTGCCAAAGGTGGAAAAGATCAAATTAAACTGCCAATGTTACACTTTGTTTCATAAGCTCCAACAACGATACCTCTGGGTCTCCAGCACTGCTCTCAGGTACAAAGGATTCTCCTTGGTCTTTAAGCTTCTGAGAAATAATTGTGAAAAAAATTCTAATGGCTCTCAGCTGTTGTACTTTAATTGTACAGAACACGAACCGAATCAAAACATAATACATTTCATTAGCAGGTTGAAAAAAGAAGATAACACAAAGTTTCAAAGAATGAGAAAATTTCTGAGGCTCAAGACTCTTTATCTACCTATATTAAAATACTGGAGGACTAAAGTCTCTATTAAAAATAACAAAAACTTAGCATGGAAAGATGAAGGGTAGGGGATAAGACTATAAATAAGATAGTATATAACTGTGGAGGTGTTCACCAAATTCTGGAATGTGAGAAATATGAAAGTACATCTTAAAAATTCCACAAAGGAGGCATTTGGGGGGCAAGTATAAAAAAGAAGTCCTATTTTATATAGTGAATAATAAATTTCTAGAACTTACTTTCTTATCTTGAAAACATAAATACGTTTCAAAGAATTCACAACAAATAACTAAGAAAAGTTGAACTGAGGTCCATTCCTAATTCTTTGAGAGCCATACCTTGAAATGTTCTTTCCTTGGTTTTACTGTCAGGAAGACAATGCTGAACTAGGTGGAAATATGGACTAATCTGTCATTTGTTATGCTAGATTTCTTTCTACTAAGACCTATCACTAAAATTGTATTTGAAACTAGATTCAGGATGGATGTTAAAGTAGAAATATCAGTTTGGGGGGATAACAAAAACAAGCAGAAAGTTGAAGCTCTTTCAAATACATTATAATTGCAATTTCTCCAAAATGTTGTCTGTCTACACAAAAGGAACTGGTTGGAACTATGCTGAAGGAAAAACTATTCCGCCTCACCCAGAGAGCAACACATCCCACGTTATTCCTTTCCTCAACCTGAAAAGAAAGGGTAAGGTGGGAGAATGGTGGCCCATCAATGCTGTATTTGTCCCTCAAGGTCCAGGGATATAACAACTGTCATGATCATCATGGCCTCCTAAGCCAAAACCGGTCACTATTTCCATTATTAGAGGGAAAAAATCTAAGGAACAACCACAAACAGGAGCAGAGTTTCTAAATGACACCTCTAACTACAAACTAAAAGCCTGTCCAGCGGTGTGATTTATCCACCTCTTCAGTCACAGTGGAGTTTCTTTCACAGTGGACTGCCTTTCTTTTCTTCCTTCTTCGTTTTTCCCACAAGTAACTGGGTTTGCGGTCTGCTCGGAAGACTTCTCTGGAGGAAGTCTTAACGTCTGCACAAAATGCACAGAGCACTAGAACTAATACCTAGAGGGTGCTCGGCCTCCATACTCCCCCAGGGCTGGGACGAAAATCACTTCCTAAGACTGGAAGAGTTCCCCGATGCTGCAAGAGGGTACAACTTCGTAGACTCTTTCTACCTGTTTTAGACCCGAGCTGCCTGCACACGCCGCTCACCTGTAGTACACAGCCAGGTGTCCTTCCTCGATCTTGTGGATGGAAGCGTAGAGAAGGACAACCACCAGACTCACCACTGCGGCCACCACAACCCGGGCTTGAGTCATATTCATCCTTTTCCTCCTAGATGAGGGAGGAAAGGATCCCCAGCCCCGTGAGTGACAGGCCCACCCCCCCCAGTTTCCACCCTCCCTCAGGAGAGCTGGCGTCCTTCCGCAGGCCGAGCCGGGGAGTCCTGTGCCCCTTGTTTCGCATTCTTCCCTCCTCACACAGCCTACTTCCCCTAGCCAACCCCTCAGCCCGAAGCGGGCCGTGGGCCGCCCCTACTCGGTGGGCGTCCTGACACCCCCCTCTCTCAACGGCCGCTCCCACCCTCGCACCCACCCAAACCCGGCGGATGGCACTAACTGAGAAGGGGCCAGCCGTAGACTCCAGAGGGAGGCCGACCCTAAGGCCGCGCCTCACGGATCAGTGACGCATCGCCCCCGCCTGCACGTGCAGCCGCCTCCCCGGCCGCGGCCAACCGCCGCCAACAGCCAGCCCCGCCCACTCGCCCGGCACTGCGGCTGCGCAGCCACGCACGCCGACGCAGCTCTCACCGCGCCACCAGAGAGACGGGGAGCAGGCAGGACAAAATTCTCCTGGCCTCCCGCCTTCGGAGGTACGGGAGCTCTTGTCTGCGTAATACTGGTTTCCTGCTCTGGAAGAGAAAGGAAGTCGGCCGACTGGAGTAAGCAGGGATGTAGAGGAAAGGAGATGGCACCTGGGACGAGGGACTGGTCAGTTTGTTCTTGTGCAGAAACTCACTCCTGCACTCAGTGTGGTAGCTGTTTATTCATACTGTGTGACAAGCACGTGCTTCAGGCACGGATCCTGTGCGAATTCAGGAGCAATAGACCTGTTGCAAGAAAAGTATTGTGGAAGTTCAGAAGAGAAGGATACTCAATTTGACCACGTCTTTCAGTCATCAGGTATTTTTCTGAGCACCGATTAATGTGCCAGAATATTGATCCAGTGAGGGCTTCATAAAGGTCATCCCAAATAGGAACAGAATGAGCTAAGCACGTAAGAGTGGTGTGCGTGTGTGTGTTGGGGTGGGGTTGGGGGGCTCCAGGTAGGCTCAAAGAGCATTGCAACTTCCTTGAAGCCCATGTGATGGAAAGGATGTTATAGGCTACACCAGGCCCAGACTCTGAAAGGCTTGCATGCATTTTTTCCGCAGGGAGAGGGAGCTGGATGACTGGAGAACAGAAAGACTTTTTTTTTTTTTTACTGGAGTCTTCTGTTAAGGTATGGATTTTGTGCCCGCATTACCAAAACCAAAAAGGACAAAGTTAAAGAGTAGAGATGGGAATGAGATGGATGAATACAAGGGAAATAAAGGCAGTGTATTTAAAGTAGGTTGGGCAGTAATCCTGTAAACCTTGAAAGGCTAGTGGGACCACAACTGGACAAGGGAGATTAGCATAGCAGGGCTCTGTAACCTTGAGCAGGGAATTATGGGAAAACAGTACTTTAGGGCCAGTGAGTCTGCAAAATGGCTTAGAGTGGAAACAGATTGGAGGCAGAGAAGCCAAGTGGTTAAGAAACTGCAGGCCCAAGGTTACAAAGGTAGTAACTGTGGAAATGAGAAGTCCTAAATAGGACTTCAAGTCTTCATTAAAGCAAGCCCTCTCAGGCCACTCTGCCCTGTCCTTTCAATAAATGCACTTACCTGTATTATTCATAGGACTTTTATTACCTACAAATATCTGGGACCTTGTCTGCTCCAGATAAATTATATTAGTAAAACTTAGCTATTTTACTTCCAGAAAGCAAAAAGAAGGAAAAACAACTTGTTCCAGCCCATTTTCTAGATGGATTCTCTTCGTTTTTCGTAATACTGCTGGAATTAAAGAATGAAATGTATACAATTCACAATTGCCATTCAACTATGAAAAGGTGTGACCCAATAAAAAATAGAGTATAGAACAAGTCTTAGGTGATCTCTCACTATAACCTGTTCTGACTCACAGTATCTGCCCGTATCCCCCCAGCCATACCATAAAATGGCCACATCCTATAACAGATCTTTTATCAGTTATTACAGTGATATATAGAAAATATGCAGTCATCTAAACAAATCCTTTCAACAATCACTTCAATGTTTGGATGGTTTGCAATGTTCAGACTCCCAGATAAGCATTCTTGTACTGCCTTTGTTAACTGTTTCTGATCTTGCCATCTAGCTGTCTTCCAAGCAACAGGTACCCAATACGTGTTTTATTGATTAAAACCTTCTAGAGCTAGAGAAGCAAGAGATAACTGCCTATTAAAATAGCTGACAGAATTTCCATATTTAGAGAAACAGTAGTACCAGATAACTAAAAAGTTAGGAGGGGACAGCCCCAAGATTTCAAACTAGATTTCCATGATGGAAAATGACACTACTAGCAAAATGAGGTTGGGGTGACTAAGACCTCAGTTTATAGAGCAAGATATGAGCATGGTTTTTAGACATGGAAAGTGGTGACAGGACATCTCAGGAGAAAAAGACTATATTAAGAGAAGCTACCCAATGCTGTTTTTACTATAAGTCCTGTTTAATTCCTAAGGAAAGTACACTGAAGGTCCATTATGTTATTCTGTGCTCCAGTTCCACTTCATGGAATTCAAACATTCTATCATAATCTGATTATAATGAATAGAGATTCTAAAAGTAATTTAAAAATCATTTAATACACAAAGTGGAAAACTGTCTAGAATATAAAAGCATTTCACATTTTTTAAAAAACACATAATACGTTCTAAATTACTTATTTAACAGATGATAGATCCACAGTCCTTTATCTGAAACCCTTAGGGCAAGATGTTTCAGAATTATGAAATTTTCAGATTTTAGAAAGGTAATTCAGTACATATACGATACTACATAAACACCCAGGAGGGTCTGTGTCAGTCCCCCCCCCCCCCCCGCAATAATCAAATACGTTAATATTTCCACAGCAAAGTAAATGAATATTCACACTAAATGGGATAAGTAGATTCAGTGTCAGTTCAGATTAGATTTGCAAGCAAATGAGTTTTGTTACCAAGCTTTTGAAAGACCTTGCTTTCAGAGCTTTTTAGACTTTTGGAATTACAGATAAGGGAGTGCAGATCTTTATAAAATTTGTAGGATAAGACATGAAAAATTCATTAAACAAATGACCCATTTTTACAAGTCGAAAAACAACAGTTTCCAAACACATTATAAATTAACAGGCATCTTCTTGATATTATTAAATGTACATCTTAAATACATATACACATAGCACATTTAACAAGATTTGTGAGAATCAACTCATATTAAACATACAGAGGCACAATTCCTTCTGTAGGAAAGGGATACCGTCAAATGTGCAGTGGGATTAAACTCCTTATGTTGCCAGGAAGAGCATTTCTGAATGCAACACAAGGAGGTAGAGTTTATTCTTCATGAAGTATAGTTTTACTTGAAAGTAGTCTCTTCCACAGAAACAGGCAAACAACTTTTACTTAGAACACATACGTTAGTTGAGGTTTTGTTTTCCACATACAGATATTACTTTTGGCCTTATGCCCAAAAGTTAAATAGTAAAAGATGTTTTTAGTCAGTTAAGTGTTGTATCACGTTTGAAGACAAATAGATTGCCATGATGTGCTTAAGTAGCTATCATATTTAAACAAGTCCACTGACATAAAATTCTGTCTGTTCAGATGTTAAAATCTCCTAAAGTCAAAATACTGTGCTTGTAAAATCATGCATATTTTCTGATCATAGCCATTTCTTCCATTTGCTGGTATCTGAAGAATGGTTTCATAGGAGAAAAACAAATTTCCAACACGTGCACCAACAACTTCCATAGGTTTGGGGACAGTGAATAAGTAGCAAGTCATTCTGTTAACCATCTCCAATCAAGATTCTAAAACCAGGCATGAAAAAGTTACAGTTAGATGTTGACTATAAGCAGTAGGTTTATGGGTGTTACTTTTTGCAAGTTTTCTGTGTGTTTGGACATTTTATAATCAAAAGTTGAAAAAATCAGAAGTATAAGTTACAATTAGTTTAGTTTTACCTTCTTTCCTGCCAATTAAAAAAGTATTTCAAAGAGTTTTCATAAATATTTGAAGTAAATAATTAATGAAAGGAAATACAAACAGTTGACCTTGAGACTAACTGTAGTAAAGTTAATTCAGTAAACATTTTATTGTGGTTTCTCTGAGTTTTAACAAATCAGTAATTCACAGTAACCAAATCTTCTTAATACTTCTAATTACAACTGTATTAACATTATTCATTTTGCATACTATAGTTACTATATTTGAATTATAGTACAAATCCTGTCCCATCTTATTGGAGAAAATTGATTGCTGAACCAAAAAGGTACAAACCATTCAATTTCAGTGGTCACATTGCAAAAAAAAGTTCACCCTTCATTTAATTTGACGAAATATGCTACTGTTGAAGATTACTGATGACATAATCCTAGTATATCCATGAGTAATATCCGTAAGTAAGAGAAGATAGGGATTTGAGGTCGAGGATATAATGCAAATGTTCTTTGTCTTTCTTCTGAGTTCTTCTTTTCCCCATATGCATCCCAAATGCCAGATGAGGCTAGCATGGAAAGTTAAAACCCTTTGCACCCAACAAAACCTAAAACACCCATATCCATATAAAACTTACCATCATACTATTGCCCTGTTCCTCATTTGCTTCATGAATAATAGTGCTTAAATGGCCAAGACAGTTCAAATTTTCTTCTATCATTTGTGCTATAGTCTCCCTGTATGATGAAAAAACAAAGCCTTTTCAAATGCAGCAAAGAGGCATATGTATTTCCTCTACCTTCTGGTCTTCAGGGTCAGGATGATCACTGCCCTTTCCGCAGCCCTGCAAGCCAGCACCCCAGTGCAGCTGATTCCTGTAGTCTTCAGTTTCCTCCTCCCTCCCACCCAGAGGCAGAGTCGTACTTGTTAATCCAAGCTGTTGCCTCTGCCCAGCTCAAATGATAAGAAGTCCACTAGAAGTCCAATCTCATTTTCCTCTGAAACAAAAGTGGCACTCCCATACAACATTTCCCGCACCGAAAATGCTTGCTGGGAGGTGGGGGAGATAATTATAGCACAGATACATGAAAAATCTCTTTTTGTTTCTGGACTATTTCCCTTTCCTTATAAGTAGTAGAAACATCAGTATGCTTATTTCAGAGACACAAATGTAGGGGTGAAGATAAAAAAGTACAATCTGGTCTGCAAAGATGAGGGAAGGTGAAAACTCTGGTTGGAAACTACAGATGACAGCAATGAAAAAGAAAACAAGCAAGCTGATTCCTGAGGACAGCAGAAGAAAATAGCATCACAGGGGAGCTCCCCAGAACCAACAAGTATCCCTGGAAGTTTATATTTGAAGGAAATCCTGATTCTGGTTTCCACCTTCCCCACTTCCCTCTGCCATATGGCCTCTATCCTTAACCTTTTACCAACCCTCTGTCTGTACTTACTAAAATCAGTTCTAGGCCATGGATGGTAGCCACTATAAGCTTAGAACTAAATTCAAATTTAGCTTGTATTCAAAAGATGGAAAAATTGAGGCCAACAGATTCCAATCCTTGGCGGTTAAGTACTACGTGTACATTATAATTGAAATCAATTTTACTTTGTAACGTATTCCTACTGGAAAACATATTTAAAATTCCTGTCTGACATGCTTTTGCTAACAACCACAACCTCAAATTAGATATTACCTGTATAGAGGTGACATTTGCAACCATTAACATCCCCTAACAAACCTAAATGCCTTTAATAAAAGCAAAAAGGTTAGTAATGTATTAAATTTTATTTGCTTCAACTCTGATTAATGGAATATTTCCTAAAGTCAATTAAATTACAGCCTGTGCTGTACCTGTGGATGTATTACATTGGGCCAAATCTCTAATGACCCCAAGATATACCCTGTAACTTGCTTTCTTTAAAAAAAATAAAATACCTGATATCAGCTTTCCTTCCTGCCATGTGCTTTTCTCTCATAAAAGTAGAGTACAGAATGTGCAACTGCATGACCTCCTGAGCAGTGATGTACATGGGCTGCACTTCTGCAAAACTAATTATGGGCAGAGTTTCCAGGTAATGCTGGTGCTGCTGTAGAGGCCTCCATGAGTTGTGAAAAAAGCGACAATACACAAGCTAGCAAAGAGCCACTGGCTCTGGATACGGCACATCTTATGCTGAGAAAAATAACAGAAATGGATAGTCATTCAGCTTTTACCAGAAGAGTAGGAATTAATAAAAGAAAATATAGGGCTTCAAACTTGAGTTCTTATTTGCAAAACTGATTTAAGGCATTGAAAAAAGTCTGATTTTAGAAATACTAAGTTATAAAATAGAGTAGATTAAACTCAGTCATTCTTTAGAGGGGTGATGATCAAGGACCCCAAAATGATAAATGCAAAAGAGCATAATTTCTGACATAAATGGTTATGGAAGAAATAGCTTGGGTAAAAGAACTGATAAGCCAGTAACAGAGAAAGAACTTAGAACTTGGATTGAGCTAAATAAATAACATTTGCTGATATTTACTTCCCAGGCACTTCACATACGACATCTAATTCAATTTTCACAGCAGTTCCCATTTAACAGGTGAGGAAAGGTGAACATTAAAAGAATCAAGTTAAGGGCGCCTGGGTGGCTCAGTTGGTTAAGCGACTGCCTTCGGCTCAGGTCATGATCCTGGAGTCCCGGGATCGAGTCCCACATCGGGCTCCCTGCTCAGCAGGGAGTCTGCTTCTCCCTCTGACCCTCCTCCCTCTCATGCTCTCTGTCTCTCATTCTCTCTCTCGCAAATAAATAAAATCTTAAAAAAAAAAAAATTCATCTTTAAAAAAAAAAAGAATCAAATTAATTTGCACAAGGTTATTACAAAGTGACAGTCAGGATTCAACCCTGGTCAATAAAGCACTAAAGACTATGTCTTAACCACTACGCTCTACCTCATTCCTACCACTGCTCTTGAAAACAACTATCTATTGTTGCAAAGTGAACCCACCCATCTTGAGGAGTTACCACGCATGACAGAGGATGTTCACGTTCTGTTGAAGTTGGGGGAAACCATGCTGATGCCTGAGGGGTTACTGCACCTTCTAGACTGGATACTACAAGGGACCGGGCAGAACTCTGTGTCTGAAGGGGAAAAAAGTAAATAAAAAAATTATAGGCAAGCATCACCATTGATTCATACAATTTCCTACAACATTCCTAAGATTTACACTTCTACCACTACTTATATACACAACCAGAATATTTCTGTACAAAACTATCCCCATCTTTATGTAAGTATTTCTGTACAAAACTGTCCTGTCCTTGACCCCTTTCTTGACTAAAATGGAATTTATCTGCCCTTCTCATTCCACTTTAGTTGGAGGAAAAAAACCCAGTTGAACAAGGAGTTAGTTTTATTAACTGGTCAAGCACATCTACCCCCAAATTGGGTTGGGATACCACAGTGGTCTAGGGCTGGAAGGAGTAGATAAATATGAGACCAGAGAAAAGAGAAATAATGAAGGATGATCATGAAATCCTGCATCTGAATTGCTAGTGAAACACCAAGCAAAGAACATGTGCATCAACCTAACACAAAATGCACACATCTTTAAAAGGACCCAGGTCATACTGATAAAAAAATCCCTTTTGCAGGAAATACCAGCAAATCAATGTCACATTAAAAGTTGGGGTGCCTGGGTGGCTCAGTCGGTTAAGCATCTGCCTTCAGCTCAGGTTGTGATCCCAGTCCTGGGATCAAGCCCTGCGTGGGGCTCCCTGCTCAGCAGGGCGCCTGCTTCTCCCTCTCCCTCTGCCACTCCCCCTGCTTGTGCTCTCTCTCTCTGTCAAATAAATAAAATCTTTAAATTAAAAAAAAATAACTCATTAAAAGTTACTTACACAGGCAATTTTAAGGAGATGCCATATTTCTTTCTGTCTCTTTCCCTGCATAAACATGACAGTATTGTCAGCTTCTTTGATGTTACTGAGGGCCATTTCCACCTTGGGCAGTAGATCAATAATCTTCTGCTTACAGCCCAATAACTTGCTGGAGAGATGAAATCAGCGTCAGATAATTACACATCTCCCCCAAGACTGTACACCATACTCCCACACCCAGCTGGGAAAATGAACCACAATCAGCACCAGATTTAGAGACTGATCTCCACAGTGATGCACACAAATAGGACACCTAAATGCACACAACTGGGGTCAAGCTACCCAAAGTATCGCCAGATATCTTCCTAGGTCTAGTATATTTACCAGTAAGGGATATTATACTTTGAAAGGAACATGATAAAAGTACCCTGGCTTCTCAGTAGGAAATAAAACAATTTTTCTACCTTAGATGACCAAACAGCTCCTTGAGAACCCGGTCCTGACTCTGAACAGTATGTACAATGATCTTCACCATTTCCGTGCTGTCGCTGTAGGAGTGATCTATAAAAGATCTCAGTCAGTGGGTATAACTTCTCTTCTGCATGAATGTATCAGCCTCCAAATAAGAAATTCCTAAAAATCTAGAACTAGTTTTAATTAATAAACATCTCCATTTAAACTTAAAATTGGATTAAAATTTTAAGATTATATAATATATAAACAATTATATATCTAAAAACAAAGTACGTGTGTTTGTGTGTATATAATACATATATATATATTTATCACTGTATCTTCACAGAACTTAGTTGCCTGTTTTGAGAAGAATAGGTTTACCCATCTTTAACCCATATTAACCCAAATCCCAGATACATATGCAGCTTTCTGTCTGAAAGATCAATTTTTCTTGGATGATTAATAACATTTATTTAAAAACAGTAGGACAGGGGCGCCTGGGTGGCTCAGTCAGGAAAGTGTCAGCCTTCGGCTCAGGTCATGATCCCAGAGTCCTGGGGTCAAGCCCCACATCCGGCTCCCTGCTCAGCAAGGAACCTGCTTCTCCCTCTCTCTCTGCCGTTCCTCCTACTTGTGCTCTGTGTGTGTGTGTGTGTGTGTGTGTGTGTGAATAAATAAATAAAATCTTAAAAAAAAAAACAGTAGGACAGTTCATCAAACTTTCACTGGTTCAAAAGGAGGCCCTCGCCCCATCTAGGTTGCTTGAAATTTCATGTTTATCCATCTGTTTACAGCCCATGAAAACTTTGAAAAAAGCTGACAGACTTAAGACAAATCTGATGCACTAATAAAAGGACCTGCAGACGCCCTGAAAGTTCAGTTTGAGGGTAGTATGATATTATAAACTGGAAGCTGACAAATGTTCTCAAATAGAATGTGTGTGGAAACAGTGAGTTCGTTCTACAGTTTATAGGAGATGTACCTCAATTAAAAAAACAAAACAAAAACAGGGTTTCTGGGTGGCTTAGTCGGTTGAGTGTCTGACTCTTGATTTCGGCTCAGGTCATGATCTCAGGGACATGAGATCGAACCCTGTGTCTGGCTCCACGCTGAGAGTGAAGCCTGCTTAAGATTCTCTCTCTCCCTTTCCCTTTGTCCAGCATACGCTACCTCTCCCTCTCTCTCAAAAAAAAAAAAAAAAAAAAAAAAAAGCATTGTTATATTTTAAAAAGTGGTATTTAAAGTTTTTAAAACTAGAAGACTGCTCATAGATCATGCTGGTTATTTCCTTGGACAATAATCTCAAATGCAAAAATATTATTTGCTATTACCTACTTAACACTTCTCATTTAACCCTCGTAAGAGTCCTGTGAGATGGCTACTATTATTACCCACATTTTACTATGAAAGGGGTATCAAAAAAGGTTTTTAAAAAGTTCAGTGTCCTTTGTTATTACTGCAAACACCTCTCCCCCATAGCTCAAGTTTATTCCCCACACATGTCCCTCTTTGTCTCTCTCTTATTAACAACCAGATACAGAGATTCCAAACAGGCTCCTCTCCCAACAGCACTCCTTCCTAAATCCCATAGACCAGGAAAGCTTCCCCATATAACTAGCTCATTTAGATGGTCAGAGACCTCAGAACATTCACCTTCTCCAGCATACAAAATGAAAAAAGTTGTTTTTCACCATTTTTAGCTTAACAAGAGTCTCAAGTCAACTCTAAGCTAGAAAAGACACCAGAGACCATGTATCAACTATGACTACATAAGCTCCAACGATAGACAAAACTTCTTGTTACTAGTTTGTCACTCAAGGTAATGATCAAAAGAAGCTACCCAGATACGAAATTTCTTTCTAGGCTCTATGATATGCTAGTATGCTGACAGGGCTACTGCAAAGTTTTTATAAAAATAACCCAGGGGTGCCTGGCTGGCTCAGTCGGTGGAGTGTGCAACTCCTGATCTCAGGGTTGTGAGTTTGAGCTCCACATTGGGTGTGGAGATTACTTAAAATCCTTAATAATAATAATAATAATAATGAGGAGGAGGGGGAGGGGAGGAGGAAGAGGCGACAACAACAAACAAATGCTATCACTGACTACAGGAAGTTAATTTGACTGAGCCAATGGATGGAATTTTGTGTATCTTTATCTGCAATACCCAATTCATTGGCCAGAAGACTGGGAGTAATGAACATTGATTAAAGGGAAAAAAAGAATTAGACTTGCTCTATTGAAATCTTAAGTTTCAGTTATTTTATTCTAACCATAACTTCTATCACTTATATCACTTTCTGCAAAATCCTAAACCTGGATCAGTCTAACCATCTGCTCTGTCAGCTCCTGCAGCCAAGCCACTAAACACCACCAACAAAAAAATTATACTACCATTTCCTCTGTTGTCACTACTAAACAGGTTTTCACTTCTGCTCTGGATTCTTAATAAATGTTCTGGGTCAGCAACATATTCCACTGCACACACCAGCTTCTAAAAATCTTTAGCATACTCTTTAAATCCATGTAGTCATCACCTCTTCTGTTCCATCACCTCTTCTGTTAACAGTTAACCCCACTTCTTACTTCAGGATGGGAGGCCACAACAGTAAGAGCCTCACCTTCCAACCCCTACACCCACAAAAGTGTTAGTATCCACACCGTCAATCCCTCTAATATCAGTGGAAGCAAGCCTAATTGAGTCAGCCTCTCAAGCTTGTTTAGGGACCTCCCTCTTCACAGGCTTTTGGCCCCAAGCACATAAATATGCTCAAGTCTACCTTCTGAAGACTGACCTCCCCTGATTCTACATCACTTAGCTCCTCACCTCTTTTCTTTCCTTAACAGCAAAGCTTCTGAAAAGAATAGCCTAGATAAGCAGTTCTCAAACTTACTGGTCTCAGGATCCCTATACACTCAAAAATTCTTGTTTAAAAATATTTATTTAAAAATAACAAAATGGGGCACCTGGGTGGCTCAGTTGGTTAAGCGACTGCCTTCGGCTCAGGTCATGATCCTGGAGTCCCTGGATCGAGTCCCGCATCGGGCTCCCTGCTCGGCGGGGAGCCTGCTTCTCCCTCTGACCCTCCCCCTCTCACGTGCTCTCTCTCTCTCTCATTCTCTCTGTCTCAGGTAAATAAATAAAATCTTTAAAAAAAATAAAAAAATAAAAATAAAAATAAAAATAACAAAAAACTCACTACCTGTTAACACATTTTTATTAAAAATAACTATTTTCCAAAAAATGTTAGTGAGAAAACTGGCCTTGTTTTACATTTTCCAAGTCTTTTTAATATCACCACTGATCTCATCAAAAAAGTTTAAGTACTGAGAAGCTGACAAATTTCAGTTGATGGATACAAGTTTTCCTAAATTCTATTTTTTTTGCCTGAAATATGGAATTTTATCTTTGCCAACTAACATTTTTTTTTCCCCTTAAAGTGACAGTCATGCTTCATTAACTTTTTTTTTTTTTTAAAGATTTTATTTATTTATTTGACAGAGAGACACAGCGAGAGAGGGAACACAAGCAGGGGGAGTGGGAGAGGGAGAAGCAGGCTTCCTGCGGAGCAGGGAGCCCGATGTGAGGCTCGATCCCAGGACCCTGGGATCATGACCTGAGCCGAAGGCAGACGCTTAATGACTGAGCCACCCAGGTGCCCCCATGCTTCATTAACTTTTGAGAAGACACCTGCCACAGTGGCTTTCCTGAGAAAAACAGCAGACTTCAGTATGGAGCAGAAGTGCTCTAGGGGCACTTCCCATTTCATCACACAGAATATTGAAAAGACATGTACCCAAGGGTTGAGATTTAAATAGAATTCTTATTACTTTATCAAGGACATACTTAAATGAAACTTTTTTTTAAACTGTGAATGCATAGTGGTGAAAAGTATATGACTACTTGCATAGTTTGGTACTAGTGCCATGATCCATGCTAAGTAAGGTATAAGCTGTTTACATACCAATGCTTTCACAGCATCAGTGAAAATGTCAACATAGGCAAATGTCTTAGGGTTATGAAAATAGTTTTGTCCTCATTGATCCTCAGGGGTTCATAAACCACGATTTGGGAACTGCTGGTCTAGACTGACTTCTCTATTTCTTCCTGTCTCATTCCTCCCTCAGCCTCCTATAATCTGAGTTCTGTTCCCAAAAGGCCATATTTTGCCAAGATCAACAATGATGTCCAAACTGCTAGTTGAATGAATATTTACATCATCATTTTTATTACCCACACCTCTGAAGCATTTTACCCGACTGATCACTTTCTTCTTGAAACTCTCTCTGTCCTGTTCCTATCATATCATTCCTTCTATATATTCTGGTCATTTCTCATCTTCTCTGCTGGCTCTTCTGCTTCTAGCCATTTCTTAAATGTTGGTATTCTCTGGGATTCCATCCTTGGCTTCCTTACTCAACCTACTTTTTCAAGATGATCACTTTACTCTTATGGCTGATCATTCTCAAATAGCTAAATATCTAGCCCCATATTCTCTACTAAATCCATATACATACGTACATGTGTATATATGTATGGGTGTTTATATATACATGCATACATATACAATACCTACATATATATATTTAATACTGTTCATTAGACATCTCTACTTCAATATCCCACTGACACCCTAACATCAACAAGTACAAAAATGAATTCATCTTCTTTTCCCATCAGGTCTGCCATCCTTTCTATACTTCCCATTATGGTAAGTGGTCCTACTGACTATGCACCCAGCTGCCGTAGCCAGAATCTTGGGAGGTATCATGACTCCCTACTCCAGCTCCAGCCATCCATATTCAATCCATCACCCAACACTATCAGGTCTACCTCCTAAATGTCTCTCTCACCCTTACCCTCCTCTGTCCCCATCTCCACAGTTCAGGCTCTCTGCCTTAACTCATGGCCCACCCTATACTGAGTTATGATTATTTCAACAGCCTTATAACCAATGCCTGTCTTCAATCTAGCCACACTTTAATCCACTATGTGCACTGCTACCAAAGCTGTATTTATGAAATGCTAATCTGGTCGTACCATTCCCCTGCTTAAAATTTTTTAAGATATCTCTTTGCCATCATGATGAAATCCAAACTCTACCATAACATACCAGATCATTTATGATCCAGCCATATCTGATCCAGCCTCTCTCTCCCAAAACTCTACAATCCAGTCACTGCATTTCCTCAAACATGCTAAGTGTTACACATACGTGTCTTTACGGACTATACTTGTATATCCAAGAGCCCAGCTCCTTTCACCTAGCTACTGCTACTTATCCTTTAAGGCTTATCTCAGATGTCATCTCCTGCAAGAAACCTCTAACCATCCCTGACCCCAGGCAGGGTTAGGTGCCTATTTATATGTACCTCATAAATGTCTGTAGGAATAAACTTAACAAATTCCACTCCAATAAAAACCAATGTAGAGGAGATCACATTATTTGTTAAGATAGACTTTCATATGGATGGATATTAATTTGCATATGTTTGTAAATTTTAAAGTATAAAACTTACGTCTTTTGTTTCACTTATTTATTGGTAATTTAGGTATATATACCAAATTAAGGCACAGGCTTCACCTTTATTTCTTCCATAACCCATCAGAACAAATCAATTTTTAACAGAAGGATAATATCTTGCAGATACATAATACTTTATACTTCTCAAGGCATTTTCACAAACAGCCTCTCACATACATTGCTACACACACTCACTGAGTTAGGAAAGCTGGGTTTCAGCCCCATTTTACAGAAGAGGAAAATGAGTTACAAGAAAATTAGGTACTTGGTCAGTAAGCTACCCAATCTAGAATCCAAGCCTTCCAATTACCACTCCAATGCTCTTGTCAACAGACCATGTTCTGTATTCAGCAAATGTTCAACAGGAATTGTTTTGCCAATGAAATAAGCAGTAACCAGGTGCAGATGAAGGCATAATTTTCAAAGTACACTGCTTTGGCCTCGCACACGGGCCTTCCCTCTGATCATTCCACACCTGAATCCATCATATCAAATTCTTTCCAACCTCTCTAATATTAAGCAGCACTTATTTTTTCCATCTTTCCACACATTTTCTTGCTTCCTCTTCCTCTTCCTTGAGTTCCTTTTTTCTCTTTCATTCCTTCCTTTCACTTCCCTTTAAAAAGTTTTCTATCCCAATTTTCTTGTTACTTTGCCTTCCTAATCTCTCAAATTCTCACCAACTTAAAAGCCATACCATAAACAGCTCTATGGCAATACCAAAACTGGAATTTATTCTGCAGCTTGTTTTAAAATCCAATCCCCTGGATTTGTTAAGTTTGTGATGGTTTCCTAAAATGCCTTTGTGTACAGTGATAAGTGTCTTACCTGAAGGTCTGTGCTTTAACTGCTTATACAGATCAATGGCACGCTGTTCCCTATGAAAGAGAAAACATGCTTCCAAAAGTGAAGATAATTCAATGACTAATAATTAACAACTTGAAATGAACAATATTATTTGAATAGAGTATAAACCTATTTTAAAGCAAGTACATATTGCCAATGAACATTTTACAGAGCATTTCACTGAGTAATAAGCAAGATCTAAAAATGCAAAGTTTAGGTGCCCCTGGCTGGCTCAGTCAGTAAAGCATGCAACTCTTGATCTTGGGGTCATGAGTTCAAGCCCCATGCTGGGTATAGAGATTACTTAAAAATAAAATCTTTTTAAAAAAGTTTAAAAAATAAATAAATAAAAATGCAAAGTTTAATATACTTCATATCTGCTCTGATCTACCATCACATATACAACATCCCTGTATCAGAAACACTTAAATGGGCAAAAATGAAGGCCTGTGATTAGGGAAAAAAATCTGAAATTTCTATCCAGATTCACTTAGGAAGTTAACCTCATTTAGGGCATTTAATGGACAATAACTTGGGCCAGAACTATGGCAAGTAGGGCAATAGTTTGTAACTTAGAATACTTGAAAATTTATAACACTCACATGAAAAGGTGCTTTGATTAAAAAAGCAAAGGTCATCCCTGAAGTTACTTCCAAAATTTCTGTGACTAAGAAAAACTTCCTTTTAAAATATGATGGCAATATATTTGGAGAAAGAAAAACTATAGAAAAGAACAGATACAGGCTTAATCTGCCAGATATACACAGAAAGAACCAACTGAGACAAAAAATTATAGACACCAATACCAGCAACACAAGACTTCCTTACTTACAGAGATTCCATTAAGTCTGCCTGACGTCTTCCATAAGGGCTCTTCTGCAGCTCCATGATTTCAGTGTGCAGGGACATGATCTGATCCTCTAGGTAACCAATGACACCCACCTAAAATATGATGAAACACAAAAGAAATGACAGGCTCACCACCACACAAAACAGAAAAGAACTCAAGAGAATGACTTGCTACAACCGTAGGGGAACTAAATGATTTAATATGAAACACTGATTTTGTCCAAGCTTTTTTATCCTTCAGATTCTGACAATCTTTCATGGAAAGACAGACTTAATACCTATGCTTCTCTCTTTTCTCTTCTGACAACAGTAAACTACTAGCATTTGCTTTCTCCTCCTGAGAAGCAAAAAGATAGAGGTGTCACTAACAAGAGAGAGAAAAAGTGGCCACCAAAACCACTGCATCTCAGTTCTATGATTTTCACTGCCTCTTGTTCCCAACTGCCTTGAATAAGAATGCAGAAAGATAAAGATAATGGGTTTCCTACCCAAGGATATCAACTGCCTTACACATGTCCCTGGGGTAAGTACTGGCATCCAGGAGAGTAACAATTTAGTGGGACCATGGAAAGATGTAATAGCTGAGGAAGGAATATGCCTCCTAGAGAATGAGCTAAAACTAGCATGACCATATATATAATTTATTGTCCAACAAGCATAATTTTGAGAGTGAAAGGGAGTACTATTGATAATTATGGCAAGGCAGGTATAAAGTAGGACCATTTCAGGTAACCAAGATGTATAGCTATCCTATCTAAACCACTCATAAAAATAACAGCAATAACTACCATTTATTATTTACTCCCATTTAATCCACATAACCCTACTAAAAAGGGTAAGTCCACATAATAGAATATGGAAACAGAAGGGTTTTTTTATTCATTTATTTGAGAGAGAGAGAGCGAGCACAGGCCAGGGGAGCGGCAGAGGGAGAGGGAGAAGCAGGCTCCCCACTGAGCAGGGAGCCCGATGCGGGGCTCGATCCCAGGACCCCGGGATCATGACCTGAGCCAAAGGCAGACACTTCACCAACCGAGCCACCCAGACACCCCTAGAAACTGAAGTTTAGTGAGGTTTCAGGTTTTTCTTTTTTTTTTTAATATTTTATTCATTTATTTGACAGAGAGAGAGATAGCGAGAGCAGGAACAGAAGCAGGGGGAGCGAGGGAGAGGGAGAAGCGGGCTCGATCCCAGGACTCTGGGATCATGACCTGAGCTGAAGGCAGACGCTTAACGAATGAGCCACCCAGGCGCCCCTGAGGTTTCAGTTTTATCTCATTTGCCCAAAGCCCTTATTTTTATCAGCTATGGTACACAAAGCATCTACTAGATTTTTTCTGATATTCAGGAATAACATGAAAAATATTCTACATACCAAAACCAAAGACAATTTCTAAAAGAGACCTCAGGAATTAATAAGCATATAGAATGAACTAGTGATCTTACCTCAGCATAGTGGATAGCCTTTTCTTCCATTTCCTTCCATGCTTTTAACATTTTTTCTGAGGCTAAAAAAAAAGTCTTAATTGGTTATCTCAGAAATAGCCATAGCTTTAATTACTGATCTATCCACCTCCTTGCCATATCAACATCAGAAATGGTATTATAGGTTGAACTGTCCCCCAAAAAGGTATGTTGAAGTCTTAATTCAGTACCTCAGAATGTGACCTTATTTGGAAATAGGATCACTGCAGATGCAATTAGCTAAATTAAGAGTAGGGTTGATTAATCCAGTGTGACTAATATCCTTATAAGAAGAGATTAGAGACCCAGGCATAAGAAGGGAGAGCTCTATTTTGATAACAGAGGCAGAGATTACAGTGCTGCAGCTGCAATCCAAGGAGCCAAGGACTGTTGGCAAACCATGAGAAGCTAGGAAGAAGCAAGGAAGTATTCTTCCCCATAGCTTTCAGGGGGATCATGACCCTGCCAACACCCTGATTTTGGATTTTCAGCCTTTGGAACTGTGAGACGGTAAATTTCTGTGGTTTTAAGCCATCCAGTTTATAGTAACTTGTTATGGCACCCCTAAGAAACCAATATAAATGGTTTTCTCTTAAAAATGACAAAAAGAAAAATACATGAACGTGATTTTTTAAAAAATCAAACACTATAAAAGGATATAAAAAGAAAAGACTCTCTCTTCCTCCTCTCCACTCTAAGGATCTTACTGTTAATCATTTGTTCCATACACACATACCCTTTTCCCTCACAAGTGAGACCATCTCTATATGCTTTTCTTTCTTTGCTTGCTTCCCCAACTTAAAACATCACTGCTATTAAAGACCCGAGTGATCTTCTAAGATCAGTATACAGGTCTATGCCATTCTTTTTTAACACTTGTATAAAATATACAACTGACTAGTCAAAGATAATTTGGTGAAATAATTATAGTGTTTTGTCACTCACCAGAATGCCTATTATACACAAATAGAAATAAAACATCAATCATAGAACCAGCTCCAGTGGGTAAACTTATTCACCCAACTGGACACTGCTGATCATTTATTCAGCACCTATACTTGCTCAAGTATACAAACAAGACTTGTTTCCCAAAAAAGAATTTGTTTTATGACAGAAAACAGAAATATTGGCAGTGACCCCTTCAGCATCTTACATTTCCTTAATACATTTGAAGGGAGAGAGCTTGGAGTCAAATACTGAGAAGCTGGAGGCTGTGTACTATATTAAAAAAAAAAAAAATGGGACTCCACAGTAGGTGGTTTGGGGGGGAAACTCCTGGAATTATTTGTGTTATTATTTACAGAAAGATAAGTAGTTTAAGATTTCCCTGGTTAAGGAGTCACCCCAATACAGGCTTTGTATCTATTTTTTTAAAAAGATTTATTTAGGGGTGCCTGGGTGGTTCAGTCGTTGAGCGTCTGCCTTCGGCTCAGGTCATGATCCCAGAGTCCTGGGATCGAGCCCCGCGTCGGGCTCTCTGCTCGGCGGAAAGCCTGCTTCTCCCTCTCCCACTCCCCCTGCTTGTGTTCCCTCTCTCGCTGTCTCTCTCTCTGTCAAATAAATAAATAAAATCTTTAAAAAAAATAAATAAAAAGATTTATTTATTTATTTGAGAGAGAGAGAGCGTGCACAGGGGGGAGGGGCAGAGGGAGAGGGAGAGAAAGTCTTAAGCAGACTCCATGCTGAGCATGGAGCCCATTGTGGGGCTCAATCTCAGGACCCCAAGATCATAACCTGAGCCAAAACCAAGAGTTGGACACTTAACCAACTGCGCCACCCAGGCGCCCCAAGACTTTGTATCTATTTTAAAAATGAGGCTTGAGGGGCTTCTGGGTGGCTCAGTCGTTAGGCGTCTGCCTTCGGCTTGGGTCGTGGTCCCAGGGTCCTGGGATCGAGCCCCACATCGGGCTCCCTGCTCTGCAGGAAGCCTGCTTCTCCCTCTCCCACTCCCCCTGCTTGTGTTCCCTCTCGTTATGTCTCTATCAAATAAATAAATAAATAAATAAAAAAAATGAGGCTTGAAAATCAAAAGTTCTTAAATTGCTTTTGAATTTTTCTGGAGCTAAACAATTTTAGTCCAATTATAGTCCAATTATGGGGAAGTAAAGTTGATAAACGAAAGGTTAAAGGAGCTACTATTCAGTACAAACACTGTTTATGATGACTTGAGGCAACCTGTCTCTTGTTCTAATGTGAATATAAGTAAAACAATGGGCTATGAGGCAAGAAGGCAAAGTAGCAGACAGCTTCAAGAGATTCAACACTTCTTTCAAACATGTTACCCGAACACTCACATATCCCATAAGTCATCTGCTCACTGTATCTTTCCAAGTCAAGCTGAATGCTTTTGTGGAAAAACTCCAATTTAGCTTTCAGTTGCTGAGATGCTGAGATCAAAGTGTTCTTCATTTTTGTCAAGTTAGCATTGTATCTAAGAAGACTTAACCTAAACCACAGCCAAAAAAAAAAATCAGTATTTCAGAAACACTGGACAAAAATTTAATAGCTTAAATTGCCATAAATCCAAAGCCTAAGTTTCTATTATCAATCTGTGAGAAATAGTTAATCTCTAGAATCTAATCTCTAAAGACTCCCTGCCTGTGATATTCTAAGATAACACAATCTTCTTATACCAGGACCTTTCAGGAAATACTCTCAAACTATTGCAACTGGATGGTTTCAGACCATTAGTAAGAATTCTGTAAGTCTGGTCAGAATATTACACTTCAGATCAGCCCAATATTTCAGTATTGCATGGAATACTGATTAGTGAAAACAGCAAGATTAATTCTTGAGCATTAATGCACATGACATTGCACCTATAAACAACAGAATCCACTTACATTGCTGCTCTTTGTCCCTGAAAGAGCCTGCTGTAGTCTTCTTTTAGCCCAGACACATAGTGTACTGCTTCAGCCCATACTTTACGCAGCTGTATAATTGGAAGCTGTATTTTGCTGTCCCGTACTTTATGTAAAAAGATGGAAAAAAGAGGAGGGAAGTTACTTTTTAAAATTTTAGAGTTTGTCTATCATTCTTTCTGATTTCCTGTCCATACAAATATCATTCCCATAGATTCTAGAACCTGATGCTAGAAAGAATAAATTCTTACTGTTTAATTCAGTTCAATATATATTTACTGACCACCTGCAATACACAAGCCCTATTCCAGGTATGAGGGGAAATAAAAATGAATAATCACTATATAATCACAAAGCTCGCAATTATTCCTATATCTTTTTTTTTTTCTTGCATCTAACAGGGAATACTCCCTTTTTTCTCCATAAATCCAAATTCTTTATTTCTTTCAAGTTCTAAATAAAGTCCCATGTCCTCCACAATCTTTCCATCATCTTTCCTGCCTTTGAATAATAAATTTCATCTCCTGGACTACCAACCCAACTTGAGAAAAACATATAGGGTAAATAGCAATTTAGTAAAATATGCTTTCTTCAATGCCAGATATATAAAATTATTTATTGATGGTTATCTCTTGCCCTTAGTAAAGGAAATGCTACTTTCACCCATGGGAGGGGCGCCTGGGTGATGCAGTTGGTTGGGTGTCTGCCTTCGGCTCAGGTCATGATCTGGGAGTTCCAGGATTGAGCCCCACGCTGGGATCCCTGCTCAGCGGGGAGTCTGCTTCTTCCTCTGTCCCTCCCCCTGGCTCATGCTCTCTCCCTCTCACTCTCAAATAAATAAAGTAAAAAAATAAAACTATGGCAGATATATGTTAAGTTCATTGAAATTCCATTTTAACATTATGAAATTCTCCAAGATTGAAAGAGATTCATCCTATCCTTTAAGGTGGCAATTATAGTCTCCGTTATTATTTTCCAATGAAAACATTCAGAGAAATGATACTACACTGGGTTAATACTGAAAAACCACATTATCTGAAGCAGACTTAAAAAAAAATAAAACCATATATCTGGAAAAATCTTTATCTCCCCTAATAATTGTCTCAAGTAACCTTTCTTCTATTCTTATATACCCATTCTTACTCCTGAGACTTCCTACAACAGACAAAAAAAACCCAAACCAAACAAAAACAAAATAACCCAAACACTTTAAAGAAAAAGAGTCTAGGGGAGGGGAGTCTTTTCACACACACACACAAATCATATATTTTAAAAAATGAAAGGGCCTAAGAAATGATACTCCAGTATCAAGAAGCACTCCTAGTGTCCAGATTTTGGTTTCTAACACTACTCTCCAAATAAAGCAAGCAGGGCTCCTTGGAGAAATGGCTGATCCTAGGACTGGGGCAAGAAATATACAAGATAGACCTGGAACATGTTTTGGTGCCAGAAAGGAAGTGCTAAAAAAAAAAAAAAAAATTGAAAAGCCCTAATTGATGGCACAAGTAAAAGAGGCAGAGAAAGCCAAATGAAAGAGCTCCTAGTGACCAAAGATGCAACAATTTGAAGAACAAAATAGTCTTGGGTTATAATCAAAGTATAAGATAAAATCCATGTATACATATTGATAGAATAAATAATAAATGGGAGAGAAGAGACAAATGTCACATGCAAAAGAATTCCAAATAAATTATGTACTATATCCTTAAAGGAGGGGGAGCATAACTCCCCATTCCTTGGGTTCTACATAGTGACTTCCTTCAAAAGAGTACAGTATGGAAGCGGGGGGAGAGACTAAACTTTAAGGTGGAGAAACCTGAGAGACACTACTTCAGCCAGGTGATCCAAGGTCATCACCAAGAGTCATAAATCACACTGAAAGTATGTACTCTTCATATAATGTGATGAAAATGACACTTTACTTCTGTGATCTTTCTCTCAAAACCCTAATCCTACTCTAATCAAGAGGGGAAAAAAAAAAAAAATCAGACAAACTGCAACAGAGGAACATGCTAAAAAATACTTGACCAGTATTCCTCAAAGCTGTCAAGGTGATCAAAAACAAGGAAAAGTCTGAGAAACTGTCACAGCCAAGAGGAGCCTAAAGAGACAAGACAACTACATGTAATGTGATATCCTGGAGGAGATCCTGGAACAGAAAAAGGACACCAGATAAAAACTAAGGAAAAATGAATAAAGTATGGGCTTTACCTAATAATTACATATTGGTTCTTTACTTGTAACAAATGTACTATACAATATAAGATGTTAACAACTGGGGAAACGATACGTGTTGGGAAGGGGAATAACATGAGAACTTTGTACTATCTACTCAATTTTGCTGTAAATTTAAAACTGTTGTTAAAAAAACTAACAAAAAGGTAACACAGAGGAAAGATTACATATTTTTAGCCCTATGCCCAGTTTTGTTCTTGATTTTACAATGTTATGCTTGATTTTAGTTTTGGGTATACAGAAATTGATCACTTCTTCCAAAGAAAATAATTTTCACAGGATAAATGAAAACATTTGAACATTAAGCAGTATTCATATGATAAAATGAAATACATGAACATGCTTAAATAAT
This sequence comes from Phoca vitulina, assembly GCF_004348235.1. Classification (NCBI taxonomy): domain Eukaryota; kingdom Metazoa; phylum Chordata; class Mammalia; order Carnivora; family Phocidae; genus Phoca; species Phoca vitulina. The sequence goes on from NW_022589751.1 coordinate 12,270,848, forward strand.
GAAGGAACAACTAGAAAGTAGGCTTAATTAATAGTGGAGATTCATTCTTCTGCAAGAGCCCTATCCTGCGGAAAGTAAGTCTTCTTCCAAATGAGGATCTAGAGGTGACTTGAAATCTACCATTTCACCTTCCAAACTATATAAATTCATTTTTCACCACACTTAAAAACCCAAAGTATGAGATATAGAACAGAAACACCAAAAGACCATTTCTACTAACCATATTGAGTCAAAATTATATTATTTCAGGTTTAAACCTCAGTCAGTAAATGAGCTATACTTACCAATATAATTTACACAGTCAGATAAACTTCTGGAAGCAAATGGTCCTTCATATACAGTCTTACTTTTATCGAACAAATACACCATATAGCTATCACAGCCTCTCTGAAAAAGAAACAATTAAAAAAAAAAAATGCTTGAAAATACTAGGTTCTCTAAGTACTTAAACACACATTTCCTAATGTGAAATGCAAATGAATAATGTCAATGTTTATCAGCGTACACCTTACAGATTTAAGGTCTAGATTACTATTTAGGAAAAATAAATAACTGTAGTATGGGCTAAAGTGAAAAACAATCACCAGACCCAAAAGGACAAAAGCAAAAAGTCATAACAACATATATCCATATAATGGGAGTATTCAGTAATCAAAAGGAATGAAGTTCTGATACATGCTAGGACATGAATGAACCTCCAAAACATAAGCTAAATGAAAGAAGTCAGACACAAGAGACTACAGACTGGATGATTTCACTTATACGAAGTGTTTAGAAAAGGCAAATTATAGAGATAGAAAGTAAATTAGTAGTTGCCTGAAGTGAACAGAATGGAGATTAAGAGTTAGTGGACATGAAGGATCTTATTGATATGGAAATTTCTTAAAACTGATTTATAGCAATGGCTGCACAATTAGGCAAATTTACTAAAAAAAAAAAATCACTGAATTGTACACATGAAATGGGTAAATTACATGATATATAAAATTTGCCTCAATAAAGTAAAACGATGACAACAACAACAAAAGAGTCATGAGCACAATATTTTACCATCCATCTATCCTCTGGCAGGATCTATGACACTGCTGGTCTAATTTCAAGGTTCTAGGCTTTAAGTACAAAAGGGGAAAAAAAGAAAGGGGAGAAAACTGGCACCAAAGAGAAAGTCATACAAAGTTTAAAACATATCTTGTTCACCTTGCAAAGCAATGATAAGAGTAATGAGTAGGATAAAATTAAAGTAAGAATTGTAAGGTGCGCACCACCCACCCCAAGGGGATTCCAACTAAGCATCAAAAAAATGCAGGCCATGCAATCCCTCTATGCTAACAGATTTCTTATACTCTAGGTATATTAGAATTCTCTTACGACTCCATCTAGAACACATTGAGAGGCTGGTTTCCGAGGATCCAGAGAAATTCCTGTCTCTGAAAGAAGCTCTTGAGAACCAGTATTTATTCCAGTTTCACGCTCAATACGAGACTGTAGTGAATGAAGACTTTCATCAGGTGGTAACAAAAAAGAAATTATCTTTGCAGAAGTCATATTTAGGATGTGTACTATCTGTACAAATAAGAAAAAAATGATTATTGATCATTTACTACATAAAAGATTCACTGCTAGATACTAAAGGGAATATGAGCAAAAGGCTAAAATTATCTCTATACTAAACAAGGTTCGATCATTTTCCAAAATGAGATCTCCTTCCATAATTATGAAAACTGAACAGCAGAGTTTACTTTCCTATAGCAGATGTTAGATCCAAAGAATAAAGTTTCAAAATTATAGGGATGTACAAAATCTAGAAATAAAAACCCCAATTTTAAAAGGCAACACTTAAGGGTGCCTGGGTGGCTCAGTCAGTTAATCATCCAACTCTTGATTTCAGCTCCGGTCATGATCTCAGGGTTGTGAGATCAAGCCCTGCATGGAGCCTGCTTGGGATTCTCTCTCCCTCTCTAAAAAAAAATTAATTAATTTTTAAAAATTTCAAAAATAAAAAATAAAAAGGCAACACTTATTTATTCTCAGAAACTTATCGTAGACCTGGAAGGAAATATTCACATTTATGAAGTCCCTAATAGATGCCAACCACAGAGTTAAGTGCTTTCACATAACATCCTTTTAATTAGATCTTCTAAGCTCCATTTTGGCAGAGAAAAACCAGAGCCCTGAGAAGTCTTTTGAAAACAACATGATTTTAAATCCTCTTCCTTCTATTGTCCTTAGATAAGCCATACAAATACCTATGTTTCTCCAGTGCATTATATTGACTAGTATATGCAAATGATTAAAATATTTTTCTTTAAATTCAATTAACATACAGTGTATTGTTAGATTAAAATTATTTCTGCTAGAAATGCTTATTACCGAGGTAAAGCATTAACTTTCCTTTTAGAATAACCTTTATGTTTGAAAAAGGTGAGAGGAAGAGAAGGGAATTGTCAAAGTTGACGTGGATTTACAGAACCAGTATCCCAACTGAGACCTCCCATTCCTTCCCATCCTAAGCAGATTTTATGACAGCTGCCACTAATAGCAAAAGCAGAAATTCAGGATGGATATCCTAAGGTGGATATATACTTTTACACAGGGTTTATGTCAAACTAGGTAAGTAATCATGGAATCCTACAACCAAAGCCGAACCATAAGAGAGCAAAAGAAAGAGAGAGGAAATATAACTTACATTTATCCTTTTGTTCCTCAAGTATTTAATGAGTGACTACTATGGTAAATACTATTAAGTGTGTTGTGGTGGTAGTGGGTATGCAAATTGAGTAACTTATGATCCTTGCCCTCCACGGGATAATGGCCAAATAGAAGATATTAAGAAACATTAAGAGAACTAAAATACAAGGCAAAATGCCACATGTACTATAATAATGTAAAGTATTGTGCAGGTTCCAATGGAGTTTACTTGGTGGGAGGAAAGGGACGCTTTATAAGAGAGGCACTATGAGCTAAACTTTGGAAAGGAAGGAAGATTAGAACAAGGAAAGATTAAAGAAGACAGGTTCTTCTAGGTAGAAAACGAGGTAGGGAGAGGCAGAAAGGTAAAAAGGGATGAGCATAATCAAAGAATATAAATAATCCAGGGGCACCTGGGTGTCTCAGTCAGTTGAGCACCCGTCTCTTGATTTTGGCTCAGGTCATGATCTCAGGGTCATGAGATGAGCCCTGCATTGGGCTCCATGCTCCCCGTGTTGAGTTCAGGGAGTCTGCTGGAGATTCTCTCTCTGCCCCTCCCCTTGCTCGCTCACTCTCTCTCTCTCTCATATAAATAAATCTTTTTTTTTTAAAGATTTTATTTATTTATTTGACAGAGAGAGAGACAATGAGAGAGGGAACACAAGCAGGAGGAGTGGGAGAGGGAGAAGCAGGCTTCCCACGGAGCAGGGAGCCCGATGCGGGGCTCGATCCCAGGACCCTGGGATCATGACCTGAGCTGAAGGTCGACGCTTAACGACTGAGCCACCCAGGCGCCCCTCTCATATAAATAAATCTTAAAAAAAAAAAAAAAAGTATAAATAATCCAGTTCAAATGTACCTAAAATGATGGCCCCTTAGGGTATAATAGGAGATAAGGCTGCAAGTATAGGATGAAAGGAGACCAAGACAGATACTGAATACTAAATGTAAAGATTTGGACTTTATTCAATAAGCAAAGAGGAACTATGGAAGAAGGCTTTCTAAATTGAGAACCTGACAAGCTCAGAATTGTTAAAACATTCAAAAGATAAATCTTTTATCAAAAGATAAATCCAAGTAATTGGATATGCCACTGGAAGAGAAGGAATAGTCAGACAAGCCATCCCACTTAGGTAGCTGGAAAGATGACAGTGCAAGAGGCATAGGAAAAGCTGTAGGAGAGATTTAATGGAGCAAATGTGTTCAGTTTTTAATAAAATAAGTTTTGGGTGCCAGTGAGACTATCAACTATAGTTATATAGCAGTTATAAACACCCTGCAGAAAAGTGACAACCGAAGAAATAAATTTGCAAGTTATCCGTATTCAGTTTATAGGTAAAGTTCTACAACTAAAGATTATAAAGGAAGAAAAAGTAATATGGAAAAAGAGAAAACCAAGGAGAGACACTTAGGGTACAGTAACATTTAGGAGCATGAAAAAGGTGGCAAAGAAGGAATAATTAAATACTTTGTTTCACCATCATCTTCAGTGGCAAGTTCAGTATACTTTTCTCAGCTTTCCTATATAAAGTTTTTCATAATACACTGTTGGAAAATCATGCAATCAGATTTTAATCTTTTTAAAAAGAAGTATTCTTTCTAGTAGCCGTTTTGTTGATTTCTTTTTTAAATGAAAATCAAACAGATGTCATTCCTTCTTGGAACAATATAATAAGCACCTTAGAAAATGTCCTACAATACAAACTGTTTTGCAGTTCATGTTCCTGTGTTCTTGATATTCCCCTGTCTGTAAGTCTTTCCCCCTACCCATTCCCCTGATTAATTCTTATCTTTCAAAATTCAGTCCTATTATCATGTCTCAGAAGCATCCCTGAGTTACTACGAATAGTACCCTATACATACCTTATCCTGTACAACCTCCCAATAACATTGAGCCTTTAAAGAAGATTATTACTATACCTGAGCTAAAAAGAGATAGATAGATCGATAGACAGATATTTGCCCCAGATTCACAGACAGGTAAATAGTGGTTCTGCAAACTGAAGTCTACAGACCACAAAACATATAAGGAGGACTCTTTCCCTATGCTCTATAACAAGCACATGTCCACAGACCCCACAGAAATGATGCTACGATCACCATGACAAGCCTGAAAAAAATCTGGGATAAAAGACAAAAATTTTCAGGGACAACAAAAAACTAAAAGGTGTCACCAAGTCCTGCTGGGCTAACACACTAAGGAATGATTTATTCCTTGGCACAACAGAAGAAAACCAAATCAAGAAGCCAGATAACTTTTCAGCATTAGCCAAGAATGACATCAACGTGGCCCCAAGTTCCTATTTAATAAGCTATGCCAAGATTACAGTAAAACCTTACATGATTATAACTTCTCATTTCAATTTTTTTTTTCCGGAAAATAAAATGTAGCCCCACCCCCAACTAGCCTCCTCCTGAACCTCCTCCTGCTTCAGGACGGCCTTGGATGCTCACCACCGAGCCCTCACCATAGATTGTTCCAATTTTAGAAACCCTATCTACTACTACCCAATCAGTAACTATGGAAAGACTTCAGATGAGAGTTATTTCTGGGTATACTAATATAGAGCCTCTCATTCATACCAATGAATATTTACTGAGAACCTGATACATGGCCTCCTTTGTACAGAACATGGGGGTAGGGATAGCATGGTGGTATGTTGAGTGACTGTTAATAAAAGTAGTAAGAACAGGGTGCCTGGGTGGCTCAGTTGGTTAAGCGACTGCCTTCGGCTCAGGTCATGATCCTGGAGTCCCCGGATCGAGTCCCACATCGGGCTCCCTGCTCGGCAGGGAGTCTGCTTCTCCCTCTGACCCTCCCCCCTTCATGTGCTCTCTCTCTCTCATTCTCTCTCTCATAGATAAATAAAATCTTTAAAAAAAAAAAAGTAGTAAGAACAAGGGCGGAGCAAGATGGCGGAGGTGTAGTAGACCTGGATTTCCTCTGGTCCCAGGAATTCAGCTGGATAGGGATCAAACCATTCTGAACACCTACGAACTCAACAGGAGATGGAAGAAAAGAATAGCAACAACTCTCTGAACAGAAAAGCGACCACTTTCTGGAAGGTAGGACGTGCGGAGAAGTGAATCCAAGGCGATATTCGGGAGGATAGACGGCGGGGGAGGGGGCCTCCGTCAGCCTCTACCGGCAAGTGATAGAGCAGCGGAGCACAAAATCGGAACTTTTAGAAGTTGCTCCGCTAAGGACGTCGCTCCAGTGGCTAAGCGGGGGGTGGAACCCTCGCTGGGACAGTGTGGTCTCAGGACCCGCGGGGTCACAGAAGGACCGGGGGTGCCTGAGTGCAGCAGAGCTCCCAGGTATCGGAGCGGGGAAGCCGGCTGCAGAGACGGAGCCGAGGCGTGGGTTCTCAGCTCAGGGTTGCCATAAACCGTGATCCGCGGCACAGTCGGGCCACTGCTCCTCCAGCAGGGACCCAACAAGCGGCAGATCCGGGGAGACTCCCCTTCCTCCCCCAGGAGGAGCGGCGTGGGAGCACACCACAGAGATCTGCGGGGTTTGGAGACTCCACACGGGGGTCATGTGCCAGAGACAGAAATGCTCGGTCACAGGCCAGATGAGCACGGAGTGCGGCCAGAGACTGGGGAGACGGGAGTGACTGACTGCTTTTCTCTGGGGGCACACTGAGGAGCGGGGCCCCGAGTTCTCGGCTCCTTGGGGCAGAGATTGGGAGGCCGCCATTTTCACTCTCATCCCCCAAAGCTGTGCGGAAAGCTTGCAGGGAACAAAAGCTCCCGAGAGCAAATCGGAGCAGATTACTTAGCCCAGACCGGCAAGGGCGGGGCAATTCCGCCTCCAGCAAAGACATTTGGAAACCACAGCAACAGGCCCCTCCCCCAGAAGATCAGCGAGAACAGCCAGCCAAGACCAAGTTTACCAATCAATGAGAACGGCAGAACTCCAGCACTAGGGGAATACTGCACATAGAATCCATGGCTTATTTCCCATGATTCTTTAGTCTTTCAAAGTTACTTTTTTATTTTAATTTTTCTTTTTCCCTTTTTCAAAAATTATTTTTTATTTTTCACTTTTAGAGTCATATTCAATCCCTTCACAGTAGTTACCCTTATTTTTGGTGTATATATATATAAGCTGTTCTCTCTTTAAAATTTTGAGATACAGTTTCTTCTAACAGATCAAAATATTCCCTAAATCTCTAGTGTATGGCTTTGTTCTAGTCTCCTGCCTGATCACATTCTCTCCCTTTTTTTTTTAAATCCTCTTTCTTTTTTCAACCAATTCTTATCAATTCCTTTTATAAAATCTTTTATAATTTTCATCTTTACAGTCATATTCCATCCCTTCATCATATTAACCCTTATTTTTGTACATATATAAGTTTTTCTTTCTTTAAAATTTTGGGAGGCACTTTCTTCTAAAAGACCAAAATACATCCAAAATCTAGTGTGTGACACTGATCTATGCACCAGCCTGATCATATTTGATCATATCCTGTTTTTGTTTTGTTTTGTTTTTGTTTTATCTTTTTCTTTTTTCTTTTTTCTTTTTTTTTTTTTAAGATTTTTTATTTATTTATTTGAGAGAGAGAGAATGAGAGAGAGCAAGCACATGAGAGGGGGGAGGGTCAGAGGGAGAAGCAGACTCCCTGCCGAGCAGGGAGCCCGATGCGGGACTCGATCCAGGGACTCCAGGATCATGACCTGAGCCGAAGGCAGTCGCTTAACCAACTGAGCCACCCAGGCGCCCTTTTTTCTTTTTTCTTTCTTTCCCTTTCTTTTCCCTCTGTTTCAGGTCTTTTCTGATTTGTTTAGTGTATATTTTCTGGGGACGTTGTTACCCTGTTAGCATTTTGTTCTTTCATTCATCTATTCTCCTCTGGACAAAATGACAAGATGGAAAAAATCACTTCAACAAAAAGAACAAGAGGCAGTACCGACTGCCAGGGACCTAATCAATACGGACATTAGTATGATGTCAGAACTAGAGTTCAGAATGATGATTTTAAAGATACTAGCTGGGCTTGCAAAAAACATGGAAGTTATTAGAGAAACCCTTTCTGGAGAAATAAAAGAACTAAAATCTAACAAAGTTGAAATCAAAAAGGCTATTAATGAGGTGCAATCAAAAATGGAGGCTCTAACTGCTAAGATAAATGAGGCAGAAGAGAGAATTAGTGATATAGAAGACCAAATGATGGAAAATAAAGAAGCTGAGAAAAAGAGAGATAAACAACTACTGGATCACGAGGGCAGAATTCGAGAGATAAGCAATACCATAAGACGAAACAACATTAGAATAATTGGGATCCCAGAAGAAGAAGAAAGAGAGAGAGGGGCAGAAGGTATACTGGAGCAAATTATAGCAGAGAATTTCCCTAATTTGGGGAAGGAAACAGGCATCAAAATCCAGGAGGCACAGAGAACCCCCCCTCTTAATCAATAAAAATAGATCAACACCCCGACATCTAATAGTAAAACTTACGAGTCTCAGAGACAAAGAGAAAATCCTGAAAGCAGCTCAGGAGAAGAGATCTGTAACCTACAATGGTAGAAACGTTAGATTGGCAACAGACCTATCCACAGAGTCCTGGCAGGCCAGAAAGGACTGGCAGGATATATTCAAAGCACTAAATGGGAAAAATATGCAGCCAAGAATACTATATCCAGCTAGGCTGTCATTGAAAATAGAAGGAGAGACAAAAAGCTTCCAGGACAAACAAAAACTAAAGGAATTTGCAAACACAAAACCAGGCCTACAAGAAATATTGAAAGGGGTCCTCTAAGCAAAGAGAGAGCCTAAAAGCAACATAGACCAGAAAGGAACACAGACAATACACAGTAAAAGTCACCTTACAGGCAATACAATGGCACTAAATTCGTATCTTTCACTAGTTACCCTGAATGTAAATGGGCTAAATGCCCCAATCAAAAGACACAGGCTATCAGATTGGATAAAAAAACAAGACCCCTCGATATGCTGTCTGCAAGAGACTCATTTTAGACCCAAAGACACCCCCAGATTGAAAGTGAAGGGGTAGAAAACCATTTACCATGCTAATGGACACCAAAAGAAAGCTGGGGTGGCAATCCTTATGTCAGACAAATTAGATTTTAAACCAAAGACTGTAGTAAGAGATGAGGAAGGACACTAAATCATACTTAAAGGGCCTATCCAACAAGAAGATCTAACAATTGTAAATATCTATGTCCCTAACATGGGAGCAGCCAATTATATAAGCCAATTAATAACAAAAGCAAAGAAACACAACGACAACAATACATTAATAGTGGGGGACTTTAACAACCCCCTCACTGAAATGGACAGATCATCTAAGCAAAAGATCAACAAGGAAATAAAGACTTTAAATGACACACTGGACCAAATGGACTTCACAGATATATTCAGAACATTCCATCCCAAAGCAACAGAATACACATTCTTCTCTAGTGCCCATGGAACATTCTCCAGAATAGATCACATCCTAGGTCACAAATCAGGTCTCAATCGGTACCAAAAGATTGGGATCATTCCCTACATATTTTCAGACCACAATGCTTTGAAACTAGAACTCAATCACAAGAGGAAAGTCGGAAAGAACTCAAATACATGGAGGCTAAAGAGCATCCTACTAAAGAATGAATGGGTCAACCAGGAAATTAAAGAAGAATTAAAAAATTCATGGAAACAAATGAAAATGAAAACACAACTGTTCAAAATCTTTGGGATACAGCAAAGGCAGTCCTAAGAGGAAAGTATATAGCAATACAAGCCTTTCTCAAGAAACAAGAAAGGTCTCAAATACACAACCTAACCCTACACCTAAAGGAGCTGGAGAAAGACCAGCAAATAAAGCCTAAACCCAACAGGAGAAGAGAAAACATAAAGATCAGAGCAGAAATCAATGAAATAGAAACCAAAAGAACAGTAGAACAGATCAATGAAACTAGGAGCTGATTCTTTGAAAGAATTAACAAGATTGATAAACCCCTGGCCAGACTTATCAAAAAGAAAAGAGAAATGACCCAAATCAACAAAATCATGAATGAAAGAGGAGATCACAACCAACACCAAAGAAATACAAACAATTATAAGAACATATTATGAGCAACTCCATGCCAGCAAATGTGATAATCTGGAAGAAATGGATGCATTCCTAGAGATGTATCAACTACCTAAACTGAACCAGGAAGAAACAGAAAACCTGAACAGACCTATAACCACTAAGGAAATTTAAGCAGTAATCAAAAATCTCTCAATAAACAAGAGCCCAGGGCCAGATGGCTTCCCAGTGGAATTCTACCAAACATTTAAAGAAGAATGAATACCTATCCTTCTGAAACTGTTCCAAAAAATAGAAATGGAAGGAAAACTTCTAAACTCGTTTTATGAAGCCACCGTTACCCTGATCCCCAAACTAAAGACCCCATCAAAAAGGAGAATTACAGACCAATATCCTTGATGAACATGGATGCAAAAATTCTCACCAAAATACTAGCCAATAAGATCCAACAGCACATTAAAAGGATTATTTACCACGACCAAGTGGGATTTATCCCTGGGCTGCAAGGTTGGTTCAACATCCGCAAATCAATCAATGTGATACAATACATTAATAAAAGAAAGAACAAGAACCATATGATCCTCTCAATAGATGCAGAAAAAGCATTTGACAAAGTACAGCATCCTTTCTTGATCAAAACTCTTCAGAGTATAGGGATAGAGAGTACATACCTCAATATCATAAAAGCCATCTATGAAAAACCCACAGCGAATATCATTCTCAATGGGGAAAAACTGAGAGCTTTCCCCCAAGGTCAGGAACACGGCAGGGATGTCCACTATCACCACTGCTATTCAACATAGTACTAGAAGTCCTAGCCACAGCAATCAGACAACAAAAAGAAATAAAAGGCATCCAAATCAGCAAAGAAGAAGTCAAACTCTCACTCTTTGCAGATGATATGAGACTTTATGTGGAAAACCCAAAAGACTCCACCCCAAAACTGCTAGAACTCATACAGGAATTCAGTCAAGTGGCAGGATATAAAATCAATGCACAGAAATCAGTGGCATTCCTATACACCACCAACAAGACAGAAAAAAGAGAAATTAAGGAGTCGATCCCAGTTACAATTGCACCCAAAATCATAAGATACCTAGGAATAAATCTAACCAAAGAGGCAAAGAATCTGTACTCAGAAAACTATAAAATACTCATGAAAGAAATTGAGGAAGACACAAAGAAATGGAAAAACGTTCCATGCTCATGGATTGGAAGAACAAATATTGTGAAGATGTCAATGCTACCTAGAGCAATCTATACATTCAATGCAATCCCCATCAAAATACCATCCACTTTTTTCAAAGAAATGGAACAAATAATCCTAAAATTTGTATGGAACCAGAAAAGACCCCTACTAGCCAGAGGAATGTTGAAAAAGAAAAGCAAAGCTGGCAGCATCACAATTCCGGACTTCAAGCTCTATTACAAAGCTGTCATCATCAAGACAGTATGGTACTGGCAAAAAACAGACACATTGATCAATGGAACAGCATAGAGAGCCCAGAAATGGACCCTCAACTCTATGGTCAACTAATCTTCGACAAAGCAGGAAAGAATGTCCAGTGGAAAAAAGACAGTCTCTTCAACAAATGGTGCTGGGAAAACTGGACGGCCACATGCAGAAGAATGAACCTGGACTATTTCCTTACACCACACTGAAAAATAGACTCAAAATGGTTGAAAGACTTAAATGTGAGACAGGAGTCCATCAAAATCCTAAAGGAGAACACAGGGAGCAACCTCTTCGACCTCAGCCGCAGCAACTTCTTCCTAGAAACATCGCCAAAGGCAAGGGAAGCATGGGCAAAAATGAACTATTGGGACCTCATCAAGATAAAAAGCTTTTGCACAGCAAAAGAAACAGTCAACAAAACCAAAAGACAACCGACAGAATGGGAGAAGATATTTGCAAATGACATATCAGATAAAGGGCTAGTATCCAAAATCTATAAAGAACTTCTTAAACTCAACACCCAAAGAACAAATGATCCAATCAAGAAATGGGCAGAACACATGAACAGACATTTTTCCAAAGAAGACATCCAAATGGCCAAAAGACACATGAAAAAGTGCTCAACATCATTCGGCATCAGGGAAATCCAAATCAAAACCTCAATGAGGTATCACCTCACACCAGTCAGAATGGCTAAAATTAACAAGTCAGGAAACGACAGATGTTGGCGGGGATGCGGAGAAAGGGGAACCCTCCTACACTGTTGGTGGGAATGCAAGCCGGTACAGCCACTCTGGAAAACAGTATGGAGGTTCTTCAAAAAGTTGAAAATAGAGCTACCATACAATCCAGCAATTGCACTACTGGATATTTACCCCAAAGATACAAATGTAGGGATCCGAAGGGGTACGTGCACCCCGATGTTTATAGCAGCAATGTCCACAATAGCCAAACCATGGAAAGAGCCAAGATGTCCATCGACAGATGAATGAATAAAGAAGATGTGGTATATATATATATATATATATACACACACACACACACACACACACACACACACACACACACACACACAATGGAATATTATGCAGCCATCAAAAGGAATGAAATCTTGTCATTTGCAACAACGTGGATGGAACTGGAGAGTGTTATGCTGAGTGAAATAAGTCAATCAGAAAAAGACATGTATCATATGACCTCACTGATATGAGGAATTCTTAATCTCAGGAAACAAACTGAGGGTTGCTGGAGTGGTGGGGGGTGGGAGGGATGGGGCAGCTGGGTGACAGACATTGGGGAGGGTATGTGCTATGGTGAGCGCTGTGAATTGTGCAAGACTGTTGAATCACAGATCTGTACCTCTGAAACAAATAATACATTATATGTTAAAAAAAAAAAAAAGAAGAAGATAGCAGGAGGGGAAGAATGAAGGGGGGAAATCGGAGGGGGAGATGAACCATGAGAGACAATGGACTCTGAAAAACAAACTGAGGGTTCTAGAGGGGAGGGGGTTGGGAGGATGGGTTAGCCTGGTGATGGATATTAAAGAGGGCACGTTCTGCATGGAGCACTGGGTGTTATGCACAAATAATGAATCATGGAACACTACATCAACAACTAATGATGTAATCTATGGTGATTAACATAACATTAAAAAAAAAAAAAAATGGTAGTTAGAACAACCCCAGCATTAAAGAAGAAGATAACCTATATGGAAAGGCATGAGTGGAAGATGAGAAACAATTAGAAAATATAATAAATATGATTTAAATGACAAATTATGTGACAGAGACCATTGAGAGAAAAGGAGAGTTGAATATATGCCAGTGTAGCTGAGGAGATACACAGAGACCAAGATCATTCTGGGCAGAAGGACAGCATCTGTCAAAGCACAAAAATGGATAATGTGCTCGATGGCATAAGGAGCAGTGACAAGCTGGACCTAGCAAAGTAAAAGGTAAGAGAAGCAGGTCCGGGGCAAGCACTTGGTTGGGGTGGACCTGCATGGGGAAAGCTCCAAAAGGCAGGCAGATCAGTTTAGACTTGACTGGTAGGCAAGAAGAACTATGTTGGTTTCTTGGACAGGAGAATAAAAAGCATTTTCAGAAGATGAGATGGGTAGTTCATGCTGCATGGACCACAGGATGGGGAGGAAGTATAGAGTCATGAAAGTCAGGCAAGAAATTTCCTCACCAAACCAAATCCAGTATGATTACACCCAAATGAATGAGGTCTAATGGCACCAATCCGAGGAAGAGGAAAATCCAAAAGATGTTTCATAAAAGCAATCAACAAAGACCACTTAGAAGTAAAACTGAGGGGCGCCTGGGTGGCTCAGTCGTTAAGCGTCTGCCTTCAGCTCAGGTCATGATCCCAGGGTCCTGGGATCGAGCCCCGCATCAGGCTCCCTGCTCGGCGGGAAGCCTGCTTCTCCCTCTCCCACTCCCCCTGCTTGTGCTCTCTCTCTCGCTGTGTCTCTCTCTGTCAAATAAATAAATAAAATTAAAAAAAAAAAAAAAAAAAAAAAAGATTTAAAGAAGTAAAACTGAGAAGGCTTACTAAGGACGTAAAAACACATCAGCTCCAAGAATATAATTTTCTTTTCAAATAAGCATCAGAAAAGATTATTAAAATGTTTATGCTTATTTTCCAAATAAATTTGTTAACTTCAATGCAAGTCTTATGAGGTAGACTACATTCAAACTAACCTTCAAATTCAGAATGTGATCCATTAATACAAAACATCTTGGCTGCTTCAAAGTAAGATCAACAGGTCCTCCTCTTTGCTGAGGATCCCAATTCAGCATCAACTGAAGCCAGTTTTCCATGGGTTCTACTATTAAACTAGAAAGCATACAAAAATAGGGTGAAAATCATTATGTTCCAGTTTTCCTTTAGTATTGTGAAAAAAGGTAATTTTGTAAGTTGTCCATGTCCTTTCTCATTACTCAGCTGTATCCTTTTGTATCTTACTTTCAAGTAATTCATAAAATGACAGGGGACAAACTTTTTTCCATAAAAAGCAACCCAAAACCTACATATGTAAGTACTGGCAACTTCAACAGATGAGTCCGGTTCCATTTTCCAAGGAACCCATTTATTTCAGTATCCCAAGAATCTTCTTATAGCAGGAGTTCTTATTTCTACTAGACCTGTGCTGTCCAATATGGTAGCCTCTAGTCACAAGTGGCTATTTGCATTTACACTTACATTAATGAAAATTAAATAAAATTTAAAATTGAGTTCTTCTGTCACATTACAACCTTTCAGGTGCTCAATAGTCTCATGGGGCCATCACAGATATAAAACTTTTTCATCATCACAGAAAGTTTCACTGCACAATCCTACTTGAAACAGACAACAACTCTACAGTTCTTTTATAACCCTAAAGAAGCTGAGGTGAACTTCCTCAACTAAAATATACTTACCTACAAAGGCTATTTGGTTGAGGTAAATGGCTACTAAACCGAACTTCTCCTGTCATCTCTTCACATGCAAATATACACTTTGGATCCTTCTTCTTAATCTTCTCATGCCTATAAAACAAGTTACCTTGTTGACAACTGATTCCCACAAACACTAAGATTTTTTGTCATTTAACTTTATTCAATTATGTGCTTAAAAGGCAATTATACCATATGAAGGGGTATGGAAGGAAAAAAAGCAGGTAACTGAATATTTCCATTCCCATCAAGCACACCAAAGTTCTCTTCCTTTTCTTACCAGGTAAATGGCTGCAGATGATGCAAAAAAGGCCTATATCCAGCAATACATTCAAATACCATGGTCCCAAAGCTCCAATAATCAACAGTGGCTGTGTAAGGTTTATTCTCAAAGAGTTCTGGGGCCTTAAAAAGAAAAAACAAAATGCTTTAAACATCAACACTACAAGAGAAAAGCTACTTTATTTTTGAACTACTATATTCATGACCTTCAGAAAAAAGAACATGAACCCTGTACACTTAAATTCAAAGAAACAATCCATGTCTCACCAGATACTGCAGTGTTCCCACAAAAGATGTACAAAGACTTCCTTGATCAACATCTTTGGCATATCCCAGATCAATTATTTTATGCATAATCTGCAATACAATAAGTATTAAATGACTGAGAAATTTGAAAAGAAAAGGCAACAATGTCCTTATAAGGCTCTGGATAGTGTGGTGGGGAAAAGCTTGGGCTCTGGACTATCACAAATGTATTTCAAGCCTGAGCTGCACCGCTTATGTGACCCTGATCAAGTTACTTAACTTCTCTCAGTTTCCTAAATAATGGTATTACTAACAATCCTTACTTCACAGAATTATTATTAGGATCAATGAAATAATGAAAGAAAAGAATCCAACAAAGTACCTGATACATGGTAAAAAAATGTTTAAAAATTAAGTATAGATTAATTTTTATTTTGGTATATTCAGAATAAGCTTGATCCATTAAACCAGAAGGGAAAGGTAAGGATGATTCCAAACTTGAAAAAGCATCATACCACTGAGTGAGTCTAACTTCAAGAATATCCTGAAGTCTTTGGATACAAAAAAAGCAGCAACAGTTGGTGCCAAGCATATATGAAAGGCTCCTAAGAAAAGAGGCACCATCAAGGTTTCATCACCTCCAACTGACCACCATCATTGCTAACTAAAGACCACACAATCTAATTCAAGGTTCAGACTCTTGGCTTTACATCTTTATTGGACTGGAACCTGAGTGCTAGTCACAAGAAAACTGTTCAAATTATTCTGATAAATACAAGTATTCCAGGAGTCAGTGCATAATTTCTCATTCTCCTCAAGATGATTCATTTAAGAATCTGAGAAATCAAGGTTTTAAATTTTACTTAAATATAGAACTTAGGACTTTGGGGGGAGGAGAATGAGTTTGTTCTTTCTTAAATAAGAAACATAGTTAAGTAAACATACTTAACTAAATCCAGGATGTGTGCATGTGTTGGATGTGCTTTGTAAGGGATTAACAAATTATTTTTACTCACTGCCTATTATCTCTACTAGATATTTTATTAGAAAACAGAAGTGAGCAAGATAGGCACAGTTCCTTCCCTAATGGAGCCACTGTGTTAGCAGAGGAGACAACTAAACACAAAACCACAGTTCAGTGTAATGAGGGCAGGGATAGAAAAAGTACAAAATGCTATGGAAAGACAACAGACTTCAAAGACTACACCAGGGAGACTGTATTCAATTGGCATGTAACACTTCTTCAGGTTTCACCTACCTTTCCACCAACATCCTGAAGAACTATGTTTTCAGGTTTTAGATCACGATGTATAATTTTGTTTTCATGCAAATATCGGATCCCAGACCCTAAATAAAGTTTAAAATGTATTTTGAGGTAACAGAAATACTGAATTAAAAATAAATTCATCTTACATTTTGTACAGATCTACTCTGACATTCAAACTTTTTTTTCTAAGTTTTGTTTATTTAAGTAATCTCTACACCCAATGTGAGGTTTGAACTCACAACCCCAAAATCAAGCATCACATGCCCCTCTGACTAAGCCAGCTAGCCACCCCTCCAATGCTCATATTTATATGGACCATCATAACTATATGATTAATGATATTATACCAGTTAAGATTCTCTCCACAGAATATCCAGTTAACATTAAAAAAATACTCCAGAATTACATATATCCCTCTAGTTTTCCCTTCCACCTAAATCATCTTTTTCAACTAGACTTGACCTCCATGACCTAGGAAAAGCAACAAAATCAAAATATATAGGGAAACATATTCTTGGCTTCTGACCTTCTTCCAAGGACCCAAGTGCAGGTAATTTTAGGGATTTTTCAGGAGTAATTCTTATTAAAAAGAGATTTCATCCTAAGAGTTGACTTGAGGACCGATAACCATGAGATGCAATGCCACTGGTAAATAAAATTACTATGTTAGGCAGAGAGGGATGGAGAGTAAAATTGAATAAGGTCATTTTACACCATTTTTTGTCAGCAATTGGAACATCTATTAGTAAAAAATGGATTCCTAGCAAAAAAACAATAAAATATCCTAGTTTTAGCATCAACAACAAGTTAAATTTTTCTGATAATTTCTTATAGATGGTAGAAGTGTATGCTTTGTATAGTACATCAAAAATTCTCAATTCCCAAGTAGTATATAGATCCTTTTATAAACCAAAGGGGCATTAAATTATGATGGTATTTTCAAATTGATTACATACCTATATCACTCAGTAAAGAAAGTATCTGGCTTTCTTTAAGTCCACAGCAATTTTCTGGTTTGTTGAGTAACTAAAGGAAAAAAAAAAAAAAGAAGTCTAAGAATGTATACTGCCAATACTGCTGGGCAGTAGTAGCAACACATCAATCACTATACACTATGAGAAAATAAGTCACAATTAAGAAAATGTAAGAAGGGAAAAATTACAAAACCATACTGAAGACAAATTAATTTCATGACAAGACTTATGCAAGTAAAGATAAAGAGGGAAAGTATGTGAAATTGAAAAAGATTGAAAAAAACCTCACATATTTAAAAATAGCCATACGACAGATATAAAATGAGATGAGAAAGACCTGCAACAGGAAAAAAAAAAACCACACACACACACATACACACACACACACAAACCCTCTTTTTTTTTTTTTTAACACAACTTCTTTATAAACACCGTAGACATTGATATTTTGGTCTAACACAATCAATTCACTCCCATCCTGCAAACACTACCACCTACAAAAAAATGCATGTTCTCAATCAGGGGTTAGCAAATGTTCCCGGTAAAGGGCCATACAGTAAATACTTTAGGCTTTGCAGGCCACAGATCTCTGTCACAATTACTTAATTCTGATGTTGTAGTTAAAAAGCAGCCACAAAAATAGATAACAGGCCATAGTGTACTGACTTTTATTCTAGATTATCATATTAAATGATTCAAGCATTGCTAAGGTTCATGATTTACTATCTCATCATCTCAAAACATCCACACTACCTTTCGGAGATCTCCTCCAGAACAGTATTCCATTGCTAGAAGAGGCACATCATTAATTAAAAAATTCAATTCCTCAGGTACATCACAGGCCTTCACAACATTGTTGTGGTTCAACCTAACAAGAAGGGGAAAACATTATAATAAAATTTTTTTTTCCAATGAAAAGAGATTGGGTTTGAAATGGTAGTTAATTGGGGGGCAGTGGAAGAAAGGCTGGCATTATTTATAATATTCTAATTTCTCCTTTGTATAATGAAGAATTAATAATTTTCAAAAATAAAATATAGATGGGGCACCTGGGTGGTTTGGTCAGTTAAGCATCCAACTCTTGATTTTGGCTCAGGTCATGATCTCGGGATTGTAGGATCAAGCCCTGTGTCAGGCTCAGCAAAGAGTCTCCTTGGGATTCTCTCTTTCCCTCTCCCTCTGCCAACCCCCTCTAAAATAAATAAATAAATCTTTAAAGATAAATAAAATATAGAAAAAAATACTATCACAATCACTACTATTATATTTCTACGTGCCAAACAGTACCCACTTTACATACTTTAACTCATTTACTTGTCACAATAATCCTACTATAGGTAGATTTATTAACAGTCTCATCACACAGGAGAAAACTGAAGCACAAATTGGTTAAATAATATAGGATCACACAGCAAGGAGGTGGTCAAGTAAGGATTCAAATCTGGCAGTCTGGCTCCAAAGCCTTTATCATACTGGTTCTCCCACAATCACTTACAATGCCACCCATAGGTAATATATTAAAATGTTGGCATATTTCCTTCTAGCTTCAATCTGTACATAAATATATTTGTAAATAAATGTTAAATCTCACTATATATTGTTTTCTAACATCTTTTTTTTTAACTTAACAATATATCATCCCAGCCATCATCATCATCATCATCATCATCAATGCAACGGATCTCAAAATTGGAATAGATTAGGGACGCCTGGGTGGCTCAGTCGTTAAGCGTCTGCCTTCGGCTCAGGTCATGATCCCAGGGTCCTGGGATCGAGTCCCACATCGGGCTCCCTGCTCAGCGGGAAGTTTGCTACTCCCTCTCCCTCTGCTGCTCCCCCTGCTTGTGCTCGCTCTCTCTCTCTCTCTCTGACAAATAATAAAAAATAAAAAATAAAAAATAGAAAATAAATCTTTAAAAAAAAAAAAAAAATTGGAATAGATTACCAGGTCCTAGAGACCTAAGGAAACAGAATCTCCATGTGTAGGGCCTGAGAATTTATACTGTTAACAAGGTTTCCTGGTGATTCTGCCACATAGCCAAGTTTGAGTACTTTAATAGTGAACTGAGCAAAGACACTGGAGTCAGAAAGTACTTATTTCAAATCCAGACTCTATTAGCTACCAGTTGTATGACTCTATGAGCTTCAACTTCCTCATCTTAAAATAGGGATAATACCTAAAAAAAGGGTTGCTGTGACAAGTAGAATTATTTGTAAAGCACTCAGTACACTACTTGTGCAGGTTTTAAAATATGCCCACTTCTCCCTTTAAGAGCTTAATTCTTCTCCCACCCTTGAGCGTAGGCTGTACTTAATGACTCATTTCTAATAAATAGAATGTGGTAGAAAAGATATTACTTCCGAGGAAAGATCATAAAAGATAGTCAGCTCTCACTTTGTTCTCTCTCCTCAGATCACTCACTTTGGGGAAAGCTAGCTACCATGTCATGAAAATATCCAAGCTTCCCTATGCAGAGGCCCATATGATGAGCAACTGATACCTCTAGCCAACAGCTATATAAATGAGCTTGGAAGTGGATACTCCAACCCCATTCAAGCCTTTGGATGACTGTAGCTCCACTCAACATTTTGGGGTGTCTCAGGAGGAATCTCCTGAGTCAGAATCACTAAACTAAGTCACTCCCCAAATTCCTAAACCACAGAAACTATGAGATACTAAATGTTTGTCAGGTTTTTTTTTTTTTTTAATTTATTTAAGTAATCTCTACACCCAATGTGGGACTTGAACTCATGACCCTGAGATCAAGAGTCACAGGCTCTTCTGACTGAGCCAGCCAGGGGCCCCCAAATGGTTGTTGTTTTAAGCCACTAAGTTTTGGGGTAACTTTGTACGAAGCAATAGATATATTATTCAACAAAAGTAGGTAAGAATAAAGAAATGAGAGTAGTGATTATATTTAATGAGAAAGTATAATGGATGAACATTGCCCAATATCCAGAAGAAAGATTCTGCCCACAGAAGAATTGAGTCTGATAATACCTACTGACTTTTTTTTTTTTTTAAGATTTTATTTATTTATTTGAGAGAAAGAGTGAGCATGAGTTGGGGGAGAGGGGCAGAGGAAGAAGCAGACTCCCACGGAGCAGGGAGCCCAACTCAGGGCTCGATCCCAGGACCCTGAGATCATGACCTGAGCCCAAGGCACCTGCTTAACCGACTGAGCCACCCAAGCACCCCTTTAGCTGATTTTTAAAACTAAACTTACTTAATCATAATGTGATGTTATTATTTGAGATAGAACATATACATTTGATGAGAAAGAAAAAAACACATTCCCCAAAAGATCCTGAAAAGAACAGATTCCTACCCTCCTTCCCTATGATGACATCTGCCTGGGCTGCAGAGCTGGAGAAATACAAGCCATCAAATACACTTACTTCTTCATGATCTGGATTTCATGGCACCACCGTTCTCTGTTTTTGGTACTTAGTTCTAGGCGACATGACTTAATTGCTATTTTGACATCAAGTTCCTGTCAAAATAGAAAATCAACAGAGAAAAATATATTAATTAGGTTCTTGTGTAGATTTACTTGCTATCAAAGAAATGCCAACCTGGGGAAACAAAATACTTTAGCTTTACTAATTAAACAGATTTATCCACAGCTCTCTTGAGCCAATGCTTTTGCTAAGCAAACCATGAGACACTATTAAAGGAATGCTTCAAAACTGACCTTCACCCCAGCCTCCATAATATGAAAAACCCACAGTGAACATCACACCCAATGGAGAAAAACTGAGAGCTTTTCCCCAAGGTCAGGAACAAGATAAAGATGTCCACTCTCACCACTTTTATTCAACATAATACTGGAAGTCCTAGCCACAGCAATCAGACCACAAAAAGAAATAAAAAGCATCCAAATTAGTAAGGAAGAAGTAACATTTTCACTATTTGCAGATGACATGATACTATACACAGAAAACCCTAAAGATTCCACAAAAAAGGACCTTGAATAGCTAAAGCAATCTTGAAAAAAGAAAAATAAAACTGGAGATATCACAATTCCAGACTTCAAGTTATATTCAAAGCTGTGGTAATCAAAACAGTATAGTGGTACAAAACTAGACAAATAGATCAATAGAAGAGAATAGAGAGCCCAGAAATAAACCCACAATTATATGCTCAATTAATCTATGACAAAGGAGGCAAGAATATGCAATGGGAAAAAGTCTCTTCAACAAATGGTGTTGGGAAAACTGGACAGTTACATGCAAAAGAATAAAACTGGACCACCTTCTTACACCATACACAAAAATAAACTCAAAATGGATTAAAGACGGGGGCCAGAGTGCCTCAGTCAGTTAAGCATCCGGCTCTTGATTTCACCTCAGGTCATGATCTCAGAGTTGTAAGATGGAGCCCTGTGTTGGGCTCCAGGCTGGGCATGAAGCCTGTTTAAGATTCTCTCTCCTTCTCCCTCTTTCCTCCTCCCACCACCCTCCCTGCTGGCGCATGTACACGCTATAAATAAATAAATAAACAAACAAACAAACAAAAAATAAAAATAGGATTCAAGACATAAATATGAGACCTGAAACCATAAAAATCCTAGAAGAGAACACAGGCAGTAATTTCTCTGACATCAGCCATAGCAACATTTTTCTAGATAGGTCTTCTGAGGAAAGGGAAATAAATGCAAAAATACACTATTGAGACTATATCAAAATAAAAAGTTTCTGCACAGCAAAGGAAACAATCAACAAAACTAAAAGGCAACCACTGAATGGGAGAAGATAGTTGCAAATGACATACCTGGTAAAGGGTTAGTATCCAAAATATGTAAAAACTGATATAATTCAACACCCAAAAAACAAATAATCCAACTAAATGGGCAGAAGAAAGGAATAGACAGTTCCCCAAAGAAGATAAACAGATGGGCAACAGATACATGAAAAGATGCTCATCATCACTCATCATCAGGGAAATGCAAATCAAAACTACAATGAGATATCATCTCACACCTGTCAGAATGGCTAAAATAAAAAAACACAAGAAACAGCAAGTGTTGGTGAGGATGTGGAGAAAAACCTCATGCACTGGTGGGAATACAAACTGGTGCAGCCACTGTGGAAAACAGTATAGAGGTACCTTGAAAAGTTAAAAATAGAACTACCCTATGATGAAATAATTGCACTACTGTGTATTTACCCAAAAACTACAAGAACAATAATTCAAAGGGATACAGGCACCCCTATGTTTACTGCAGCTTTATTTACAATAGCCAAATTATGGAAGCAGCCCAAGTGTCTTATCAATAGATGAATGGATAAAGAAGATGTAGCATAGGGGCGCCTGGGTGGCTCAGTTGTTAAGCGTCTGCCTTTGGCTCAGGTCATGATCTCAGGGTCCTGGGATCGAGCCCCACGTCAGGCTCCCTGCTCAGCGGGAAGCCTGCTTCTTCCTCTCCCACTCCCCCTGCTTGTGTTCCCTCTCTTGCTGTGTCTCTCTCTGTCATATAAATAAATAAAATCTTTAAAAAAAAAAAAGATATAGTATAAAATGGAATATTATTCAGCCATAAAAAGGAATGAAATCTTGCCATTTGTAACAACATGGATGGAGCTAGAGAACATAATCTAAATGAAATAAATCAGAGAAAGACAAATACCACATGATTTCACTCATATGTAGAATTTAAGAAACAAAACAAGCAAAGAAAGAGAGACAGACAGACAACCAAGAAACAGACTCTTAATTACAGTGAACAAACTGATAGTTACCAGAAGGGGGGTAGGTTGGGGGATGGGTGAAATAAGTGATGGGGATTAAAGAGTACACTTATAATAATGAGTACTGAGTAATGAACAAAATTGTTGAATCGCTATATTGCACATCTGAAACTTATATAACACTGTATGTTTACTGGAATTAAAATAAAAAGCAATAAAAAAAAGAAAAAACAAAGAGAGGGGGAAAAAATCTTGACAGGTCAAATGCCCAAGAAGATCAGATAATTTTTTTTCTCTCAGAGGAAAAAAAATAAAAGACCTCTTGTACTAACATACTTAGAGCTGAGATTTCCTGTCTCCCCAACAAACCCCTTTTTGAGCTTAGTCAAGACAGCTAACAAGGGCCCCAGCCGTCAGCATAACTAGAATGAAGGTGATAATTTAGGGTTACCTGGCCTCAGGAGCAAGAAATAGTTTCAATATAACCAAGCTTAACAAAAAAACCTCCAAAATTTGTTCCTAATCTTTACATTTCAAATGACATTTAAAAAATCCTAACAATGGCTATATTTCTATTTCTATATCTATAAAATGAACTTAATAGCTCTTGCCTATGACTAGTAATTTAGCCAATTCTGACTGAAATTAAACCCCACCTGATGCACATTACAGGAAATAGACCTCATCACATTCTGGCAACAGTAATAATGCAGCCCAGGAACAGCAGTCAGGACCAACAGGAAGAAAAAAAAAATACAGTATATAGATGAGGAAGCAAGACATTAACTTGTATGGGATATTCTAAATGGGGGCAGAGGGATGGTGAAGGGAAGAAGCTAGAGATAAGACAGGCTATGTACAGAGAAAGAAGAAAGGAAGTAGGATACACTACAATCTAGCTTAAATACAGTCCTCATTCCCTTCAACCTTTCTTTTGTTTTGAGCAGGTACCTGGCTGTAGCTAGGTCCCACGTAAACTTTTACCACCATGGAGACAATTAAGTATAACCACGAACAACATTAAGCCCTAAAACCTGGGAATATTTCAGAGACAGATAGTGGCGATTGTTGCACAACAATGTGAATGTACTTAACGCCACAGAACTGTAAACTTAAAAATGGTAAATGTTATCTATTTTACCACAATAAAAAAAATGGAAAATACAAAGTTAGTTTCTTTACTAAAGTACTTCTCAGAGCTTTTAATATGCTAATGTGGATTATGACTCTCCAAGTGAAACAATATTTTATACAGCATTTACCCAATGTATTTGACCACAGTATTCTTTTTTCAAAGCATTTCACACGATTAATTTTCCCAAACACACTTTGAGAAGTGCTACCCTATTCCCTAGGAAGAATTCTTTGGTTATTTTTGCCAAGCTTCCATATTACTTTATAAATACCTTTGTTATATAGGTTACCACATTGTACTTAAAGTGTTTCTGTGTCTGCCTCTCCCACTAGACTTGAAATCTCCTTGAGGGCAGAAAATACTATTTTTATTGACTTGGGTACCACCAGCACCCAGCATAATAATCAGATAAATAAACTATCTCACATCCTTTTCTCTTCCTCACTGTGATTTAAGAGACGTGGATAAAATACTGGGACATGGTTTCCACCAAAACACAAAGATCTTGAAAGCTGTTAAAGGCAAATACGAAGTCAGACTTAGAAAAGTAATGATGCTGTTTCCAAGTCTTAGGACAGAGTATTTCTTTTCTTTTCACTACAGGCCCAGTTATCAAATGTCCCAATTTGGGGGAAGAGCCAGTCTAGACACCTGGAAAGTTTTCGAGAGATTTCTAGGATTCTAGAAGAACCCAAATCTCTTCCATTTAAAAGATAATGAATTCCAGAGTAGAGACTGAAAGTAGAAGGGTGGTTGTGGGGGGGGGGGGGAATGGGAATTTATCAGGAGTTATCATTTAATGATTACAGAGTTTCAGTTTGGTAAGATGAAAAAGTTCTAGAAATAGATGGTGGTAATGGTTGCACACCAATGTGAATGTACTTAATGCCATGTACTGTACACTTAAAAATGGTTAAAATGGTAAACTTTACATTATATATATCTTACTACAATTTTTTTTTTTAAGTGATGTGTTGATCTATCTCCAGTCAGGGACCAAGAAAAGCAGTCACAAAAGCAGGCTAACAAGCGTATTTTTTCTTATGACCAGGCTGATGGGCAGGCTTAGAAAACAAGGCCATAGGCAACATTCCACTGGAAGTACTTGGCTCCCTCTTTTCTCTTTGAGTGCCTTATGTCCTCTCTGATGATCAGAATTATTAAATTTACTACTTGTCTAGCTGTCAAAGCACTCAATGCCTTAGTCCTTCACCTCCCATTCTCCCTCTCTCCAAGATGTCCTCCTATGCTCTATCTAGAAAGCTGCTTCGCAAAATTTCCTCAGTTCCAACAGTGACATTTGTCATTGTGACTGCCACAGAAACATGCCTATTCCTCCCAGGTATACTCCCATGTCCCCTACCTCCCACCCTATATTATCGGCTCTCTATCCATACCCCTATTCCTTAAGACAGCAAATCTTGAATTCATTTTTCCATTCACAGGTCAATTGCAAGCATTTTAATAATATTTTAACTGCTCATCTTCCCCATGTTTTTCACTCAGTTTTATCTTTTACAAAACAATCTTCCAAAGACACCACTTTTATCTTGACATTTCCTTTTTTTAAGGCCAATTAATAATGGTAAAGATGATGACAACAGCAACAATACAGGAGCAGCAGGAGTTAACATTTGAGGGTTTAACTTAGGACAGGTACTGTACTTAGCTTTACACATATTATCTTATTTAACTCTCAAACAGACCCATGATGTATATAATTACTTTAACTATTTTACAGATGACAAAACAAAATCTGCAAGGATTATTAGTCAAGGATGTATACCTCTAAAAGGTTTGTGAATGTCCTTCAGGAGAGCATGACCCCCCTTCAAATGGCAATGCATAAGGTGGTGGGGATGTGCAACTGTGCATTTTGCTGGGAAAAGGGTTCATAGCTTTTATTTTTATATTGAAAGATGCATATCTCAAACATGATTATTAACTGCTGGTAAATGGTTAAACATTTTCAATTAAATTAAAGCAAAATTCCTGAGTCTGAAGTTAGCTGTCTTCACCGACTAGAACACCTCACACCCAATCTACTTCCTTCCCTTAGGAAGCCATGATCATTTCACCAGCTGATCCTTACACTGTTCCCTACCCAGAACGCATCCCCAAATCTGAAGCCTACCCGATGCCTCCAAAAGCTCAACTGTGGACCCATGAAACCTTCCGTGTCTATTCCAGCCCCTACAGGTATCACACAGCCTCCAAGCACACACATGAACACACACATTCCAACAGTCAACCCCCTTCTTCAGTCCCATTTTCTCACCCATTCATGCTCGCAATACACACTTTAATGTGCATCTGCCTCGCACACCCCGACACACTCTACATTCGGAGACACAGACGCAGTGTCACACTCTAAACAGTTTGTCATATCTTGGCATTCATACCAGAAGTTCCCCCTAAGAGCTCTATCTCACACACACTGACCCAGGACCTCGGATACAGCCTCGGACTCAGTCACCAGACTCTCAGGCACAGTATCACACATTCACTCATTTACACAGGCTTACTGGCCCACACTACTGCCCAAAGTCTCACCGACAGTCCCTCACGTACTGACAGTCGCTGTGTTCCACAGACGCTCTGACAAACACCCACCGCCGCTCCCTCTCGCGCCCCACCTCACCCGATGCTGATACAGGCAGACGTTCCCAAAGCCGCCGGTGCCCAGCCGCTCCCGCATCTCCCAGGGCCCGCCCGCGCCCGGCCGCAGCCCCGGGGGCCGCTCCATGGGGCGGGAGGGCAAGCGGCCTCAGGTTCCGCCACTGTTCCCAGGCCGGTTCCGGGCCGCCGAGGCTCGCGCGTCTTTCTTCTCGCGAGATGTATGCGTCACTTCCGGTAACCGCCACACGGAAAGCCCTGCCCCAGCTTCTGCCCCGGGGCATACAGGAGTCCAGCCAGCGAAAGGATCGGGGAGAGTGGAGCTCGCCTTCAGTTGGCTAAGTCCCCTGGGCATTTTCCTGGCTGAGAGAACCCACATATGTTTTCCCAGGCTTCCAAAACTATAACCTCTCCATTCAAGTCATTTTCTAAACTTCACATCGTCTCCACCCCGTCTCCATTTCACCTTTCTTCCGACCTCTGCCATCTATCCTCCAACCCCACCACCCGCTGAACTGGCACTGGCAAAAGCCACCAATGATTCAAATATTGCGGAATCGAAAAACTAGAAAGACTCCTGCGCTAACAGGTCTACTGATGCATTAAATTTTACAGTCTTTTTTTTAATGGTTAATCATCTTCCATAAAGTCAGGCTCAGCTCTTCTTTTGCTTGACTTCTTGTACACCTGTTCCAGGATCTCCCCTGTAATCACAAACGACTCAAGGATGTGACGCTGTTGCGAAGTAAAGAATATTCCTCCTGATTTCGGGAGCTTTCCCCTAAATGCCTCACGGAGCTTGCAGTCCAGTGGTCTTCCATTTATGGGTTTGCCAGTGCAGTAGTTCCTCATTGCGGGAATTGTTTCTGATGCGTGATGCAGGGCTGCAGATGCAAGCTTCAGGAATGCTGTTGGTGCAACAAGAAGTGCTTCCCAGTGGCGGATAGCCTTAGCATGGAAGAACCAGCTTTCCATTTTCACTTTGAGTTGGTCATATGCCTCAGCCTCACAGAACTTGGGGATGTAGTCAGTCACTCTGGGTGTAAAAATCACTGTGGCGTCCAATTCTCTGAAGAAATGTATCAGTTGCATTAGTGGTCATTTGAAACCCCTTTGAGATCATGTGCGCTTGGACCATCGTTTGCACAGCCCCACCTGTGGTGATCTCAGTACTTAAATTCCAACTAACACTTTGTGACCCACAAACAGATGTAACATGCTGAGATGCCTAAAGGTGGATCCAGCATGTGCACCACAGCAGTGTTGCTGACTGTTCTGAAAGCACTGAACTGGCTTCTGGCAGAGCACATGGGTCTATTGATTGAGAATCCCTGAATAGTGCAACCAGAATGTTGAATACTGCATGTACAAGCCATGTCATGGTGTTGGGCCTCAGTAATGTGTGGTAGCAGATTCTGGATTCCCACATGTGCTTAGTTGCCATGGAGCTGGAGTTGGAGGTGATGGCAAATGGTACCTCCCAAACACATCTGTAAGAGTTGGGCCGACTGCACTGATGATTGCGGTACTGATTGCCCCTAACAGTATAAAGCCCTTTGTCTGCTAGGTGTACTGCATAGCCTATCACCGGAGTGTGTCTGAGCTCCGCGCGTGGGGGGTGGGCAAATTCTTGTAACACTCACTTGGAAGAGCTAAGGAGCGATGCTGAGGACCTGAGGATACTGATGAGTGGGCTGACCCTACATTGGCCATTTTTGCAGGAACCAGATTGTTTCTCATAGTTCACTCTTTGAACATCCCCATTCTCGGGGATGCTGCTTAGCTTGTTTTTAAATTCTGGGATGGTCCACCTCAGGCTTCATGATCTTCAAGTTTGAGAGTCTGTTTTTTCATGTATAAAATGGAGGCAATAATACCTCAATAGACATTTTGTGAGGATTAAGTGAAACATTGTCTGGGCCATAAGTGCCCAATCTAAAGGAACAATTATTTTTCTTTTGGCTTCCAAGATACAGCATTCTCCTGTGATCTCTCCCTCTCTCTTTTCCATGTACTTGTGGATCGCTCTATTTCCAAGGACTCCTTAAATATTGATACTTAGGTATTCATCTTCAGCTTAGGACTGTATTCATCCTATCTTATTTTCATAATTTCAGCTATGGCCTACACCCTGATGATCCCCAAAGCACTATCACCAACCCAGGTCACCATGAGTTTACAACTACCCAACAGCATACTGCAACTATCCTAAGCAGAACTCATCTTCCTTCTCTTAAAATCTGCCCCTTCTCTTCCCAATTAGACTGTAAACTCTGGGATAACGGGGACCATGTTGGGACATGGCCATACTCCTGGAGTCTAGAAAAATGCCTGGCACATAGGAGTTAAGTATTTGCTAAAGGGCTGAAAGAGCTCTTTTATATCAACAAGATGAATGCTATTAAGAGAAAAATGGCAAAGGCCTTAGGTCCCTTTTCTACCCTAGATTGTTCAGGGAGAAGGCACCTGTGAGATCCTGGAATAACAGCTGGGTCTAAAGCCCTGGACCCTATTACACACATACACACACACACACACACACATACACACAAACACACTACTTCATTTAATGGTACAGGTAACATGAACATAAGATACTTCCCAACCATGGAAAAGCATTTGGATTTTGATAGTTTAATGTTTTTGAAAATGTTGATTAACATATGCTGTACTTGGAGCTGGATGACAGACATGCTTATTTTAACAGGATTTTCATCCTAGAAATATTTTCAAAAAATACTCAATCTTAGGCCTCTTGCTGCAGGCAGGTTCCATGGGAATGCACAAAAAAGAGGCAGAAAAACAGTCCCCATGGGAGACTGCAGTTCCTTTAAAAAAGCAGGCTACTACTTCCTGTCAAGTTCATAAAGTGCCTTTCCCTTTGCTTAGTCATCCAGAGTGAAGTCAAAGGGCTCGAAGTCTTTCCGGAAGCGGCGAGCCAGCATCTCTTCCTCTTCCTTGCTGACCTGACAGTGCCTCCAGTCAGACTTGTCAGGAATGTTAAGGATGGCTTCACTGGCCAGAACCTCCCTGCAGAAAAAAAGTGTCAACAGTATCAGCCTGAAGCCCCCTCTTCTCTCTATTCCTCTCCAGCTAGAGAGCCCCTCTCAGCATCCCCCAAAGAAGGTATGCAGATTCCTCTGATTTTATTCATACTATTTTCTCTTGCCCAGAAGGCCATCTCTGCCATTCTATCAAAATCATATTCAAGTTAAGTGACCAGCTCAGGTCCCACCTCTTTTCTAAACCTTCAAACCCTATTTATTTCTCTCTCTTGAACAAGCTGGAACATTACTGGTACTTATAAAAGCAGCACTGACACAGTACAAAGACTGGGCCCTGGTGTTAGATCAGAGGCTGGCGGCACCTGGGTGGCTCAGCTGGTTAAGCGTCCAACTCTTGGTTTTGGCTCAGGTCATAATCTCAGGGTTGTGAGATCAAACCCTGGTCAGGCTCCACACTCAGCGGGGAGTCTGCTCGAGATTCTCTCTCCCCCTCTCCCTTACCCCTCCCCCCGCCCATGCACGTGAGCACGCTCTCTCTCTCTAAAATGAATAAAACCTTTTAAAAAAGATAGATCAGAGGCTTAATTCCATTCCTAGTTCAACCACTTGCTGTCTCTGACTTGAATATTACTTCATCCCTGAGTCTTGATTTCCTCACCTATGAAATGCAGTAGGGTTTTGTGAGGTAGGAAGATAACACAATCCAAGCACCAAACCAGCTATGAATACATCTTGTCTTAAACTCTAGTTTTGTCATCCCCATTAGACCATGACTTTGCTGAGGGCATCATGCAGATCACGCCTAGTATCATATACCACTGACTTTCTGCCTCTCCTAGAGGACTCAGGCCTATATAGGCACAATAGCACAGGCTCAATGTCAACAAAATAACTTATCTTGGCTCTCAGGACTAAAAAATACATACTGACACGCACACTCACATACAGGCTACCTTCTGTCACTGCTTTACATTTTTATTTATTTTTACACTCATTTTGATATATTAGAAATAACTCAGGGGCGCCTGGGTGCCCAGTCATTAAACGTCTGCCTTTGGCTCAGGGCATGATCCCAGGGTCCTGGGATCGAGCCCCGCATCAGGCTCTCTGCTCGGTGGGGAGCCTGCTTCTCCCTCTCCCTCTGCAGCTCCCCCTGCTTGTGCTCTCTGTCTCTCTCTCTGTCAAATGAATAAATAAAATCTTAAAAAAAAAAAAAAAGAAAGAACTCTAGTTGGGACACCTGGGTGGCTCAGTCAGTAGAGCATGCGACTCTTGATCTCAGGGTTGTGAGTTCGAGCCTCACATTGACTGTAGAGATTACTTAAAAAAATAAAATCTTTTTTTTTTTTTAAAGAAAGAACTCTATTTGTGTATCTATATGGTTCATTTTCCACTTTGAACTACAATAAATACAAGAGTTGAAAACAAATCACATGAGTCTTCTAAAAGTCACAGGATCTGAGCTCAAGTTCTAGCTCCCTGGTCAAGCCTTGAGCCTACTTCTTCATCTATAAAATGAAGACAGAACCATCTTTCTTGTACAGTGGGGAAAAAATATATTTTCAAGTATTTTGTTAACTATAAAATGTTATGTAATTGTATATTAGTATTTTGAAAAACAGTCAACATTGAAAATACAAAGGACTATCATGAGCACAAAATCATTCAGAGAACCTCACCTGTGGGCTCACATGCCTGTGTCTATCTGCAATTATGTGCCTACATCATCAGTGTCCGCATCTGCATCTGTTGCTAAGGCAACAACAAAACGATAATGTGAGATGTCTGAAGTCCCTAATCACACCTATTCTCTTAACTTATCAATCATCTTTTTGAAAATGTAGACAACCATATTTCCTGGACTTATATTCAATGGTAGCAATCTCTTGGAGGTTTCCCAAATTAGTCCAAGAAGGGTGCAAAGTTGCAGTTCTAACCAGGAAAAAAAAAACAACTGCCAATCAGATACCAGCATTAGATAATCTGTTCTGCACCTCTTCTACTGCCCTCCCTCCATACTCTATTTCCTCTTGCCAGCAACTTCCTATCTTCAGTCTGCCTATGATAACACTCCCTATGTGGTTTTACAATCACGTTCTGTCTAATATAAGGAGCATAAATGAAGGCTCCTCTAGGCCTTAGGACACTACACAACAATGAGGTTAAAAACCTCATGTTTTAGAGTTGAACATACCTGGGTTTGAATCTACCGTGCGTGCTCATGGACAAGCTACTTAACCCCTCTAGAGCCATGCCATCCACTTTAGGAGCCACTAGCCAGATCTAGATATTTAAATTTTAATCCTGATTAAAATTAAAAATTTAGTTCCTCAGTCATATCAGCTATATTTCAAGTGCTGAGGAGCCACGTGTGGCTCGTGACTACTCTACAGGACAGCGCGGAGTTATAGAACATTTCCAACATCACGGCAAGTTCTACTGGGCACGGCTCTGGAGCCTGAATTTCCACTTTGGTAAACTGGGATGACGGTACCTATCTTCCAGAGCTGGGAAGATCAAATGAAGCGATGCATGTAAACCTCCTGGCACAGTGCCTGGCACAGAGCATATGCTCAATTAATGGTAGCACTTTATTCCTCTGGGCTAGAAGGCCCGCACTCTAATATTTGCTCTCTAAATCTCTCTCTCACGCTCAATGTCAACCTTTTCTTGAAGCCTTTCACAAAGTAGAAATAAGCTCTCCCTTTTCTGAATTTTTTTTTTCTTTTTAAAGATTTTATTTATTTGACAAAGAGAGACACAGCGAGAGAGGGAACACAAGCAGGGGGAGTGGGAGAGGGAGAAGCAGGCTTACGGCTGAGCAGGGAGCCCGATGCGGGGCTTGATCTCAAGACCCCGGGAAGATGACCTGAGCCGAAAGCAGACACTTAATGACTGAGCCACCCAGGCGCCCCCCCTTATCTGAATTTCTAAAGTCCACTATTCCTCAAAACTTTCTTATGGTGCTTTTCACATTCTGCATTACATTACTGTCACATATGCAAATATCTGACTTGCCCTAAGACTACAGGTTCCTTGGGGCAAAGACTTTTCCTACCTGGCTTTTTATTCAATTGTCTATGCAGCCCACTGATCTGTTCATAGTAGGCCTAGTGAAAACACATTTAAAATAAGAAAAATATACAAACCTTCCAAACTGTAAAGGAAAATTCTTTTTAATTCTATGGAAAAGCTTCTCTCCTGTGTCAAGTTCAACATAAAAATATGCTGCTCCTGGCTGTGCAATCTAAAGTAAACAGAGCTGTATGAGGACATATCATAATGCTTTAAAAATCTAAAACCTAGCTCATCTCTTATATAAACTTTTATTTGGCAAAGAATTCAGTCTAGAAGCACAAGAAAAAGAATGTGAGCAGTACAGATCCCAAGCCACTTAATGGAACACAGTTTAAAAAGCCAAACTACCAGATATTACAAAGATCCTCCCAGTGGCACCCATCCTTCGAAGTTCCTGCCTTAGGAAATTTCGCATTTTTTGCTCTTCCCAGGAATGCACTGAGGCATTGCTGTAATGCCACCCTCATCATCTCCAAGATCCAATCAGTACCCCACACTCTAGGTCCAAACCGTCCAGCTGCCTATTTAACATTTTGGGGATGCCTTGATATTACCTCCGGCTCAACATGTCAGAAACCACGTTTTACTTCTCATCCTTTACTTTACATCCTTCCCCTCCTGTCTCACCTGCTTGACGTCAGCGTGCTCTGGGATTTCCAACAGCTCAATCTGCTGCTGCTCTGCCTGGGTAATGAAGGCATCTTTAATGTCATCTGTACTGCAGCAGCTGAGTGGCACAGGAATGACCTGGGGGGCGGGGGGGCGGGGGAGAGGCAGACAGATAGAAGAAACTCTTTGTACAGGTCCCTGAGAGGTCATGCCTCCCGCACAGTCCCTGAGAAGTAGCAAATCCATCACAGGGGTGGAGACATACCCCTCAGCAGGGATTCTCCTCAGGCCAGCCAGGCTTGTGTCAGCCTGTCTGTAAGGACTTAAACTTACGAGATAGCTTGCCACATGTGGGAGCCAATGCCTGAT
This sequence comes from Phoca vitulina, assembly GCF_004348235.1. Classification (NCBI taxonomy): domain Eukaryota; kingdom Metazoa; phylum Chordata; class Mammalia; order Carnivora; family Phocidae; genus Phoca; species Phoca vitulina. The sequence goes on from NW_022589751.1 coordinate 12,304,747, forward strand.
GCAAGAAAGGCTAGAGAGAGATCTCTCTGTCATCAAGCCCTTGCTGGCTCCTGTGTAATCTAGGTGGCAGAGTCAGGCCCATTTGAAAATTTAACAAATGTGCCAGAAAGAAAACCACCACAACTACAAACCAATTATCCATAAACAATCCCCAAATTTCTGAGCTGAGAGCTCCATCAAGGCTCTGGGACTATTTCTCACCTCTAAGACTTCACTCGTGCTGGTGAAATAATACCCACTCACATAAATGCCCACTCTCTTCCACCCCTAACAAGGGCCCAATCTTTCTTGAAACCTTCCTCAATGTACCCGTTTCTTTTCTAAACAAGGCACTTACTATCTGTGCTGGCCCATTCACACTGACCATGCACTTCCCTGTGAAATCTCTGGATTTATCATCAGAGAATCTTTAACCTTTTAAATGAACATTAGTCAAACATTATTATGCTGAGCGAAATAAGTCAAACAGAGAAAGACATGTATCATATGACCTCACTGATATGAGGAATTCTTAATCTCAGGAAACAAACTGAGGGTTGCTGGAGTGGGGGGTGGGGTGGGAGGGATGGGGTGACTGGGTGATGGACACTGGGGAGGGTATGTGTTCTGGTAAGCGCTGTGAATTGTGCAGGACTGTTGAATCTCAGATCTGTACCTCTGAAACAAATAATGCAATATATGTTAAGAAAGAAAAAAAGAAGAAGAAGAATGTAGCAGGAGGGGAAGAATGAAGGGGGGGAAATCGGAGGGGGAGAAGAACCATGAGAGACGATGGACTCTGAAAAACAAACTGAGGGTTCTAGAGGGGAGGGGGTTGGGAGGATGGGTTAGCCTGGTGATGGGTATTGAGGAGGGCACGTTCTGCATGGAGCACTGGGTGTTATGCACAAACAATGAATCATGGAACACTATATCTAAAACTAATGATGTAATGTATGGGGATTAACATAACAATAAAAAATTAAAAGAAAATTTGTATTAACTATTTTAAATACTAAAATTTTAAATATTTAATTTTAGATTGGACTTATATATTGAACTCTTAATTGATGTTATTTAAATACCTGTCAATATCCAGGTCCCACTGGGTCCTTCCAAGTTCCTGGGTGGAGGCCACCTACCTGTAGCTGAAGGTGATGGCTCTTATAATTTCTCTCAAATAGAACACACCGTTTCCCCCGACTCTTAAAGAACCGCCTCAGTGTCGCCTTATACTTCTCCACCTCTTCTACCACCTCTGCTGAAAGCTCCACCACTGACTGGTAGTGGCCAATGGGTAGGACGAGGACATGGTCATCAGATAAGCCTCCTTTGGCCAGGGCAAGGTAGCACTATGGAGGAAGCACACAGAATCAAGACATCAATGCCATATGTATGATTCTTCAGGGAGAAAAGCCTATATAAAGAGTGACCATGAGGGTGTGGACAAAGTGCTCGAGAGGCTATCAACAGAAATTCTCCTACTTTAAAAAACCTGATTTTAGAGGTTATAACAAGAACCTGATAGAAGAATAAAATTAGATGCAACAAATCTCTATCCAACTATCAAATGAACTGGGAGCAAATGAATGGCACACCATCAGGCTTTTGGCTTTGAATACACCAAAGCTGAAGGAGACAGGAACAGTAGTTGGTTTTTCCCTCCCAGGATCCAAACTTGAAAGCGATTTTTCAGTTGTTATTGCCTTCAGCCACAGAAAGATAACACTTGATTTCAAAATGACCACTTTCCCTATGATAACATCAAATCCCACACGCCCCCCCCCTAAGTACACCCTCTGGACTCACAAAAAAGGCAAAGATGTCATGATTAGCATCCAGTGTCCCTACAGCCTTAAGCTGCTGCCTAACCTATACAAAATGAAAGCAAACAGATAACTTAATGGGATGGAAGGAAGAAGGAGAAACCTCAAACTCAGACACATCCAAAGAAGTAGAAAACTATGGCTCCCAACAGTGGATATCAGCAGCTAAGCAGCAACTAAAAATATTTCTGTCAAAACCAAAACATGCAAGACTGCTCTACCCTCAGATATTCTTTGAAGGGAAAACACTATGAGTAGAGAAATGGCCAGTGACTATCACCATAGGCAAATGAAGGTACTACAGCTTTAGAAAAAGCAATCCAACATTTCCTTTTAGTGTCATGAGTTCAATGTTAAGACTGAAGGAATGAGTCATTTATCATTAACACTGAGACAATCCAACAGAATGACAGAAGAGGTATCTGAAACAATCTAAAGCATGATCATCCTTGATTTACTTGGCATAGAGGACAGAACACATCTACAAACTTAATCTTCCAGATGACAAGTCATCAAAGCCTCATAAGCACTAAAATATTTTCCTAGTTTCAACAATAAATATTTTGGATTGTATGTTTTTTGTTTTTTTTTTTAAGATTTTATTTATTTGAGAGAAAGAGAATGAGAGAGAGAGAACAAGAGTGGGGAGGGTCAGAGGGAGAAGCAGACTCCCTGCCGAGCAGGGAGCCCGATATGGGACTCGATCCTGGGACTCCAGGATCATGACCTGAGCCAAAGGCAGTCGCTTAACCAACTGAGCCACCCAGGCGCCCCTGGATTGTATGTTTTAAAAGATTACTCTTGAAGCCTGAGTCTTCTAACCTTTTCTTCATGTCAAAGGGTCACTGCCATAAACATCAGTTTTTATATTGTAATGTGCAGTAAAGCTATTGAAGGTTTCTAGTCCAGACTAAAGAGCACCTCTCACACCCAGTGCAGTACCTCCCAGTACTTGTGAACAGTTTCACACTTGCCCAATCTCCTCCTTCCTTTCAACTTCTCATCTTTTGTTCTACACTTGAATTATCTCTAAAAATGTATAAATAATACCTGAATGAATGTTTCTCCCATAAGTAAAATGCATGAATTTTGCAACAATTATTTTGGACTCTTAGCAGCCTTTCCCTCCTTTTACCAGTTTGTGGCCATGGGCCATTAACATAGTTCCATGTATATCCCTGGAGGAAGGCATGGCAAAGACAGAGAAAGTCAAGACAAAAAAAAGTAGTGAGAGGAGATCAAGAGGAATGGTTGCAGGGAGGGGATTCTAAACCCTCTGCCAGATGCCCAAAGGTCCCAGAGATTCCTAAGAGGTTTCTACCAGACAAAGAACAACAGCTAAGTGTAGACTTGAATACTAGGTAGTCTAAAATTTTCATGTGGCCTCCTACTTGGGGTGCTGGGCTGGGCTACAAACAAGACCAGAGATATTTTTTGCCCATGTGGTTCAGGCCTAGATGAGAAGGAAACAGGTTTCTTTGATCATCCCCTAGTCTCATACCCTGGGCTAGATAACCCTGGGCAATTAAAAGGTGAATGGAAAGGAAAGGTCATTTCTCCCTGAGGCCTAGAGCAGCCCTGAGCTAAGTCACCTGTTCCAAATCTGTCTTCCCCTGTGTGCCATTTTGAACTATTGAAGCTTCCCCAACAGAAGGCAATCCAAAGCCTGCCTACCATACAAGCTGTGTGGGAGAGAAGAATAGCATAAACTAATCCAAAGAAGAAAACAAGGTCCAAGAGAGAATCCAAAAAGGGCATTCCTGTAAAACCAAAAACTTTTCAAGTTTGCTCTTCTTCCTACTAAAGAGTTCATCCATAGACTCCATGGCCTAATTAGGTCCCAGGCCTTGACCCAATAGTGCTCCCCCTAGGGACAGGAGTGTGCCAATAATCAAGACATAAAATTTAAATGTAGAAGACTGGGACTCTTCAGTCTGAAACTATAAAGGTAGAGAGGGATGTGACTTAAAAAGGGTACAATGATGAAACTGAGACTCTGGTCAGTCTATAGGAGGCCACAATAAAGGGTCTTCAGATTGTGAGGATAAGCTGAGGAAATGCTCACCCTCAGAAACCAAAATTAGAATAAATCAATGAAAAAGAGATGAAAGTATCTATTTGCAGAAGCATTACACACTGAGAAACGGTCTATAAAATATTTCCATCAAAAGCCATGGGAAACAGCCAATTCTAGTCACAGGTGACTAGGGTGCAACTGTAATCCTGAAAATTAAGCTTTCTTCATTCTAAGTGAATGAAAAAGAAGGATAATGGTCTATATAGATGCCAGGAAAATGAGGGTCAAAGACCAGTATTATTCAATACCTAAACAAGTCCCGCCCAAGGAAAAATATCTGGAGAAGTCTGAAATGGGACAACTTTACTGTGAGACACATAATTCATCAGTTTTCCACAGCCTGAATAAAATCATCCTCAGGATCATCCAGTTCTTTGATTCAGTGCTTACCAAGCAACCCTTTAATTATTATCTTGGGTTCCCAGTTACCCACACTAAAAATGTAGATATGGGTACTCCTGTCTTGGGATGCTATATCCTCTATTACTAGGCAAAACTGAGAATTAATCACTTTAGTCTTTTATATAATTATTTAGTATGAATCTATTCCCAGGGTTAAATAATTATAGATAAAAATTAATAAACTCAGGTTTCTAAATCTGAAGATAGAAAAAAAGAATATCAACAGTTTTCACCCAAAATGAGTATATAGGCAACAGAGGACTCCCTTTTTAGGACAAAGAAAATCCTTTTTTAAATACTGAGTAATTAATGAAAGCAACTCATCACCTCTAATTTGTATGGACCAAAAAAGGTCAAGAAGTGTATGAAGGCATCACCCTAGGAGATACACCTATTTGTCAGAGAGGGAGGAAGAGAGGGGGCACTGTGACACAACAAAACCACAGAAGAATTAAAATAATTAAAAACACAGACAATAACAAATGTGGGAAATGTCGGAAAACAGGAACCCTCATACATTGCTGGTGGGGATGTAAGATGATACAGCCATTTTGGAAAACAGTTTGGCAGTTTCTCAAAAAATTAAATATAAATTTACCAGCAATTCCATTCCTAGGTATCTATCCAAAAGAAATGAGAACATATGTCCACGCAAAGACATGCATACAAAGGTTCGTAGCAGCATTATTCCTAATAGCCATGAAGTGGAAACAACCCAAAAGCCCATCAACTGATAAATATACAGAATATATAAAAAGGACAATAAAAAGGAATGTAGGACTGATACATGCTACAACATGAATGAGCCTCAAGAATATTATGCTGAATAAAAAAAGCCATACACAAAGACCACATATTATATGACTCCATTTATATGAAATGTGCAGAAAAGGCAAACCTATGGAGACAGAAAGTAGACTAGTGGTTGCCTGGGGCTGAGGATGGGAATGGGGAGTCACCGTAAATGGGCACCAGTGAAGGACATGTTCTAAAACTGTGCTATGTGATGGTTGCACAACTTGGTAAGCTGACTACAAACCGGTGAATCGTACACTTTATTAAAGTGGGTAGATTTTATGAAATGTAAATTATGACTTTATTAAATCAATGAAAGACAAACAAATAAGGGTGTCCTTCTCTGTAAAAGGTCCACGGAAGTAACTCACATGTGTGCCGATGCTGACCACCAGATGCTTTTCCACTTCAGGGCTGGCAAGGCAAAACCAGCAGGGTCCTGGAGGCTGAGCTTTAGACGGAAGAAAGCAGATGTTACTATGGTCCAAGCACTCCAGCATATATATAATCACCCTATAGAACTCAGCCTTATCTGATCTTCATACATCGAAAAGACTGGTACACAGCACTGCCACAAAGGGCTGGCCCTGCTGTGCTTCCACTGTGTCCCCCCACTCCCCATAACCATTAGCAAGGAAACGGACCACTACGAGAAGAGCTCTGAATTTGCCACCATTCACAGGTGGATAACCACAAGTGGATGACCACATACTGACTGAAGTAGCATCGAACTGGCAACGAGCTGCAATGGAAGAACACTGAACTGGATGTCAAGAGTCCCAATTCTAGCCCCAGCTTTGCCACGAGCCAGCCAGAGGACTCTGGGTAATAAGTTTACCCCACCAAGGTCCACTTCTTCAACTTTGAAACATAGCACAGAGGGGTGGAGAAAGTGGATTTCAATGAAATAACCTTACAATCCTTTTTACCAGTTTGATTATTCTATGATTTTATGAACCTCATTGGTTTTGTAGGCTCTTTACTTCATATGTTTTACAGACCTGAGGGAAGGAAAGGAGCTTTCTCCATAGTTCTTTCAGGAATAGCCTCAGATACCCTCAAAATCAGGCCATCTCAGTATTATTTTATTTTTGGTCTTAATGACCCCTTGTACGGTTTTCCTTTTCCAGAAGAGGCTCCCTCAGCAATGCCATGTCCCACACAAGACCTGCAGTAAGTTACTGCTCACACAGAAGACCTCAGGAACCAAGGTACTTACGAGGTTTGCGAGGCTGCTTTGGGTGAGGAGAAGACTTGCTATCTCTGCCTGTAGATGAACGCTTCCTTCCCTGCTTTTCATTTAAATCAAAGAAAAATTGACAGGCTGCTTCTTCCTGGAATGGTCAAAGGCAGAAGAGAAAATGTAATTAAACTAATCTTTAGACAAGGAGCCAACCATTCGCATACAAGGGAACATTCCTGCCACGTCACATCTACTTTTCCTTCCAGTCCTTTCTACCTACTCTAGATAAGAAAAATATCTTCCTAATCCTGATGCCTGGACTCTCAGTCATACTTCTCAACACTTAACCAAATCCATCTTTTTGTAAAAGCAAGTTAAAATGCAAGTTATAGGGGCACCTGGGTGGCTCAATTGGTTAAGTGGCTGCCTTCAGCTCAGGTCATGATCCCAGAGTCCTGGGATTGAGCCCCGCGTTGGGCTCCCTGCTCAGTGGAGAGCCTGCTTCTCCCTCTCCCTCTGACTGCCACTCTGCCTACTTGTGCTTTCTCTCTCTCTGTCAAATAAATAAAAATCTTTAAAAAAATAAATAAATAAAATAAAATAAAATAAAATAAAATGCAAGTTATAGAGCAATCCTTGCCTAAAACAGAACAGTATGAACCCACCCAAACACCTTCTCCTATCTCTCTCAGTAGGGCCTCAGTGTAGTCCTACAATTTCACAGGTCAAACAAGTCTAACTGAACTTTAATTAAAAAGATGAGGAGGTTGTTCAAGAAGAAAAAAAAGTCTGAGAAAGCAAACCATGCATACTAGTAAGGGAACTTGACATTCCTTATTTTAATGAGGGAAAAATTAGTTTCAGAAAAGTCTGCTATTAAGCAATGTCTTCAAAGTGAGTCCTCTTGCTAGCACTCATTATAAAATCACAAATTACATTGCTACCAAGCAGTTGGATCCTTGCCTGAAAAGTTAAAAATAGGGGTGCCTAGGTGACTCAGTCAGTTACACGTCTTCTTGATTTAGGCTCGGATCATGATCTCAGGGTCCTGGAATTGAGCCCCACCAGGCTCTGAGTTCAGTGGGAAGTCAGCTTGATATTCCCTCTCTCCCTCTCCTTTTGCCCCTCCCCCTGCTTATTCTCTCTCAATCTGTCTCTCTAAATTAAATAAATAAATATTTTTAAAAAGGTTAAAAATAAAGACTCAACTTTAGACAAAGAAAGATTTAACATGTGTAACTCCAACACATGAACCAAGTTTAGACAAAGAAAGACTTAAAATAAGAAACTGTTAACCTCGGGACACCTGGGTGGCTCAGTCGTTAAGCGTCTGCCTTCGGCTCAGGTCATGATCCCAGGGTCCTGGGATTGAGCCCCACATCAGGCTCCCTGCTCCGTGGGAAGCCTGCTTCTCCCTCTCCCACTCCCCCTGCTTGTGTTCCTGCTCTCACTCTCTGTCAAATAAATAAAAATTAAAAAAAAAAAAAAGAAACTGTTAACCTCAAACTACAATAAAAAACACTGAGCTTACCTGAAATCTGCTAAGGCTTTCTAAACACCATGATGATTTCCCAAGGAAAAAAAAAGATTTAGATTCTAGGGATTAAACTGGTCTTATGAGCGAAACTATAACCAGGAAAAGTATACGTGTAATGGGCAATCCAGCCCAGAAAATGCCACCTCTCAAACAGCACACACCTCAGGGGCAGGAATTTGCTTTCCCATGGATGCTTCCTTCCCAGATTTCCTATAAGGGTTTTCAGTAACATCTGGAGGTTGTTTTACCAGTTCCGCTGCATCCATTAGTTTCATGGGAACAATACTGAATGCATAAAGATACTGTGGAAGAAAAACAAACAAACATAACATTAGGGGAAATCCTGTTTATCCAAATGTAATCGACATATTTCATTCACAGAAGCTTCAGAAACTGAGTAAAAGAACAGCAACTGGCCTGTTTATGGCTCAGAGAATACACAGTAAATCAAATATCAATTTAGTGATCTCTGTAGGGGTTAAGCAAGGGCTGATCAAGTCACGAACAAAGAATCAAAGCCCTAGCCCTTACAAAAATCAGCTCTTACACAAAACAACTGTCACTACAAGGCCCGGGGGAGACTTGTTCCAAAACCTTTAAAGACAAACTGCTTATACGTCTAGTCCTTTATCTTTGTGTACTTTGTCAACAGAATTGTGGTACTGCCATTCTTTTTTTCTGATGAAAACTAAATTGGACACCATAATGTTTCCCTCTGATATTATACAATTTCTGCTGCATATGCTGATGAGTCTTCTTAGGGACTAGTAGCAAAGAAGTAAATATTCATACAGATATCTAGACTCTCACACTAATGGCACAGATACTGAAAACTTTAGATGAGATATGAATAGATATTTAACCTCAGTACACTGGGCTTAAAAGCTTAAATATAACGGAAAAAATAAAATATGTATTTGCTTATCTTTTCTATGCACGTTTATGACATGTTCCAGGATAATCTTCCCATAATTCACCTGCCTACCCTTCCTTTGCCTGACAGTTCTAACTGTAGCTGTCTCAATTCACAGCATCCTGCTTTTGGCCCTGGAGAATCAGAAATGCTCAAAGGGAAATGAGACAACATACTTTTCTGGTATATTCTTTCATTTACCTGTACTGTTTTCCAGTACAAAGATAGATTCCAGGTATCACTAAGATTTTCCAAAGCCAAGGAGGGGTTATGTAAATCCTATAAAGGCTATTATTTCTGCTAAATGAAGGTGCTAAAAGAAGCAAAGCAGGAGTAGCATCTGAGGGCAAACTCATGAATACCTACAAAGACAACCACACGGATATGGGAAGAAAGGAATATTATTCCTTTGAAATTCTTCCTTGGTTCCACTGGGCCTATTTTCCCAAACCCTTCTTTAAAATCTCCTACAAAGGACTCAAGGAAACCTGACCTTTCATTACTGTATCTTCACAAAGGAGTCACTGAAGTGCTAGGAGAGAAACATTTATCAGGCAGACAATGAATATTAACCTACGACCAAATACTCAAATCTTTACCTTTTTCTTTTCTGGATTTCCAACATTCGCCAGAGCTATGAACCTGGTGGCATGCTGTGCATTTTCCTGTAGGACGACGTGGTTTCTAGAATACATTTAACAGGCAACAGGTCACCAAAAAACTTTAATTTTGATTTACAATTATGAAATATGTAGACTCCATGGAACCATGAGAGAGCACAGATCCTAAGTCCATCACCACCAGTAACATAATCTCAGATGTCACCTGAAAATCCAGTAGGATAATCATCCCTACTTCACAGGAAAAAATGAGATCACATATCTGAAAAGCACAGAAACTCCAACATTTGGTTTTAGAAGAGTGTAAAATTGGCAAAATGATAATAATTGCTGAAGTTGGGTGATGGGTACAGGAGGGTTCCCTGTACTATTCTTTTCTCGTGAATAATAAAAAGCTGTCAGAGGGGATATAATAGGGCGGCTTAGTCAGTTAAGTATTGGACTCTTGATTTTGGCTCAGGTCATGATCGCTGGGCATGGAGCCTGCTTAAGATTCTCTCTCTCCCTCCCTTTGCCCCCGGGGACCCTTGAACGTTCCTTCTTCTCAAAAAAAAAAAAAAAAAGCTATAATAATGAAAATCAAATAGAAGTTTTAAGAGGAAAAAGTATGCTTCAAATAGTAATTTATAGCATGATTTCATTTTTCTAGGAAAAATATAAAAATACATGAGTGTGTATATTTTACAGAAAAAAAACAGAACTGAATACACCAAAACACTTTTTTGAGTTTTTCTGTTTTACAAGTATTCTACATTGAGCAACTATTATTTATAATTAAAAGAAAAAAGTTATGGCATTATATACATTTTTTATTTTTAGTGAGTTGACTGTTAATACAGATACCAACCCTTAGAGCTCTTTCCTTTCCTCATGCTACAGAAATTTCCCCGAGTCTGTCACAAAATATAATTTTATGTCAAAAAAATCTAGCATAATACCATTGTATATAAACAAATACACAAATATTTGTTTTAAATTCACATTACTGAAAGGAAATAAGCCAAAATACAGTTTGTTGGGGAAGCTGGGTGGTTCAATCGTTAAGCGTCTGCCTTTGGCTCAGGTCATGATCCCAGGGTCCTGGGATCAAGCCCCACATCGGGCTCTCTGCTCAGCGGGGAGCCTGCTTCTCCCTCTCCTACTCGCCCTGCTTGTGTTCCCTCTCTCGCTGTCTCTCTCTCTCTGTCAAAATAAATAAATAAAATCTTTAAAAAAAAATAGTTTGTCTGCTATAACCTGTTTCTTTAAAGAGAGGAAATACAGTCATAGTTGGTAAATGGGACTGATGTCAGTATAAGGTGAAAGTCATGCTCTTTCACATGCAACTTTTAAAATGATTGAAACAAGTTTACTCATAGTTAAATAGAAGCTTTAACAGTACACGAAGACATTAAGGAAAAACAGCTGAATGTCCTGCAAAGTGCCTTTCTTTAGTGCAAGTGGTGACTAGCGCAGTGGCTTCTAGAACTGCTAATACTTCCCACTGTTAGGCTACCCAGGTGTGATGGGCAAAAAAAAAAAGCTCCCCAAAGATGTCCATGTCCTAATCCCCATAACCTGTGAATTTTAGCTTTTACAGCAAAGGGGAATAAGGTGACAGATGGAATTAATCAGTTGCTAATCAACTGACCTTAAGATAAGGGAGATGATCCTGATTACCTGGGTAGACCCGACATAACCTGGCCAACACTTTGATTTTAGCGCAGTGAGACCCAGGTCAAACTTCTGACCTACAGAACTGTGAGATAATAAATGGGATTGTTTTAAGCTACAAAGTTTGTGGTAATTTGTACAGTAGCAATAGAAAACCGATACTATAGGGAAACCGCAAGTGCCCACAAAAAGCCATGGAGATGTTTCCCTCATTTATTTTAAAATAAAGATGACTGATGAAGGATGCTACCCCCAAATGGTGGGTTGTTTTTTTTTTTAAGATGTATTTATTTATTTATTCGAGACAGAGCGAGCAAGCACAAGAGCACATGAATGGGGGGAGGGGCAGAGGGAGAGAATCTCAAGCAGACTCCCCGCTGAGCACAGAGCCTGAGCGGGGCTGGATCCCACGCACAACCCATGAGATCATGACCTGAGCCGAAATCATGAATCAGACACTTAACCAACTGAGCCACCCCCAGGTGCCCTTGAATGGTGTTTTTAATGATAATAAACTGCTCCTCAAAAGAAGCAAAACACTTAGAATAATACAATATAGGAAAGCAAAGCATGGACTGACTGTAATTCTAGGTTCAAATGTTAGTGGAAATTTACCTATATTAGTATTTTTATTATGCTGGTTATGGGTTTTTGTTACAGCTCTGGTTGAAAAGTTGCAGAGGTTTTTGTTTTTTTTTTAACAGCTTTATTAAGATCTAATTCAAATACTATACAATTCACCCATCTAAAGTACACAATTCAATACTTTTTAGCATATTCACAGAGCTGTGCAACCATCACCACAATCTAATTTTAGAACATTTTTATCACCCGAGAAAGAAACCTTGTACCTATTAGCAGTCACTCCCCATTTCCCCTCCAAATAGCCCCATACATATCTCTATGTATGTGCCTATTCTGGACATTTTATGTAAATTTTTTTTTTTACGATTTTATTTATTTATTTGGCAGAGAGAGACACAGCGAGAGAGGGAACACAAGCAGGGGGAGTAGGAGAGGGAGAAGCAGGCTTCCCGCGGAGCAGGGAGCCTGATGCGGGGCTCGATTCCAGGACCCTGGGATCATGACCCGAGCCGAAGGCAGATGCTTAACGATTAAGCCACCCAGCCTCCCCAACAAACTGCATTTTGGCTTATTTCCTTTCAGTAATGTGAATTTAAAACAAATATTTGTTTTAAATTGAGCCACCCAGGCGCCCTTCCATTCCTTTTTCTTGAATAACATTCCAAAGTATGGATATATCACTTTTTCTTTACCCATTCATCAGATGATGGATATTTGGGTTGTTTCCACTTTTTGTCTATTATGAATAATGCTGTTATGATCATTTGTGTACAAGTTTTTGAATGGGTCAATGTTTTTACTTCACTTGGAACAAGTGTGGAATTGCTGGGTCAGACAATAACTCTATATTTAACCCTTTGAGGAACTGTCAACAGTTTGGCAAAGCATCTGCACCATCTTACACTGCCACCAGCAATGTAAGGGTTCTAATTCCTCCACATCCTTGTCAACACTTATTATTTGCCTTTTTGATTGCAGCCATCTTAGTGGGTGTCAAGTGGTATCTCATTGGATTACCCTAATCGCTAATGGCATGAGCATCTTTTCATGTGCCTATTGTCCACTGGTAATATGTTCTTCAGCGAAATGTGTATTCAGATCCTTAAAAGCTGGCTAGGTTAAAAAAAAAAAGTTGGGACAGGTCTTGAGAGTTTTGTTCCCATAACCTCTGTTTTTAGTGCATGGTTTTAGAGAACAATAGGCTTTTCTAGAATGCATACATGAAGATATAACAGAAAAAGCTGTATTATTTATGATTATATCTTAGGCTTTGGGATTATGGAGGAAGGATAGGTTTGTTGGGTTTTTTTTTTTGCTCGCCTATATTTTTTGAACTTTCAACAACACTTTTTGTAAAAAAAAAAAAAAGTAAGGTTTTTATAGATTATTTTAGAAATTATCCATGCTCTTTACCAATGAAGATAATTCAGAGTTAACTTAATTCTATCACTTATAAAACACTGGTTTTGTCTCGGCAAGACGTGCTTTAAAAACTCCACCCTCAAACTCAAACTAAGATAAAAGGGGGAAAAAGTTTGATACAAGTTCTTGAGTCTCAAGTTGAAATACTTCTGAAGTGATTAGGCTGAGACATGAGTTTTCAACACTATACAAGGAATACTGATTTGACCTGACCAAAATAGGACCATACTGTGTTACATGAAGCTGTGAGGATTAAGCAGTATTGTTACTTCAGATCTGCACACCTTTAAGGGGCTGTATAGAGTCCAATCCCTTGTATTTCAAATTAGGAAACAAACTGAGAAGAGTTGAATAATTTGAGAGCCACTCACTTCAGTGCCTGAGTAACCAAAAGGAATTAAGATGTTACATGGCTAAGATGAACAAGAGAAGGTCACACAGAAGATACATGCCAAATTCTTTAAAAAGCCAAAATAATGCAATGCCACTCACCGATAGGGAAGCCTCTCATAATAGGTCTTTTCCAAAGCAGCAAAATGGTATCTTGGTTTCAAGTCTGTGGCCAGACTAGAGACCAAAGCGGAGCCACATTTTTTGGTATCCACTTCTCCCTGGTAAATAGAAATTCAGTCATCATAACAGACCTAAAAGTTATCAAGAAAAGCAGGCAAGTAACAAGACACTTTAAAATGACTTTGAAATTTCTATGTCAATACAAATGTAGGCAGTAGGATTTGGATAGTGAACTGCATACTTGTGGCAATTAGAGAAATCTCAAACACGTAAGAGGAACTGGGCTATTATGAATGCAGAGATAGGAACAACTGCTGGAAGCTGGGGGTTAAAAGGTAAGGAAAGCCCTCCATACTAATACCCAAAATAGGATTTATTACGATCTTTTTAAGAAACTGATCTCTCTCTCTGGAGCCCACAGACTATGCTTCTATAATATGCTTTGTTGTGCACCTTTCCAACAATGCAGACATAGTCAATGCAAAAAATAAAAATTAAAAGCTAGCTTTCAGGGCCCCTGGGATCCACAGATTATTTGGAATGGAATATTCAAGGACTTCATGACATAAGCATGCAATCCTTTATTTTGCTTCAGTCAAGAAAGGTGTGGTTTGTGGAAGGACACAACTATGCCCTTGTTAAAGTCTGTAACATAAAGTTTGTCAAAAATATTAGGCTTATTCCCACACATCCCTAGCTTTCATTAACAACAAATTATGCAATCTCTCATCCATAATATTATTTATGAACTTAAGAGAAGGTACTAGCTGGAAATAAAGAAATTACCAAAATTAGTTTTCCACTAAGTAAAGCAAGAATTTCTTCCTTATGTGCTCTGCTTGCTTCCTTCAGATTTCTGCTGAAGCGCAGGGAATCAGCCTCGAGGTTAGTTGTAGTATCTTAAGAGACTGGTAAACTATATTGTTTTCTCCCCTATAAAGGTCTTATGTAGTAAACTTTATAAACTTTAATCAAAATCCTTTTGTTAGCACCCCCAAAATGAAGAGTCCTCATTTTTCTCATCTTTCTTTCTCCCTTCCACCGGCAACTTAAGACCTTCTCTGCACCTTCCCTAGCTTCGCCTTATCTTCTCACTGCAACCAGCACTACTCTTTGAATTCTAGGTGAAGAACAGCCATGGATTTATAGAAGCGGAAGAGAGCACTGTCCCTTTTCCTTTCAACATCCCCCCGACAGTGCCTGTGTCTTGTTGGCCTTTTTGGTCACAGACACATTGTGCTGAAGTTGGCAGAAGACCCTTTTCTGGATCATTACTGATTAACTCTGCCATCTATTAATTGATATTTGTCTTTAAATGCACTCTTATGTTTCCCTTCACTGAAACTCAGCTGATGCCTTCTGCTCTCACATACAACCTTTCAAGATCTTCCTTAGGCTTATTTCCACCAATGTGATAGCTGTCACTCACCAGCCTTGTATATATCCTCTTCTAGATTGCTTAAAAAAATATTAAGATCAAATGCAGTGGTGAGCTCCAAGACATCCCAACATTAAAGCTTTCACATTTGAAAAATACCAAGTTTTCAACATCTCATTTCCCATCTTTAAATCACTATCTCTTATCCCATAATAATCCCATTAAAAAAAATATTTTGAAAGCCAAATGCTACAATGTGGAACGGAAGGTAAGAGAAATACAACTGCAGAGCTGCCACTAGCTGTAAATCTTTTCACTAAAAATTAGTGAACTCTCAAAACATATTAAGAGGAAGCCTGAAAGAAGGCACTTGAAGCAAAGAATACAATTTAAAGATTCATTCATTTATAATTGAGATTTCAGCAATCTCGTCTGTGAATTGTGCTTTCCTAAGATCAATCAGTTTCAAAGTTTTTGCTTTGGTCAGTTGATAGAGTTTTAAGTATCCTGAAATAATTTACAAAAAAATTTCTACTGAAAGGTACTAAGAGCTGAAATACTCAATATAAAGAACAATATAAAAAACAAAAAGGGGTGCCTGCGTGGCTCAGTCGGTCTGCCTTCAGCTCAGATCATGATTCCAGCAGCTGGGATGGAGCCCCACATCGGGTTCCCCGCTCAGTGTGGAGTCTGCTTCTCCCTCTGCCCCTCCCTCTGCTCATGCTCTCTCTCTCACTCTGTGCACTCTCTCTCTCTCTCAAATAAAAATCTTTAAAAAAAAGGAGCAAAAAGCCCAAATTAAGCCAGTGCAATTTGCTTATAAAAATTCCAACTGAACAAGCACTACTCACAGAAGAATTCCCAAAGTTTCCCACATATTTGGGCCATGGGGATGTGAGCAAGATATCAACACCCTTAAACTGGGATGTTGAACACAGCATTGTCCTCACGGAAGACACATCCTTGGGACTAAAACTGTAACCTGGGACCGGCTCATTTAAGGACTCTGTCCCACTGAGGTACACAATCTGCAGCCCCGAGCTTCCAGTGAAGATGCCTTTACGACCTGGGTTCAAAGAAAAACGGACAAGTTTTAGTCAAAACTGCAGAATGAAATATTATTATTGTGATGAATCTCTCTCCCCATGCCATGAGCCCCCTACCTCCCTGCCATTCAGCAGGTCTGAAGGAGCACAGACTCTTCTAGAGCTCCTCTTCTGGCTGCAGGGTCTCAGTGGTGGATGGCTACAACCATGTTCCCCGTCAGGGAGAGCAGCCCTTCTGTGGAGGCTGCTGGAGCCCACGGGCTAGTCTGTTTACCTGAGGTGCCTTACGAATGAAAAAAGTTGGGAAGCACTGATTAAGAAAAAGCCTTCCTGCCTTCTAGAAGAGACTCTACATGGATTAAAAGAACCCAGACACCTGGACCCAGGGAGAGGCAGTGAGAAAAATAAGCAGCAGTTCTGAGGAAAAGTACAGTCTAGAATGCATATGCTCTTCACGTAGGCAGCAGCTTCCGATGGAAGGAAAACATGTGGAAACAGCAACTGGGAAAAACTAGAGACTCTACTCTCTTTTAACTTTATTCCTGGCTCGGGCCCTTAACCCCACTTCTTCCTGTTGCCTTCAAGACCTTGCTCCATCGACTTTCACCTTCCTTTCACCTACTGAATCTCTTCTTCTCAGCTGGCTCTTTCCCCTCAGAGAAGAATAGAGTACTAAACATACTAAGAGACATACTAATTAATAAAGGACCATGCCAATTAACACACATATGAACTGATAAAGGAACACACACACCGAAAAAGAAACCTAAGAAAGGAGCACACACACTAACTGAAAATGAAACTTCCAGGGCGCCTGGGTGGCTCAGTCGGTTGAGCGGCTGCCTTTGGCTCAGGTCATGATCCCGGAGTCCTGGGATTGAGTCCCGCATCGGACTCCCCGCTCAGCGAGGAGCCTGCTTCTCCCTCTGACTCTCTCCCCTTTCATGCTGTTTCCCACTCTCTCTCAAATAAATAAATAAATATCTTTAAAAAAAAGAAAGAAACTTCCTTCTCTTCTGTTTCCAATTTCTCAAAAGAGCAGTCCATGCTCTCGAAGTGCTTTACCTCTTAGTTCCTGAGACCACTGCACTCTGGTTTCCCACTCCCACCATTCTCTTAAAGGTCACGAATCACCCTGTAACTGCCTATGGTCTCTCCTGGTCTCCAAAACCAGTCTCTCTTCATTTAGAGTCTACAAACTTGGTATCTTTACCTCTCCCAACACTGCTCTAACCACTTCCAGCTCTCGTTGCCTACCCCCTAGATGAAGATATATGCCCCCACCAGAGTGGCGCTTTCCTTGTCATTCTATTTCCCCTGAAACAATTTGATCCTACTCAGCTTTGTTTTTCATCTTTATGGGACCAACTCCCCAAAGCCTACTCTTCCACATTGACATTGCTTATATACTCTATAGAAAGATCACTTCCAACTATATGTTGGATGTTCTGCCAACACTTCACTATCACATGTTCACTATCAAGTTCATTATTTGCTCCTCCTACTGGGCCTCAAAAAATATCTTTCACAGAAATAACCCAAATACCTCCATGCTCTTTCCACTCCTGGCACTAAATTCATATGCAAAATGGCTACCATAAATATCTATAGCAGCGATCTTAATCCAAATCTAATAACTACTATAAGAACTGCCACAAGTCAGGCCTATGTTAAGATCTACAACAAAAGGATTTCAAAATGTATATCTCACCACAGTGGTTAAAAACAACAAACAAAAATCTGTCCCTCAATTTTTTGCCTGAAGGAGCCCCAGGTGATTGAAGCAAGGGGAGAGAAGATTGCTTACATAAGGGCCAAAGCCAGCTGCAGAGAATAAAGGCCAAGATGGACGATGATGGGGAAGGATGGGGAGGACACAGACAGCAAAGGAATTACAGAAGCTTTCCAGAGAAGTAAGAGACCAAGAAAGAGGAAATGTGAAGAGCAGTGGAGTCATTTTAGACAAAAATAAGTCGAATGATCCAAGAAGCCATAGACTGACAGCAGGTGAAGGGAAAACAAAAACAAAATCTGAGTGTTTTTTAAAATGGCCAGACATTAAAAAGAACCACTAAAAGAGATTCAGGGGACTAAAGAGGGAACAACTTTAACCTGAAATTAAAAAGTGGACTGGGAACCTAAGAAAAAACAAAGGGAGTGAGAAAGGTGAGGATCAACACTAAATACTTCAATTTCCAAAAGCTTAGTGAGATATAGAGCGATAGCTAGTTAGGAATCTAACAAACAAGCTGTATGTATCTAGCAATGTTACACAGTGAGACCACATACATGGGAATTTTTTTCAACATAATTTATACCTTAAGTACTCCCTATACCATAGTCAAATAGTTGATTCCTCTGGTTGGCTGCAGGAGTATTTATTGGGTTGTGGGAGTACAAGGAGAGTAGGGAAAGGTGGCAGACTACAAAGGAAAAAAATGCCAGAGTCTCCAGGGTATAAGACATAGACTTTGGGAAAGAAACCCACTCTCTCAGCAGTAATGGCAGAAGAATCCAGCCACAAATTTCCCAGGAGACTAATTCCTGGGACACTTTATTATGCTGATTACAAACACACAAAATTTCAACTTACCCAGATAAGTAATGTTTTCAGCTAACTCACACCCATCAACATCTTGGAAGTATTTTACTGTTTCCTGGTTATTAGCACCCAGCACATATGTCTGAATAGGAGCTAGTGAGAAAAACAGACATGACACCATACAGTTACCAGATCTGCTTTGGAATTTGAGAAATATTTCCCCATAGGAAAAATAATCATAGCAAAAGCAATGAATCTGCAATCCTATTTGTGGAATGTGCTCACCACTTAGGATATCCTACCCAACCTGTGGCCTATTTAATAGTATCAGTGGTTGATGAAGTGACATCTTAAAGAGGATGGTTAATGTATAATAAGGAAAACATAGACCCTAAAGAGCTTTATAAAAAAACCATTCAAACTGGAAAAAGGAAAGGACACATGTGGTTGAATTTCTTCAATTCCTGCCTACTTAGAAGAGAATTATTTTTCTTCTTTTTTTTAAGATTTATTTATTTGAAAGAGAGAGTGTGTGCGCATGAGTACGAGTGAGGGAAAGGGCAGAGGGAGAGAGAGAATCCTCAAGCAGACTCCCCATTGAGCACAGAGCCCAAAGCAGGGCTCAGTCCCACAACCCTGAGATCATGACCTGAGTCAAAATCAAGAGTCAGACGCTCAACTGACTGAGCCACCCAGGCACCCCGAGAATTCTTTTTCTAAACCAAATCCAACCGAATTCAAAATGTGAACATTTAGATGTATAGGCATCTTTCCCAGCTCAATGAGGAGCTCAAAGGGAAATTCTTAAATAACTAATATGCGTGAAAAACAACCCAGCAAGAATTATAGAACCTTGAAACCTTGTTAGAAATCATTTGTTAAATAATGCAATATATGTTAAGAAAGAAAAAAAGAAGAAGAAGAATGTAGCAGGAGGGGAAGAATGAAGGGGGGGAATCGGAGGGGGAGAAGAACCATGAGAGACGATGGACTCTGAAAAACAAACTGGGGGTTCTAGAGGGGAGGGGGTTGGGAGGATGGGTTAGCCTGGTGATGGGTATTGAGGAGGGCACGTTCTGCATGGAGCACTGGGTGTTATGCACAAACAATGAATCATGGAACACTATATCTAAAACTAATGATGTAATGTATGGGGATTAACATAACAATAAAAAAAATTAAAAAAAAAAAAAAGAAATCATTTGTTAAATAAAAATAATTTCTATACCTTTCTTGATGCCAGTTTTATACTCCTCCCATTCAGCATCTGGAGTGGAGCCAAAGAAATTTCCTACACACAACAGCAGCTAAAATGAGTTTTTTAAACAGATATATGAGATTTTTTTATCAAATAGTACATAATTGATAGTAACATAATTCAGCTAGTTATCCCACTTAATGGCCTCAAAGTAGGTTTTTTTCCTTAATCAATCTGCAGACTCTCAAAACATAATTCTTCAGCAGCAATTGCAGTAGTTGATCTGATTCTAATTACTAAATTTTGGCTCACTGGCCATCAAATTCAAGTTGGGATGGGGAAGAGGGAGTCAGGGAAAAATGGAGAAATCTACTTCCAAGAATCTCTCTCGAAACACAAAACATTAAATATTAGATACCCTGAGAGATACAGGACACAAAAAACACACTTCCTGCCTGTTGTCTTTACTCCATCTTTAACCCAGTGAACAGATTGTCCCCATACCTAGAATACTCTTTTGTTCGCTAGGGATTTAGAGTCTAGTTGGCAGCCCTACATAACATTTATATAAGGCTCTTCAGTTTGTGAAGCATTTGTACATGTTATCTGACTTAATCCATACCAAACATCCATGAAATACATCTGCGGTTCCCAAACCCAGGGGTTAGAATCACCTGGGGAGGTTTTGCTCCTCTGTTTTCAGTTTTGTGCATGGTAAGAAAGTAACTAGATTCAAATTCAAAAAGTATAAAAAGGTAAAGAGGTCTCCCTTTCCCTACCATTCCACAGCTACTAAGTTCCTATGCTCACAAAAGGAACTCAGTCTCACAAAAAACGAGAGTGTGTGTTCCATCAAGAAAGGAATAAAGGAGTCCAAACTTTATTTTAGTGTGTTTGACTATAACAGTAAAATTAGATTCAGTAACAGGAAATGTCTTACATCAAAGTTTCCACTTTTCTTCTGAATTGCTCGAACTCTGTTGAATAAAACATCAAACTTTCCTTCAACATCTCCACAAGCCAAGCTGCAAACAAGAGATACATGTTAAGGCAATTCAGGAAACATGAACGGGCCTGCCGGGTTTAGTACATAGTGTTTTCCTGGATGGGGTAGATAGGTCACCCAGTCTCTCTGAGGTTACCGGAGAGGTTCAGTGCATGTGAAGTATTACTGACCACGGGGCAGCTCCACCTAAAAGTCACCAAAACCTTCAACTCACCACATCTACAAGTCAGCTTATCATTTCCTCCAAAATCGAACCAGCTTCTTCTCCTCGCTTCCCAAGCTTTGTGGATGGCTGTATTGCCAAGTTGGTCACCAAGAGTCAAAAATCCCCTATCCGGTCATCAAGTCTCATCAATCCCCTTTTCCAAACATCTTTCACATTCATTCCACCCTTTTCCTTTCCACTGCCACTATCAATCATCCATCCAACAACCACGTACCAGACACCTACAGTACGCTAAGGCAATATGCCTCGTACTAGGCTAAGAACCTGCTAGGAGTACAAAGAGGAAAAAGACTCAGTTCAAACCTCAAAAAGTTGACAACCAGGAAGGGGAGATACCCTGATAAAAATGTACATGAAAAAGGCTACAACAGGAGATATGTGTACAGTGCTAAGGGGCAGACAGGTAGAAAGTGGCAAGAGCTGAGGTTTGTAAGACAGACTGGCCCTAAGCTGTGAAGTAACTTGTTCTATCAACTCACTTCTGAGTTTTTATAATTCTGACTTCCACGGTTTTTCTATTTCTCATACCACTTCTTAACGTCTTTGAACTCATCTTAAAATATTACAGTTCTTATTGTTTTGTCAGTATGTCTTTCTGGTGTGTCCGTATCACTGAACATTTTCAAGCTGGGTAGTGAGCTGTTTTAAAAAGTTCCTTTTAGCAACAGTGAAATATGGTCTGCAGGAACAAGTAACTATAAGCAAAATATCAGCAAAAGGGCAATATTGAACGAAGATAGGAAGGAGAGAAAGGGATGAAAAATTTAGAATTCTGAACACTTGAACACAGTTTGAACTGGGGAAGTAGGGTGGGAAATGAGGGAGGAGGGAAGAACGGAGGACACTCCGAGGCAGAGCCACTGAGAGACCTGTGATATGGCAGAGGCAGAATTGGAGAGAGATCTAATGAATCAGGTACTGGATACAACGTAGGGAGTACGCTTACATTTATTTCCTCTAATGCCTACTTTTCTTCCTAACCATCCTATATAAAGCCAACAATTTAATGTTCTTTCCTCAAAAACATTAAGAGAACTCCACTGCCTCCAGAGCCTCGGCCTTCTACAAGTCTTTGGGCCCTCTCCCCAGGGCTTTCTCCAAGTTTCCATAACAGAAACCTCCCCTACTGTCAGTCTGGTCACTCTCCGCCTCTGCCATTCCCTAAGGTAGTTACCTTTCCTAACAGCCCCACCCTAGCCACTCTGAATCTAAATTTTTCCCATCCTTGAAGGCCCAGCACATCTTTAAAGCCTTCGTGACTGGCTCAGAAAATCACTCTCTTCTCAAACTTCAGAAACCCCATATAGCATCTCAGAGCAAGCGCTGTAATAAACTACCAGGTGTTTTTTATTTACCTCCAAGCACCACCTCCTCTAGGAAGTCCTCCAGTCCCTATCAGTCACCAATTCCAGGTGTTCCCACAGGATCCTGACTTCCTCTATCATAGCAGTTGTCACATGGAATTATAATTGTTTCTTGAAGAGCCATCATCCAGTCTGTACATCACAGGACACCTCAAAGTTCGTCATCTCCCCAACTAGGCCCTTTTCCAGTGTTTCCTATCCCACTGAAGGGCAGAAATTTTGGACCCCACAGTGCCAACTCCTTTTCACAGCCCAACCACCTCCAAGCCCTGTTAATTTCATCTCCTTAATAAGCCTTGAGTCCCTGCACTTTGCTTCTGCCATCATTCTACCTAATCCTAGCTGCCCTCTTCTTTGGCTCTAATTTGTTCACATTGCAGCCAGAATCGCTTTCCAAAACAAAAATCTGATCCTGCGAAGGAGTTCTTAAACATTTCAATGACTTTAGAATAAAGACAAAAATATTAACCAAGCCTCAATCCTCCCTCTCCTGATTCCTCACAATAAGCCATACACCCCTGTTATACCTGCTTCCAGAACCGTGAAGCTTTTCTTCCTGATATTTATCACCACCATAATTTTATATTAATCTGGATTCTTTGATTAATATCTACTCAAGACTCTAAGCTCCATTAAGGC
Source organism: Phoca vitulina (assembly GCF_004348235.1). Lineage (NCBI taxonomy): Eukaryota > Metazoa > Chordata > Mammalia > Carnivora > Phocidae > Phoca > Phoca vitulina. The sequence goes on from NW_022589751.1 coordinate 12,327,651, forward strand.
AGGAACTCCAACTGTGCAACGTCTAGCACAGTGCCTGGCACACTGCAACTGTTCAATAAATATTTGTTCAATGGGTGGATGGATGGACGGACGGACGGAGTCTCTTCACTCCAGCACCGCCTCCTCCCAAAAAAAGTGCGCCTGCGCAGGAGCCCTATCTAGCTCGTCTGTTCACAACTGACCAGAGCCCACCAATGGGGCCCACGCCTAGGAATTTTCGTCGATAAATAAATGGGGTGTGGGGAGAAGTGAAGGGGAAACGTGTCAGGGTCCAGGACGGCCTAAGATGGAGGAGGCCTGACGCTGGGAGCTTCCGCCTCTTCCAGCGTGTGTCTCGGAAGCGAAAGGAGACCGCCTCCGGCCGAGCAAAGACGTGATCGGAGCTCACCAGCCGCCACCACGCTCCCACCCCCGCCTTTTCCTCCTCCCGTCCAGGCACGAGAAAGCCCCCGGCCAGCACCTAGGCGCGCGCGCGCGCGCACACACACACGCACCCGCGCGCACGCACACACACACAGACACACGCGCGCGCTCGCGCTTCTGAGCTATGGTCACTCACAGACGCAGCGGTTTCTCAGCCATTTGTTCCGACAGCCCGGACTGGGACGACCATCAAAAATTGGAACCCTGAACCCACACTCCTCTGAAAAACGCGGCAGCACTACACTAAGACGTGAGTGCACCCAGCCAATGAGGGTTCGCTTATCTACGGAGAGCGCCGAGGGACACACGCTTCTCTCAGGTGACTTGGCCTCCAAGAGGAATGGAGGAAGAGCAGTAGAGGAAGGAAGGGGTAATGGCAAAAAGGATTCCAATTATGATTTTTTATTTCGGAGCAACTGAAGTTATGGAGCTGCTAGAAGGTTCCCAACACAGTGGGCCCTAACCATATCAGTCCAGTGGGCAAGACAGACTCCCTTCGCACTTTCTTGGTTAAGTTTTTAACCCATCCTAAAGTTAAAAGGTCATCACCTTGATTCAGTAAGTGTCAACATATTGCCACATTGTCTTCCTCCCTCTCCCTCAAGGTGAACAGCACTGTTAATCTCACTGAATCATGTGAAAGTAAACTGCAGACATCAGAAATACCTCGGAGTGTATTTCCTAAGAATAAGGACATTCCCTATTAACACACCTAAAAAAAATTAATTCAATAATATCATCTAATACACATCCATATTTAAAGTTCTCCATTTGTGCCACCCCAATTTTTTTTTTTTTATATCTAGGGCTTGTTTTAATTCAGGATACACTTAAGTTTCACACTAATATTCAGTCTGTCTCTAGTCTTTTCAAATCTACAATAGCCCACCTACATTTTTGGTTTTGTTTTTCATGACATTGACTTTTTGGAGGAGTTCAGTCCAATTTGCAGGAGACAACAGTGTATAAGGAAATGGAAACTAAGGTGTTTCTGAAAACTGAGGGGCAGGGAAAATTCACTAAGGTCAGCCAAGTAACTAGAAATTAACTAAAACATAAATAAGTTTAAGGAAGAACCACAAAGTTCTAGTTTTCCTCACTTTGGAGAGAAATGTTAAATTCCCTGTCTCATTAACTATTGATGCCCCTGCTTTGATGGCACACAAAGCATGTGTTTTTTCTACTTTGGGGGCAATCCAGCACAGCCCAGGAGTAGAGATCAGGACTGAATCTAGAAGAGTAGAAATTTACCAAATACGGGCAGGTAATCACTTCAGGAAGAGGAAACAATAGTAAGATATGAAAACTCATCAGTGGAATTCTGTATTATCTTTATAACTCTTAGAAATCTAAATCTACTCTGAAATATAAAGTTTATGGAAAGAAAGCTCATCCATGGGAATTTAAGCTAGCTCAAGATAGCTGAATACAGTGTAAGTGTCAGAGTAATAGAAAATGAAATTGGAAAAAAATGAAAGAAATAGGGGTCTTGATGCATGCTAAGAAATCTGGCTTTAAAATACACATTCTTTTCAAGTGCATGGAAAATTTCTCCAGGATAGATATGTTAGGCCACAAACCAAGTCTCAACAAATTCAAGTACATAGAAATTACATCAAGTATCTTTTCAACCACAATGATTTGAAACTAGAATTCAATAAGAAATAAGGAAGAAAATTAGAAAGTTAAAAAATACATAGAAATTAAACAACACACTCCTGAACAACTAATAGACCAAAGAAGAAATCACAAGGAAAAATAAAAAATATCTTGAGACAAATGAAAATGGAAACACAACACACCAAAACTTGTGGAATGCAACAAAAGCAATTCTAAGAGGAAAGTTGATAACTGTAAATGTCTATATTAAGAAGAAAGAAAGGTCTCGGATAAACAACATTACACATCAAAGAACTAGAAAAAGAAGAATAACCAGGCCCAAAATAAGCAGACGACAGGAAATAATAAAGATTACAGCAGAAATAAGTGAAATAGAGAATAGGAAAACAATAGAAAAGATCAATGAAACTAAGAGTTGGTTTTTGAAAAAGATAAGCAAAATTGACAAACCTTTAGCTAAACTAATCAAGAAAAAGAGGGGACTCAGATAAATAAAATTATCAATGAAAAAAGAGACATTTCAACCGATACCACAGAAATACAAAGATCATATCAGACCACTGTGAATAATTATATACCAATAAATTGGACAACCAAGAAGAAATGGATAGATTTCTAGAAACGTAAAACTTAACAAGACTGAAGAAGAAATAGAAAATCTCAAAAGACCAATAATGAGTAAGGAGTTTGAATCAGTAATCAAAAAACTCCCAACAAAGAAAATCCCAGGACCAGATTATTTCACTGAATTCTGCCAAACATTTAAAGAATTAACGCCAATCTTGGGTGCCTGGGTGGCTCAGTTGATTAAGCGTCTGCCTTCAGCTCAGGTCATGATCCTAAGGTCCTGGGATCGAGCCCCATATTGGGCTCCCTCCTCCCTGCTCGTGCTCTCTCTCTCGCTTGCTCTCTCAAATAAATAAAATCTTAAAAAAAAGAATCAATGCCAATCTTTCTCAAACTCTTCCAAAAAACTGAAGAGGAAGGAACACGCCCAGACTCATTATATTACGAAAGCCAGCCAGATAAGGATACTATAAGAAAACCACAGGCCAATATCCCTGATGAATATAGATATAAAATTCTCAACAAAATACTGGCAAACTGAATTCAACAGCACATTAAAGGGATCATACACCATGATCAAGTGGAACTTGTCCCTGGGATATAAGGATGGTTCAACGTACTGAAATCAATAAATGTAATAAGCCTCATTTATAGAATGAAAGATAAAAATCATGATCATCTCAATAGATGTAGAAAGAGCATTTGACAAATTTCAACATACTTTCATGATTAAAAAAACTCTTAACAAAATTGTGCATAGAATGTACCTCAATATAATAAAGGCGCTATATGACAAGCCCACAACTAACATCATACTCAATGGTGAAAGGGTGAAGGCTTTTCCTCTAAGATTAGGAACAAGACAAGGGTGCCCACTACCAGATGTTCTAGCCAGAACAATTAGGCAGGAAAAAGAAATAAAAGGGATCCATATTGGAAAGGAAGAGGTAAAACTGTCTCTGTTTGCAGATGACATCATCAAACAAAACAAAAACAAAAAAACAGAATAAATGAATTCAGTAAAGTTGCAGGATACAAAATCAACATACAAAAATCAGTTGTGTTTGTATACACTAATAACAAACTATCTGAAAAAGAAAGAAAACAATCCCGTTTATAATAGCCTCAAAAACAGTAAGATATTTAACAATACATTTAACCAAAACGGTGAAAGATCTGTATACTGAAAACCATAAGATACTGATGAAAGAAACTGAAGAAGATACAAATAAGTGGAAAGATATTTTGCCCTCATGGATTAGAATTAATAGTAAAATATCCATACTACCCAAAGCCATTTATAGATTCAATGCAGTCTCTATCAAAATCTAATGGCAGGGCGCCTGGGTGGCTCAGTCGTTTGAGCATCTGCCTTCGGCTCGGGTTGTGATCCCAGGGTCCTGGGATCAAGCCCCACATCGGGCTCCTGGCTTAGCAGGTAGCCTGCTTCTCCCTCTCCCTCTGCCTCTCCCCCTGCTCATGCTCTCTCTCTCTGTATCTCTGTGTCTCAAATGAATGAATAAAATCTTTAAAATAAATAAATAAAATTTTTTAAAAATCCAGTGGCATTTTTCACAGAAATAAAAAAAACAATCTTAAAATTTGTATGGAACCACAAAAGACCCTGAATAGCCAAAGCAATCTTGAGAAAGTAGAATAAAGCTTGAGGTATCACACTTCCTGATTTTAAACTATGTTACAAAGCGATAGTAATCAAAACAGTATAGTACTGATGTAAAAACAGATACATAGACCAATGGAGCAGAATCAAGAGCCCAGAAATAAACCCATGCATATACAGTCAACTAATATTTAACAAAGGAGCCAAGAATACTCAATGGGTAAAGGATAGTCTCTTCAATAAATGGTATTGGGAAAATTGGATATTCTCATGTAAAAGAATGAAACTGGACCCCTATCTTTCACCACTCACAAGCATTATTTCAAAATGGATTAAAGACTTAAATATAAGACCTAAACTGTAAAACTCCTGGAGGAAACAGGAAGCACTTTGACATTGGTCTTGGCAATGATTTTTTGGATATGACACTAAAAGCACAAGTAACAAAAACAAACATTAACAAGTGGGACTATATCAAACAAAAAAGCTTCTGCACAGCAAAAGGAACAAACAACAAAATGAAAATGCAACCTATGGAATGGTAGAAATGGTAGAAAATATCTGCAAACTATCTATCAGATAAGGAGTTAATATCCAAAATATATAAGGAACTCAAATAACTCAATAGCAAAAAAGCAAATAATCTGATTTTAAAAATGGGCAAAGGATCCAAATAGACACTTTTCCAAAGACTACCAATGGCTAATACATACATGAAAAGGTGCTCAACATCACTAGCCATCAGGAAATGCAAATCCAAATCACAGTGAGCTATCACCTCACACCACACAACAGTGAGAATGGCTATTATCAAAAAGATAAGAGATAAGTGTTGATGAAGATGTGGAGAAAAGGGAACCTTTGTGCACTGCTGGTGAGAACGCAAATTGGTAGTCACTATGGAAAACAGCATGAAGCTTCTTCAGGAAATTAGAATAGAACCATCATATGATCCAGCAGTCCCATTTCTGGGTATATATCCCAAGGAAATGAAATCACAGTATCTGCAACCCCACATTTTCAGCAGCATTATTCATGATAGCCAATACATGAAAACAACCTAAATGTCCATTGTTGGATGAATGAATAAAGAAAATGTAGTGTAATGAAAAAAGAAGGAAATCCTGCCATTTGCGATAACATGGATGAAGCACGGGGGCATTATGCTAAGTGAAATAAGTCAGAAAAAGACAAATAGTGTATGATCTCACTTATGTGAAATCTAAAAAAAAACAAAACTCATAGAAAAAAGTAGACTGGTGGTTGGCAGGAGTTGGGGGAGGGGGGTGGGGAGATGTTGGTCAAAGGGTGTAACTCCAGTTATGAGTAAGCTCTGGGGATCTAATGTACAGTATGGTGACTGTAGTTAACAATACTGTATCATACACAGTTTACCCTTGAACAACGCAGGGTGAGAGGCGCTGACCCCTGCACAGTCAAAAATCTGTATTAACTTTGACCCTTCTCACTGTTGACCGGAAGCCTTACCGATAACATAAACAATTGATTAACATGTATTTTGCATGTTATATGTATTATATACTCTATTCTTAAAGTAAGCTAGAGAATAAAAAATGTTAAGAAAATAATGAAAAAATACACATATAGTACTGTATCTTAAAAAATCTGCATATAAGCAGACCCATACAGTTCAAACACATGTTGTTCATGGGTCAACTATATCTCAAAGTTGCTAAGAGTAGATCTTAAATGTTCTTACCACACACGCACAGAAGGTAACTATGTGGAGTGATAGCTATGTCAGCTAAACTTATTATGTAGTCATTTCACAATATAAACATATACCAAATCATCACATTATACATCTTAAACTTACACAATGTTATATGTCAATTATAGCTCAATAAAGCTGGAAAAAAAAAATAAAGTAGAACTTACAACCCCCACCCCCCGCAACACACACACACACACACAGAAAAAAAACTGGTATTTTCAGATCTATCTTGGGAGAACCCTGTATCCTAAATGTAACTGGGGAGCTTGTCCACTACATATATCAATTCCAAAATACTAGTTTCTGTGTCAGAATATATATCTGGCCAAATGTTTCAAATCTTATATAAAGTTACAGAAAGTTTAATAAAGAACCAAAGGGAATTTCATTAGACAAGTTCATCCTCAGAAGCACAAAAGTGAATTGAAATATTTCATTAAAATTTTGGTTTCTGGGGTGCCTGGGTGGCGCAGTCAGTTAAGTATCTGCCTTCGGCTCAGGTCATGATCCCAGGGTCCTGGGATCGAGCCCCACATCAGGCTCCCTGCTCGGCAGGTAGTCTGCTTCTCCCTCTGCCCCTGTCCCTGCCCCTGCTCTCTCTCTCTCAAATAAATAAATAAGACCTTAAAAAAATAAATAAAATTTTGGTTTCTGGATAAAGAAACAAAAAGAGTCTGGCTTTTTCAAAGAGGCTATGAGAAGTCACTAAAGGATTCTAAGCAGGAGGGGAAGACTGTTCTGACAGCAGTGTGGAAGGCGCACTGGGGGATCATTACCGCGAGAAGACACAGCTATAGTGCAGCGGAGCAGGGGACAAATAACGGTCTGGAATAGAGACAGTGGGAAGGGACAGAAAAAGGGTTAAGAACTCTTTGGGAGAGAGAATTGAGGACGTCAGACCCCTTCCTAGCTGCTAACACCCAACTCTGAATAAGGATGCCTGTCCTCCAAACTAGACTAGCCAGTATCCTCCATCCATTCATGTCTTTAGTCTGAAAGGAAGACAATCGGGTCCCTAGGAGCCCCCTCTGACCCCGCAGGCAAAAGTAGGAAGATGTTTTAGAAAATGCTTTATTTTCTGAGTGGCAGCCCCACCTCCCCACCTAACACATACACACACATACACACTCTTTGTCTTTATCACATTTCCAAAAGGGACCATGTGTCAAGATGTCATCCATCTCCAGACATCTGACTCACACAGAGAAGAGATGGGGAGGGGCCCATTACATACATCAAGCTATCAAAACACTCCTTTCACTGCTTCTGCTCAATCTAGAAGACTCGGCCTGAAATTATTTTAAGATTTTCTGTTATTTGCAATGTTATGGAAAAGTAAATTACTGACATTCACAAGGTGATAATCTGTAAAGAACAAGTTTGTTTTCCTTTTTTAATTTAGGATCTTATTAGCAATACATCAGCATCATTAATAGAAAAAAACACTGTTGACACAGAAACTCAAAAAAACCAGCCATTAAGAAAATAATGTAGTAATCAACCACTATGAGAGAAAATGGGTCCTCTCATTTGATTCTACTGGCAAGCCCAGGTTTATCCTGAACTCTGAGAGACTCTGTCCTGAGTGGATGATGAAACATTCAAGTAAAAGGTAAGGAATTATAAGTGTGAGTTTCTGAGGGATACTGCCTCAAAAGAAGTTCAGGGGTAGCCACAGTCCTCCAGTTTACTCCAATATTGGGACGTTTCTGGGACGACCAGCATAGTTTCCTTTTGAGGAGTTCTGACAATTCATCAGCCTCAGGATTCAGGTCTTATAAAACGTTCTTCCATGTTAAAAAAGACTTTGTTCCACAGGAATAAGTTTTTCATCGCTTCTCCAGCTTCTTGTACTTGGCTTCTGCCAGGGAGAAAGGGGGGAAATTAAATCTTTAAAACAAGCTCTTACAAAAATCTTTTTAGTCAGCGTTTCCAGGCAAATTCAACAATATCTATTACACTAAAAAAAAAAATCTATTGCCTTCAATCTCATAATCTGTCCAAACTGGGTCTAAATTGGAGGCACACCACAAATGTTAACTATCATATTAGCTAAGGACAGATATTTAGATATCAATCATCGACGTGCACAACCTAAGATAAGGAGTCAAACACACACCCACCCCCACACACACACAATTAAGAAGAAGTTCACTAAGTTCTAACCCTGTCAACAGCACCTGCTCAGACATCTCCACCAGGAGTAAGCAGATCTCCTGGCACTGGGGTCACGGGGAGCCTTACTAAGCACAGGAAATTGCTGCTCCAGGCACTGTCCCTGGCGCTCTCGGGGAGCCAGACTGGAACTCTCTGAACGTATAAATCTCTTTTTCCCCTTTTATTTTCTTATTCCTATACCTCGCTATAGGAAAGCAATTTTGAAAGACACAGAGATTTAAAAGACCATCAAATAAGCCTCTTAATGTGATAGATTATCTTTTTCTTTAAAACCTTGAAAAAAACAAAATGAACCAAAACAAACCTTGAAAGCATCTGGTACAATGCCTTCTATATAGTAAGGTTCACCATTCAGTCACCACTTAGTAAATTTAATTGTGGACAGTGAACTGTTATTCACCACTCATGTCACATCTCAGTCTGTTACAGACCTCTCTCCTGAAGTAGTCAACAGTTGTCCATGATGGAAATAAAATAATCTGTAAATTATATCTAGGATAAAGACAACTTCCTTGTTTTTAATCATGGATGTAAGAGCCAGAGCCAGTTAGCAAGCCATCAGCAATACAAGTACCAGTTTCCTCCTTAAAGGAAAAGTAGTCCTTCAAGAAAACTCTTGATTGACTTTTCTATTTTTTAAGACATATGTATCTACATTACTAAAGATGCTTCAGCCTGCTGAACCACAATTTTAAGAGCTTGAGCTTTGTAATCAAACAGACCTGGTTTGGAATATAGCTCTTTCACATGCTAGCTTGTATCCTTATGCAAGTTATTTAACCCCTTCGACCAGTTTCCTCCTTCAAAGAACGGGGATAAAAATCACGTACTTATCTCATAGATTACTGGGAGGATAAAAAGCGTAAAACATGTAAAGCACTAAGAACAGTGCCTGATATGTATCATTAAGTACTCAGGAAATAGTATTTTTATTACTACTACTACCATTAAAAAATTACTCTCACTAGGTTTTTGTGAAGCTTAATTAAAATAGATCATCATTGGGGCGCCTGGGTGGCTCAGTTGGTTAAGCGACTGCCTTCGGCTCAGGTCATGATCCTGGAGTCCCGGGATCGAGTCCCGCATCGGGCTCCCTGCTCGGCAGGGAGTCTGCTTCTCCCTCTGACCCCCCCCCGCCTCATGTGCTCACTCTCTCTCATTCTCTCTCTCTCAAATAAATAAATAAAATCTTTAAAAAAAAAAAAAAAATAGATCATCATTGGTGCACCATAAATGTTAACTATCCTATTAGCTAAGGTCATACTGGGGGGCAGGGTACTCTCATTAATCAAAACAGAAATAAAAATGGTTACCCAGTTTTTTTGAATATGCATCCAACTTGTAGGCTGCCTGCTCAAGAGCTGCTACTTGCTCTTCAATTACATTGATCTGATCCAAATAAGGCTGCAGTCCAGCATCTTTGAAAACAAAGACAGACCACACGTTCATACAGCCTCAACACAGAGTATAGAAAAGAGTAAGGAGTAGGAAAGTAAAAATGCTAGTGTCCCTCCAGCTCTGCCCAATATACACTAGGTGGGGTGACATGATTCAGATCACTCGCAGGACAAACACTAGCAGATCACGCAGAACTGTGACCTGGACAAAGCAAGTCTCTCTCATCCACTGATTTTCCTCTCTTTTAAATTCCTTGATCCTCAAGCAATCTTTCCATTACTGGTTCAGTTTCTTGAGTAATCCCCTACCAAGAATTAGTACCCTAGAGATAGGGAACACAAATATAAGTCAATGGAAAAATATATTCTACCAGTCTAAATTAGCATTTTCCATTTATAGATGTTCTGGTTTTCTGCTTATAGAGTAGTCCTTTAAGGATTCCACTGTTAAATAAATTCACTAAAATCTGACTACCCTTTCTCCCCCCTCTCCCTTTTCAGGAATAAACTGATCGATCACATCAAGATTCAGAAGCAGAAATAACCATACCAAAATATGCTAATCCTCAAAATGGAAGAAATTCTCCATAACTTTATAATTCACTTCTAGAGAACGAGCTCCCTCAGGACAGGTGCCATGTTCCCTCCACTTCTCCACAACCCCAAGCAAAAAAGAACACTAAATACAAACATGTTTAATTATAAAAATTATTACTTACATTTCTGGTTTAAGTCCTTTAAGTTTCTACTAATGTTTATAGCAATATCTTTCATTTCAAGATACTTCAGGCTGGTTAGTTTATTCATATTTTCCAGGAGCTTATAGTCTTCGCTGGTGGCTTTAAAATAAACAGAAGATGTGATGCCTTTAAGATTTGTCATAGATTACTGGAATGTGGAATCATAGGCCAAATGGTAGTTCAAGACAGGATGCAGTGAATGTCAAAGGAGCAGGCCACTACTGATTTATGACATTTATACTCAGCCTGTGTACTCTGAATGTCTAAGTAGAAACTCAGGTAATAATTAGCAAACTATTTAAACCAAATAAGATCCAGAGACTTCAGAACCTTTGTTAAAAAGGAAAATAATAAATTCATGTCCTGGGGCGCCTGGGTGGCTTAGTCATTAAGCGTCTGCCTTCGGCTCAGGTCATAATCCCAGGATGCTGGGATCGAGCCCCGCATTGGGCTCCCTGCTCCGCAGGAAGCCTGCTTCTTCCTCTCCCACTCCCCCTGCTTGTGTTCCCTCTCTCGCTGTGTCTCTCTCTGTCATACAAATAAATAAAATCTTTAAAAAAAATTTTTAATTAAAAAAAATAAATTCATGTCCTAAGAAAAGAGAAGGTGACATAGTATTGGTATTTCTATGGTATGATAACATGTAATCTGGAGGACTGCATCATAAATACATATAAAATCAACTAGGAACCATTTCTTAGTAACTCATTTATTACTGTGTGATTCTATATTGCATTTTATGCACTCCTTCTCCTATCCTTTGTTCCCTTCCCCATCCCTACTCAAAGCAAATGGCTTTTCCTCCAATTTTCCTGAAAAGTGGAAAATTCCACCTACATGAGCTGCCTCAACCTTTCTGCCTCACTTCAAAACTTCTCTGTACCTTTCTATCTTCCCAAGAGGCAGGAGTGCTCCTATTCTTGCCAAGACAACTTCTCCCGTGCTCTTGCTTCCACTTCTTCAGGGCCTCTTTTCAATCATCTCCTTTCCCTGGCATTTCCAAATTCTCTATCCTGGCAGTTTCCTATCTAGAAATATATTCAGGTTTTTCTCCAGCCCAAAAGCACTCTCTCTCTTCTGCTACACCTACATCATTTGCTCAGTAAAGCAAAGGAGCTTCACTGCTAACCCTTGTGAAAGACCAGCTCATATTCACTGCTTCCTCTTCCTCACCATTCACTCATGTAAACCCTTGCAGCCTGGCCCTTGCCCCCACCAGCCAGGGAAATTACATGCTCCAAGGTCATCGGTGCTCTCCAAAGCACCAAATCCACAGCGGCGTTTTCTGTTATTGTCCTCCTCAACCTCTCCATAGTACCTGACACGGTGATCTCCCTCTTTTCACAAAATGCTCATTTCCCTTGGCTGCTACGTCATCGTAGTACCCTGATTTTCTCATCTCTTTCAATCCACTCTTTGTAGGTTTCTATGCTAGACCCTTTCTCATTCATCCTTAACTATCACTTCCCAATTTTCTCTCAGCTGTGACCCAACTGATGTTTACATGGGTGGCACATTCCTATGGGCATTCCCAGGGTGATGCTAGCTTCCTTTCAAACTCAAAAAAGCATTTGAACAAGTAAGAATGACAATCACAGGGAATTACATTCTGTTTAAAATTAATTTTATGATAAGTAAATCATTTATAAACCTAGGTACTTTAAGAACTGTTGTTAGAAAAAATTAATTGCCCTATACAAGCATTCACTGAGATTATAGTTGAGGCCCTCAGCTACCCCTAAGCACATCCCTGCCAATCTCATCCTGCAGAGCCTTGACTCACACCGCTGTGCAGGTGACTCCCAAATCTGTTTCCCCTGCTCAGATCACTCTCTGAGCTCAGGACTCACAAGTGCAAGTCACCTGAGTGTCCTGGTAATATCTAAAATCAGCCAAGCCAAAACCAAAAATATTTTTTACACTAAACATGGTTCTGCTTTCCCACTTCCCTATTTTAGATGATGGTACCATCAGTTTAAAACCTAGAACACCTCTTAAGCTGCTCCCATCCCTCCATAGGCACTTCAACAAGTCCTATAAATTCCACTTCTGTGATATTCTTGCAGACATGCTCTCCTTTCCATTTCTTTTACCATCACCCTGTCACTGACCATCGTCATCACTCTTCATTCTTGCTCATGTGTCTGAGCTCTCTCCTCCACAACCGTACTCTGCTAGCAAATTAGTCTCTCTAAAAAAAAAAACAAGGGTCACACTCTAATACCTAGGAGCCTGCAAGATCATGTAAATGAATGAAGTAAGCCAGGTGTTTGCATGTTAAAAACATAAGATTATTCACTTCCACAAAGAAATATGCTCTCTCCCATTTCTTAGAACACGCAGTCATCTTACCTATCATTTACTTTACCAACTTGGATAGAAATATTGGTCCAGAAAATCATTTCTCTACCACTACTAAAAAAAAACAACACTGTAAGAACAGTGATAAATGGCAACTGACCAGGTCCCAGTAAAAGGGAGAAAAAAGAGTAGTGGGGACACACTGCATTGCACTAGACCATTTAGAGGAGACAGCTGCTCAGCTCTAGTCAATCACAGCGTCACAAGAATGAGGAACTAGTACTGCCAAATCTTTGGAATTTTTAAAGAGAAGCCAAAAATCTAGATTCTGTTACTTGGTTTCTCTTGCTCAGAAATAACTAAAAAAACTGATCAGACTGATAGAGCCTCACAAGCCCTCCCACTCTCCATCAGGCATTTTCTCATTAATTCTGGTTCCCAAATTTAGCTCACAGCAATTTCCTGGGGAAGTGAAACAATGCTTATGAGAGGCCACACAGGACCAAACTTCACTTTTTGGACCTTTCTCCACACACAGGTCATGTGTTCACCTGGAAATACACAAGGAACCCAAAATTAATCATGTCCCCAAGGGTGGGTCACCAAATCCTCAGACCAACCTAGTAGGTCCCTAAATCTGCAGGTCACTCTCCATTCCCCAATTTCACTTCTCTTTGCCCTAGTAAATACATCTGCTTTAAGGGAACAAACTGCTTGCTTATACGCCTCACTCACCAATCGTTTCCCCCTTTTTGGTCAGTCATTCCCTTCACAATTCTGCTCAAAATACACCTCCTCCAAGGAAGCACTTCTTGATGAATTCTTTTTTGTCTTCTCATACTTAGTCTACACCACCGAGGCTTGCAGTTATATTAGGTCTTTTTATGTATTTCTGAAATTAGCTAGTGAATTTCTCCAGGGAAGGAATGGACCTTCTTCTTTCCCATTCATAACCTTCCCAAACTTCCAACAGGCACATTTCAGGGCATGGGGAGTGTTGGGGAGGGAGCCACAGACTGATGCTGCTAAAGCACCTCACAGCTCCCAGAGCCCAACTACAGCTCCAGCGAGTGGCGCAGGGCAGTACCCGAATCAGCCCACACCCCGCCTCACCCGTCAGTTCCCCAGTCAGGTAAGTTGCCATTTTGGAGAACATGTCCCGGCAGAGCTCAGTGATGTCAGCCTCAGCCGGCTCCTTTGCTTCCTCAGCCGTCTCCACGGCGGCATCGTCTGAATCAAAGGAGAACGAGTAAGTGTCCCGCCCTACTCCGGGTCCTAATCCAGCCACGGCACCCTCTCCCCACATCCCTCCACCTGCCTCATTCGATCACGTCGGCTCCATTCTCCATGTGCCGTAATTCCAAGTCCCTTACTTTGTCCTTGCCCCACCTGACACGCCAACTCTGCTCCCTTGCACCGGCCCTTGGCTCAGACCCGATCCCGTGGCCAAACCACCCTAGTCCTCAGGTCAGGTGCGCCCCTCCGACCTGCTCGCTCCTGCCAGGTGAGCCCCCAGCCTCCTGCTGGACACTTCATCCCCAGCTACTCGACGTACCTCGAACGGGCTCCTCTCTTTGGGTCGCGGAGACACCCTGGGCCGCCGCAGCCGCCGCCGCCATGCCTGGCCCCGCGCTGCTTCCGGTTGTGGGATGCCCGCGCCTGCGCACCGGGCGTGCCCCGCCCTCCCCGCCCTGGGTTCGCAGCCCTGGGATGCTCCACCTCTCCACTGAGTCATGCGGTTTACGCTTACACGAGAAGTAACAAAGAGTAAGCTTGAAGCTGAAATTGAAGCTAAGATAAGCTACTGTGAGTTGGTCCGTTGCCAAGAGTCTCGACGTCTGGAACTGAGAATGCGCTCATCCCTGTCACTAGTGTAGTAAGACCCACGACCTCTCTGGGATTGGTTTAGCTCTGGTGGCCTACTGACCAAAGTCACAGGGACAGATTATCCTCTCCCTAGACACTCCCCACCCAGGCTGGTATTCGTCGCCAAAGACTGCTCAGGGAATCCATGCTTTTGAAGGTAGTCTCATCCAGCCTTTGGGAAACCTTCACTCATTGATCCCTGAGCCGAAATACTGGCCCTTCCAATGTCTTGGTTAAACAACTCATTTGGCCCTTTTTCTTGAGCTGCAAGTTGGCACCTACTTCTCTTCAGCTGATACAGTCTTTCTGGAAGAAAGCTTTGTAACATTTTACAGCTGAGGATACACTCGGGTTATCTTGATTGCATTTAGCTGTTTCACAAGTCTCCTAGGTGTATAGAGTGTATGTGATGGGATGGTGAAAAGGGTGGGAGAAGGGAATGGATGAGAAAAAGCAACTGGGGAGCAAGGTGCAAAATGAGAAAGAGGTAAAGATTACAGGGGAAGGGAAAAAGGTATATAGTGGGTCTGGGGACACAGACCTATACACCCAAAATCCTAGTGTAGAAGTTTTTAGTCCTGTTCTTAGTTATTCTCCATCTCACCCTCTTACCTCCCACACCCTACACCACACACACACACACACACACACGCACACAACCCAGCTACCCCTCATACCAGTGTAAGGGCTACCTTACTCTTCATCCTGAGGACCAGGTCTCCATAGGTCACTGTCTCCACTCTCTAAATGGTACAGTCATAATGCCCACCATTTCAAATCATTCCTATGAGCCAGAAGTTCTTATTTCAGCCCCTTCACATTGTCATGGCTGCCAGTCTACCCCTCCTGGCAGGGATGAGTGCTCCAGCCCAAATACAAGAATGGTTCGCAGCTCCAGCCTCTCTTCTTCCCCCTGCAATCCCAGAAGCAAATGCAAAGTCCTGATTTTTCTAAGGATTTTTATTGATAGTCACCAGAGAAACCCATATGTCCTTTGCAAGAATAGTGTCAGAGCCCACCACATTTTATTCCAAAGATCTCTGAATCCAGAAATCATTTCTTTGTCTGATTCTCCTAAGGCTCCATCTATGTCCCTGTTTACAGCCCTGTCAGTTCCCAGTGTTTAGTGGAATGTCGTGAGCAGCCTCCTCAACTGAGCCTTCATGGTCTTTGCCCTGGATGGAGGGGCATTCCCACACCTCTGCAACATTATAATCTCCGCATGTGAGAAAGTTTCCTCTCCTCCAAGGCTTCCCCTTCTCTTTCACCTGGAAACTCTATGAGGAAGACAAGAATCCCATGGGTGCTAGCAGCAGATCTCTAGATGCACAAAGGATAAGACTCACTGGCAAATAGGAAGACATTTAGAGAATGCTGCTCTCTTGGTTTCTACTTTTTTCACAAATCGTGGCTATCCAGATGCCAGGTGCTTAGGGAACATAACCCTCCCTTCCTTTATTCTGTTTATTATTAACTTTTTTTTTTTTTTTCATCACAGCAGAGCTGAGAGCACAGGGAGTGAGGGGCCCAGTGGCAAATGTTATCTCAAAGAGCTACACAGAGCTACATGGCTACACACAGAAACACTGAGTCACAAGCCTAAGCATGATGCAAGCTACACGTAGAAACATTGGTTCAAGAGGCCAAACACAGGGTGGGACTCTGAGTAGCAGTGGAGGGAACTGCTGCCCTAGAAGTGGAGGCCATGTCCTGAGGAGGTCTCTGGGGAGGCAATGAGAGAGGAGGCTGCTGTCTGATGCTTTAGGGCCCCTCCCCCACCACTCTCCTGCCCACCCTGGACTCCCCAGGGGGCTGGAGTCACAGCTGGGGTTTGCTGCAGGTGCTCCCCAATGCCTTGATCTGCCTGTTGGAAGAAAAAGGGACAGGTCATTTGAAGAAGGAGTTTGTGTCCCACTTCCTTTCATCTAGAAAATCTGGGTCTGATTCTTCAACCTCAGACTGTCTCCTGGAGGCCAAGGCAGCCCTCAGGCCAGAGCAACCAACTTCAGGCCTTCCCTCCACCCCTTCCCTCCACTGGTACAGTGACTGCGATGAACATGTTGCCCCAGGAGCCTGGAAACAGACTCTTTCAAAAATGGTTTGCTTCTACCCACTGAGTAGAAAAGACGGTAGAGTTCAAATGTGGGGAACCAAGAGGAACCAGGTGAAGGGCCACTCACCAGGCCTGGGGAGGAAGCTAGCTGCCCCTTCCTCTCCAGCATCTTTAGCTTTGAGCCCACAGCATCCACCTGGGACATGACTCCTTCCAGGACAATCTCCAACTGAAGAACTCTCCTTGTGAGTCTGCAGGATTTGAGAGAGACCGAGGGAGCAGAAATATGCATCTGTAGGGCTAAGCGTCTATAGGGGTAGGAGAGCCATTATGGTCTGTGTCTGGATGGGTGCAAGGAAGGTAAGGCCCAGCCTTATAGGGAGAATTAAAGGGGGGCAGAGGTTCTCCCTGGGCTAGGACGGAAAATTAGAAGTTTGAGAAAAAAGCTCAGGGTAGGACATTACAAACACACTCAGCCCTGGGCCCCTGGCTGCACATACGTGTAGAATTCTTCTCCTGAAACCCAGCCACCTGCTCTGGTAGCCTCTGGACCCGACTTGCCTGGTGGACTACTCACAATGGGCTGGCCCAGGTTCTCAATCTCGACGTTGAGGGCCACCTGATCAGGAAGTCAGAGAGGAGAAGATGACTCTGGGAAGTATCAGCTCCTATTTCATCACCTGCTCTCATGGTCTCCCAGGACAAGGCCCTTGGGCTCCAGTTCATGCATTCCCCTTCCCTCTCAAACTCTAGAGATAATAGGATCAGTGTGGTGGTGCTGGACACAAAGCTGGACCAACCTCTGGGAGAGAATCACCTCCCACAGAAACAAAACATGAGCTCTTAGAAGCCTTGATTAATGAGACCCTCACTAGAAGCCAACTCAGTTTGGGAAAGGAAGAACAGTACCAGAATTCCTGCCACTTTCCCTCCTGCCCTTGATTTTTGGGTCTACACTGGATAGGGATGAAGCAGGCACAGCAGGGGCAGCTAAGGATCCGAGTTTGAAAGTCCCAAGGAGAAGGCAAGTCCTCAGAAAGAATTGTCAGGGATTCTCGGGTAATTGAACCTTTCCCCCTCAGACTCTGTTCTAGAGCAGTGGTTCTCAACCTTGGCTATGCATTGGAATCAACTGGTGAGTTTTTTAAAGTACTGATGTCTGGGTCCCTCACTCCCCCAGAGATTCTGTCTAGGGTATGTGACCTGAGTATGAGGATTATTTGACTCCCCACCCCAACCCCACCAGGGTATTCTAATGTGCAACAGTTTGAGAACCACTATTCTAGAGACTTCTTTCCTGTCCATCTATTGAAGGGTTTTCAGTCTAGATTTGTGTTCTGGGTGTGTTGGCAGGGAGGGGAGAGTGAATGGTTTTCTTTCACTGCCTCTCCCCCAACCAACTGGGCTCACCCTCTTCTCCTCCAGGTCCTGTTGCATTTGTTCTTGCTCTTTCTTGTCCAGGATGTGATTCCCATCTTGATCAAACCTGGTGAAGGCAGCTGTGAGCTCAGTGATTTCATGCTCTGCGTGCCTGAGTGTGAGGAAAACAGTATGATGAAATGACTTCTGACTTGCTGTGGCTGTGATCTCTCAATTATGGACTCCCCACTTTTTTTTCCAGACTCTCTGACTTTTGCTCTCTGTGGAAGAATGGGACCACATAGGAAAGCCAGGATTTCCAAGGTCTAGCAATTTTACCCCCAATAAATTGTTTTAAATCTATGTCTTCCTTCTCTTAGTCCTGCTGACTAGGTTCAGGCCCTCCTGGTGTTCTATAGGAATTATTGCAAAATCTCTTTACCTCTAAATAATCCATCCCCGCACTCCCACCCCACTGGCTTCCCCTTCACTCCCTACCCCTGAAATCCATCCTCTATAATGCAACTAAAGTAATTAATCTTTCTAAAGTGCATGTCTAAATACACCCCTTCTCTGCTTAAAATCCCTCCTGGACACCCTATTCTTTGGATAGAATGGTGGTATTCAAGGCCTTTCCCAATGTAGCCCTTGTTCATTACTCTGGTCTCATCTCCTGCTATGCCCCACTTTTATTTGATACCTTAGCAATGCTTAGCTACTTATTATTCCTATACATGTTGCTCAACTTAACACTTCTATGCCTTTGTATATGCTTTCATCTTTCTTGGAATGGACTTCCCCTGCTTGTCTACAGGTAGGCTATTCATCCTCCTGTAGGTATTCATGCATCACCTCTTCCTGGAAGCCTTCCCTTAAGCTTAAAAATAGAATTGAATACTCTCTTTACTTTGTGCTCCCTCTCTTCTAGTCACTTCTTTGTTGAACTTGTTCTGTGATTCAGTTTATTTGCTTACATGTGTATGAGCTCCTGGAGGACAAGGCTTTGTCTCATTAATTGTGTGCCCTACTTAGTGCCTGGCTTACAACTGGTGCTCACAATATATTTGTTCAGTGTTTGCTCATATGTTTAACTGGGAAACAGGGATGCTAAGAGAATAGGCCAATGTTTGTGGGGGAGCACAGAACCAACTACAGAGTTTTGTGGGAGTGAGAAATGTATGTAATGTTGAAGAAATTGTATTATTACATTAGTCCTACAAGTTGTTCAGTGAGGTCCAGAATGTTCTAGAACATGGTCAGAGACCTTTAAACCAAGGGCACAATTCTGAAGATCAGAATCAGAGATATATAGGCCAAAGTCAAAGGCCAAAAGCCAAGGTCAGAGGCCCATAGGCCAACATCAGAGGTTTTTAGGCAAAGGGTATATGGTCGAGGGCCAAGGACTTATAGACCAATATCAGAAGGTTGGATTTCTGGTTGCTCACTCCCTCAAGGTGTTGGTGAAATCCTCAAATTGGATCTCCTGCTCCCCACCCTGCAGGACCTTCTGTGCATCTGAAACCTGCTCCTTCCTCAAACGCAGCCTCAGTAGGGTCTTGTTGTAGCCCTGGAAGGGAAAAGGAAACAGGTACCAGTTCCTATAGCCTTCTCATCATCCCTTGCCCCCTTCCTCACCCACAAGATGCCAGGCTTCCAGGGATAAGTCAAAGCCACACAAGGGTGGGCACAGGGCCCTACACCAGTCAGGAATACACCAGGACACAGAGCCTTGGACCTGGTCCCTGACACAGATGTGTGGCTCAAGGAGACTGAGTGGTTACCTGTTTCAGGAGGTCAGAAAGTTGCAGCTCATCCTTCTGTCCAGCCAACTCTTCCTTGACCTCTGAATATGTGTCATTGATGATGGCCAGGAACATGTTCTGGAGATAAAGTAGGGACCTGGGTCTTCACCCCCAGACCCACTAACAGCAATGAGCCCACTAACCCTATTAATATCCCAGACACATGTTCTAAAGGAGCCAATGCTTTCAGTTGCAGCTCTGCAGCCCACTAACCCCCACATCTCAGGGTCCCCAGAGCCCCGTTCAGCACAATCCTGTTAGGGATGGATCAAGCTCCCTCACCCAACTGCTATCCTCACTCAGTTGTTCTGCAGTAACCTGACTACAATGATACCCCATCATATGCAAGAGTTCACCTCCATATAAGGGCCAACCAATCACTGGGAGTATAGTTTTGCTATCTTTATCATATAACCCCAATCTAACCCATCTGTCCCTAACCATGATCAAATAAAGAAACCTGCTGGCTTTGTTAATAAATATTAAACCCAGATCTTTCATAGTTGGCAGAGAGAAAGAGAGACTATAAAGTAATGG
Organism: Phoca vitulina; assembly: GCF_004348235.1. Lineage (NCBI taxonomy): Eukaryota > Metazoa > Chordata > Mammalia > Carnivora > Phocidae > Phoca > Phoca vitulina. The sequence continues at coordinate 12,347,850 of NW_022589751.1, forward strand.
TGATAGGAATAGCCAGAGATGCCTAGAGGAAGGAGAGAATAGATATAGAAGCTTCTAGGTTCAACCACTTCTCTTCATGGGGCACATTTCTCTCCCTTTCCATCCTTGGAAAATAGAGGCTTCGTTTTACTGAGGGAGCCTGCAGATTTCCTTATACTCTGCAAATTACCTGGCTGTGCTGGCAATATTGAGCACATTAGCCAGCTCTCAGGAGACCCAGAGCTCCCCCACCTCATTCTCCACCCATGATTTGAGACACCCATCTTAATCCTGAGTACAGACCATGGTGGGGGGCAAAACCTCACCCTCAGGTCCTTTATGTTTCCCCCCTCAAGCTCCCAATGCCCACCTCTCAGAGAGACCCTCACCAGAAGCACGAAGAAGACAAAGAAGACATAGGTGACAAAGTAGGCAGGTCCCAGGATGCGGTTGGCATTGTCAATAGCGTTGTAGTCAAAATCCCCAAGGATGATCCGGAACTGAGTGAAACTGAGAGACCAGTGTCTGGGCTTCACCCAGAGCCTAACCATAACCCTGACCCCTATTCACACCCCAACCCACTTTCCTAATTGCTGCTCTTTGGTGAACTCAGACCTCTCACTGCACTTCCAACCTGACAGAGAGTGAGGTACAGAGATACTTGAGCACACACACCAGAGATCCTGGAGATTCTCACACAGATGCTTTAAGCACAGACACACCTGCACACATACACCCAGCTTCCCCAAGGATACACACACCCACAGAGCTGGAGGGTGAGGGCCCAGGGAGGAGTGAAGGGGGCAGGACACACACATGCACTTGATGAAAGTGCTAAAGTTTTCCACTTGGGTTCCAAAAAGCAGGTAGCCAAGTTGGGCATAGGCGAAGAAAACGATGAAGAACATGATGGCGAAGCCCAGGATGTCCTTGGCACAGCGGGCCAGCGTGGAGGAGAGCTGAGTCATGGTTTTGTTGAAGCTGATGTACTTGAATATCTGGAAGTGCCATGTTGAACCAAGCAGTGAGGGAAGAAAAGAGAAAAGCTTTGAATAGTCCACTCCAGGGGCCTATGGAGGTCACCAGAGTTGCCAAACCAGACAAGGAAAATGAGACAAGTACTGAGGAAGGGAGAATGAGTGCCGTGAGGTGTTGCTGGGGGTGAGGGGTCCCAACGTACCTTGATCCAGGCAAAGAAGAGGTTCACAGCATTCATGTTGTTGTACTGTGTCTGCCAGAAGGCGAGGAACTCAAAGTCCGCATACATGTTTGGCTGCTGCAGGAGCTTCCCCATCAGCCGATTCACCTCAAGGGTTCGGAATATGTGGAAGCCCACGGCCACAATGGAGAGCTGTCATCACAGGGGTCAGAGGCATCAGAGAAGTCGGGATCTCAAGGGAAGTTCAATGATAGGGTCCTAGGGGAGAGCTGGGGTAGGTAAGTCAAGTGGGAAAAAAAAATCCTTCCCTTCTGAGTTGTTGACTATTTCAGGTACAAATGAAACTGAATAGGATGATTGGGGGAACGTCTTAAATCCCAAGGAGAAGGCTTTGGAGCCTGTGGTAAATATGTAGGTTGTAAAGGATCATGGAGAATTGGGGCCAAGTAATGTTATTTCTCCCACCACTTCCTAGCCTTGGTCAAGAAATTAATGTATTGTGTTAATAGGAAGAAGATGAAGATGAAGAGGCAGAATATTTTAATAGAAGAAAAGAGAGAAGGTAGGGGTTTCAAGGGGACAGGTCATTAAGGCAAAAGACAGAAGAGAAAATAGACAGCACATAAAAAAAGGCAGTGCCTGGATCACAGTCAGAGGGAGAAGGCATATGGAAGACAGGGTTTTCCCAGGGGCTGAGCTAGCGGAACATAAGCCTCTGGCTTAGGGAGCTTTCACACAGTGATTTGACCAGAAGTGATAAAGAGGACTTGACACTCCAAAAGGAAGAACTTGGAGTCCCTAACAGGGTAGATCCCCTTCCTCCTCCTACTATGTCCCAAGTATAAGATATCTGTCCCTCACCAAGATAACCACCAGGTCCAGAATGTTCCAGATGCTGCTGAGGTAACGAAGCCGGTGGATGTGGAGCTCCAGGATCTCCTCTACCACGTAGTAGAAGATGAAGATGCAGAAGATGATTTCACAGCCAATGATAAAGAAGTCCCAGTTGCTGACATAGCGGATCAGCTTAACCGTGCGGATTTGCCAGGATGGGATGGCACCTCCCGTAGCTGGAAACTCCACTACCAGTCTGTGGGAGGAGGGGGGGATAACTGGTGAGGCCTGGACTGGGGTAGTTCTTCCCATCCCCTCTCCTCCACAACCCCACCATAGGGTACAAGTTTAAGGAAGGGTCTCAATCAGAGAAGGGAACAGGAACCATGGATGGAGGGAAGATAAGGAAAGGGGACCCACCTCAAAACACAGAAAAGATTGATGTTGGCATTGTAGACTGAGAAATCGATGAAGACCACTCGAGTGCCCCTGTCTAGCCATAGGCCCTCCTGAAGGTCCTGGAGTGCTTTTGCACTGGCCTGTCGAGATCCTGGAAGGTCCAGATAGTAGCCACCTCCACTGTAGCTTGTCAACCGACCCCAGTGAGAGGAGCCCCCCAGCTCATCCTGTGAATGGTATGTCCACCTGTCACGGAAGAAGCCATCTGAGCAGAGAGGTCTGAGCCAGTCCAAAAGCTGATCTCCCAAGGCAATGGCAACACTTTATGATTGCCTGGGCTTTACAATTTCATATATATTATATATACATATCACATATAATATATATTTCACATGTATTATCTTGTTTGATACTAACAACTATGTGAGAAAGGAAGGTAAATATTATCCACATTTGAAGATGAGGAACCTAAGACTCAGAGATGTCTGAGATAATGCAGCTAGTTAGTGGCTGAACTGAAACTCAAATATAAATTTCCTGATTTCTCATGATGTTCCCCAAAACTATGGATGGCAAACTCATGCCTCACTTTTGACCCCAGTCTAAGTAGTTCCCACTAGGGAAACACCTGGCTCACATAATCCAGAAAAGACATTTTCTGTTCTTGTGGTTGTGCACCTGGCTGCTTCACCCCACCATTCTCTGTTCTGTCCACAGATTTCCTCCCTGGGCCCTCCCTTCCTTCCCCTTCTTTCATGTCCTATCCATCCTTTCCCCCCTTCTTTCCTAATTCTTCATCCATCCTCAACTCCTTGCTGCTTCCCCTATCAGGTCCAAGGGTCAGACTCTTCCAATTACGATTTGTGTAGCAACATCAGTGTTTCATCCATTCTCCATACACCTAAGAACGTCCGGGCAAGAAAGGATGCTTTCTCTGGCAGGACTGCCTCCAGAGTAGGGCAAATGTGACTGCAATCTGTGTAGGGAAACGAGTCCAGAGGCTATGGCTCTGTTTGCTAATGTACCTTCTCTGTTCCTGAGTGACCCAAACCAAGATCTCCAAACAGTCACAGATGGGACTCAGAGAGATGCTCCCCACCCTCCGCTCCCCTAAGGCTCTTTAAGACTAAGTGGAAATGGTTCCCAAACCTCAGGATGGTGTGTCAGGCTTAGAGAAGCAAGCCCGGCAACGTTGGTGGGGGGACTCACTCACGCTGTGCCATTGAGAGGCCCAAAGGGGAGCTGCTCTTCCTTGTCTGGAGAGTAGACGTCGTAGCAGCTCAGAATGTCCTCGTGGAAGTCCTCATGCACCACACAGGAGTCATTGCGGACCCTCAGCTGCCGTAGCCTTGGAACCCCCAGCAACAGGTTCTCATAGTAGATGAAGGAGTGGGAGCCTTGGCCCAGGCTCTGGTTGTTGTACCATTTGGTCCAATACAAACTGTCCAGTAGTGGGCCCTGGGCAAACTAGACCACAAGCTGGGTTGAGCTTGACCCTGCCTCATCCTGACCTTTATTCTTGGAATGACTTTTGCTTTCACTCCTTGACCCCCCCAGCTTGTCTCTAGTCTGCTTCTGTTGGACTCCAGCTGACCCAAGAACCTTGACCAGTTCTTGACCTGATGTGGCCCTACTCTTTATTTAAAATGCATTTTGAAGTTCAGCCTTACCTCTGACTCTCAGTACTAGTTTAACTCTGGCTTGACTCCCTGATCATCATCCCTTCACCTTCATCATCCCTCTCATCTACCTTCACCTAAACTCCAGTCTGACCCATTGATTCTTGCTTGACCCTTTGACTCAGCCTGGTCCCAGAATGACCTGGTCTCTGGATATGGCCTGGTCTACTGTCTGACACTCCTGAGCCCTGGCCTGTGGCTTTTTGCTTCAGGCCATTGAAAAGGAGAGGGGAGAGGTAGAGGGAATCTCATACTCACATCCCAGAAGTCCGCCATGCTGCTGATGGCCTGGAAGGAGACTCCGGTGTCTGACGGGGTATGTAAGAAGAGCTCGGACATCACTTTTGTGTAATAATAGGCACTGGAGCTTGTCATTCCGTAGGTCACTAGAAACCAACCCAAGAGGCTGTGTCCTGCTCACTGTTTCCTATATCCATTCTCCAGAGGAGACAGGAAAGCCCATTTGCCCTGGTGCCAGAGATGCTACCTAGATGGGATCCCATTGGGCCTACCCTCCCCTAGAGTTGTCTGGGGAGGCTAATAAGGCATTGGGGAAACCAGGGAATATCTTAGCCTACAAGGTCTCCTCTTCTCCTCTCAACTTACCTCAGAAAGACTGAACTCCACTCAGAAATTGTCTCTTGATATTGTCATTCTGAAAATTCACTTTTCTCTTCCTAAACCAGCTTAACTTCCTAGTTCTTATTCCCCAGAACCAAGATATTACCACCTTCTGCATTCTTTCATTTGTCCTATATCTATGCCCTTAGGAAATACCTCCAAATTCTGGAAGACTCCAAGGCCCTGGCCAAACACCTTACAGTGGAGATGTGGTCTCCTGGACCTGACACCTCTGGCCCCAGGGCATCCTGATGGGCACAGCTGTCTCCTGATGGAAGGACTCAGAGCATCCCCAGATCAAAAAAAGACCTGACCTTTGCCCTGAAGAACTGAATCTTCCTTAACCACCCTAACCCATACACCCAGTCTAAAGTCAGGCTGTTAGGGAAGCTATAAGTTTTCTAGTTAAAAGGCAGTATTTGAAGAATATAAGCCATTTATTTTATAGATTGTCCCTCAATTTAGATTTGCCTGATATTTCCTTATGTTTAAATTCAGGTTATACATTAGGCAAAGAATACCGAAAAAGTGATGTGTCCATCTCAGAGCTTCCTATCAGGAGGCACACACTGTCTAATTGTATCATTACTGGTGATGTTAACTTTCATCCCTTGTTAAGGCAGCTGTCTTCCAGCCTTCTTCAATGTACAATTATTTTTCTCTTTGTAATTAAGATGTATTTTGTGGGGAAATACTTTGAAATTATGTAAACATCCTATTACTCATCAATCTTTCACCTACTAGTTTTAATATCCAATAATACCTAGTTTTAATGACTTTTACCTGATTATTACTACCATGGTTATCAAGTTGTGATTTTCTCATTCCATCATTCCTTCTGCATTTGTTAGTTAGCATTCTCCTTAGGAAGAACTTTTCCTTCTTCCTCATTAGGTAGTCATTTATATATACCAGCATGAACTCATGGATTCTTGTTTTTTCTATAGTTTATAATTTGTTAGTATTATGATATTGTTACTTAATTTTTAGCCAAGTCATACAAGATAAAGAAAGACTAAAGAACTGTTCTAGATTTAAAAAGACTTAAACATAAAAATTAAATGTAAGATGTGCATTTAGTTAGGATTAAATCCTGGACAATAGTTTTTTCCTTTTACTATGAAGTCTGTTAGTGTAATAATTGATGAAATTGTAATAAGGTCTGTTCATTAGATGATAGAACTAAATCAATGATAATTTCCTGACTTTAGTAAGAGAATTTCCTTATTTTTAGAGTTACATATTAAAGTATTTAGGAGCAACAGGGAATTATGTCTGCAATTTATTCTCAAATAGTGTGTATGTGTGTGTGTGTGTGTGTGTGTGTGTGTGTGTGTAAAGAGAGAGAGAGATTGGGAAAGAGAACAATAAAAGAAATGCAAGCCTGGTAAAATATACATATTTGGGAAATCGGGGTGAAATATATATAAGGATTCTTTGTATTATTCTTGCAGCTTTTCTGTAAGTCTGGAATTACACCAAAAAAGTTAAAGTAGGATTTGTCAGTCTCTTGTGAGCAATTCTCTTTAAGAATTTTCCTTTTTAGGGGTGCCTGGGTGGTTCAGTTGGTTAAGCGCCTGCCTTTGGCTCAGGTCATGATCCCAGGGTCCTGGGGTGGAGTCCCACGTCGGGCTCCCTGCTCAGTGGGGAGTCTGCTTCTCCCTCTCTCCCTGCCCTTGCTCTTTCTCTCTCTCTCTGTCTCTCTCTCTCTCACACACACACACACACACTCTCTCTCTCTCTCGCGTACGTGCACTCTAATAAATAAAATCGTAAAAAAAAAAACAAAAAAGAATTTTCCTTTTCAAATTTTGGGTCACATTTGCTCCTACCACCCCTGGAGCTCATCCATAGAAAGAAGGACTGGTGAGTGGTCATAGATTAGGCACAAACAACATCACACTTTTTCAGGGGGAAATCAGCAAAGAAGGAAAGCATTATGATTTCACATTTCCCCACTCCACTCTATTAAGTTCAGGAAACAACTTTAATTCTCTCTGATTCAAATCTGTGATTACCTGCCCTTAGTATCTGGAGGACTCATACTCAATTTTTCCAGATCTAGAAAATGGATTGGAAGTCAAGCTTCTGTCTGCTGAGAACCCACCACAGAGTTATAAGGATGGTCAGTGTGCTGAATTTTTCCTAATGCCAAAGGATGATTAAATTGTTACAGCTTCTGGATGGCCACTAGGTGGTACCCCTTGCTGTATCTTTTTCTCCTCCAATTTTCCAGTTCTAAATTACTACTCAGAATTAACATGCTCTGAACTGGTTGTCAACGATTAAGGAGGCATAACATCTTTGATTATTACCCAAGGTAGTAAAGACTATGTATTTTGAGAAAAATGATTTCACCTGGTCAAATGCCCACTGACACTCAGAAATTCAGTATTCTTTGTAACTTTTTAACTGAAGTACATGCAAACAGAAAAGACCAAGAAACTATTTTAAAACTTTCTAAATTAAGGTTTGTGCCTTGTGTAGTACCTATTAAATACCTTCTCTCCACCCAAATACCTTCTATTCCTTGTTAATTCTTATTTCAGCAAATTTTGTACTTTGTCTCAGGAGATGAGGTAGCCACCCCCCCCCCCACCTCTATGAAATTCAAATGACTACTTCTCATACCCCAAATCGATACTTGGTAGAACATATTATCAGTCTACCAACCTGATTATTCTAAAGACACATTTTATATTCATTAAGCAAACATTACTCAAAGTCTAACATGTGTGAAACACCTTGCTGGGTCATTGGTTTCTATCCTTAAAAATGTCTATTGAGAAACATGTCCCAGAATGAACTTTTTTTTTTAGTACATCTTTAACATTTAAAATTGAATTATACAGAATAGAAGCTTTTACTAGTATGCTGACCTACCCTGCTCATGTATGCACTCAGAATGAATTTATTGTTGTAGAATGAGCATGAGCTTTGGAGCCAGACTGACCTAGGTTCAAATCCTAGTTCTGTCACTTACAGTATAGACTTGGACTCTGAGTCTCAGATTCCTCATCACTAAATGGGGGAATACAATATCTTTCTTGTAATATTATGAAGATGAAAGATGATGGCTTTAGAATGCATTGAACACAGTGGGTGCTTAACAACTAGTTCTAGTCACCCTATTATATGCTCCTCAGGGGACAAGGACTATGTTTCATTCAATTAGCAAAGTGCCTAGTATTTAATAGTTTCTCAATAAGTGTTTGTTGGGCTGAACCAAAAGTGGTGGAAAAAAACACAAAAAGAGTAGAATGAAATAAATGAATAATTTTCAAAAATAAAGTATTATGACTCCATATTTGACACATAGCAGCAAAGTCATCAAAATAGTCAAGGCTAATTCCTATTTAATAGATGTTGGAAGGAGGCTGGAATGTTCCTCAGTCCAAAGAGAGCAATAAATTCATAGTCTTGGGTAAGAGAAACAAAGCCAGTCCTTAGCTGGCCTAGGGAGCAAGTACAGTTGGCCAGGAATCCTTACACAATGTGATGGTAGAAATGTTGATAGCACAGCTCAATCTTCCTAATATGAACCATCCAGAATATCAGTTGAGTATCAATTACTGCAATCTGAACCCAAAAGCAGGGCAGAGGAAACCCAGGATTGCAAGATGGAGTGATGATTTCAGCTCCTATGTCTCATATGTCCCCATCATTATATGATATGGTGACTGCAGCATGCATCAGAATTACTTGGAAGGCTTACTAAAACACAGACTGCTAAGAATGGGGCTCAATAATTTTCATTTCCAATACATTCCCATGTAATGTTTATGCTACTGGTTCTGGGACCACACTAGAAACACTGCCTTGACCTGTTGCTACATAATCCCACTTGTCTTTGATAGAGTTGTCAAGAAGGCAGCGTGTTTCCCAGTGCCCGTTTCCATGATTCGCACGACTGGGAGTGAGGAAGAAGAAATAACATCTTTCCCAAGAGGCTGTCAGAACCTTCCTTCTGCGATAGGGAGGGATAGGAAAGCTTTTACAAACTACATAGACCTCTTAGAACACCCCCTCCTCACTCCAAGGGAAAAATCACTGAATCTATTGCCCTACGGAGCCACAGGCAGTCATGGGAGTGGACCACATCCCTCTAGCATATTGTAGGAGAAAAAGATTGAAAACAACTTGTTGATCTTTCCTGCTGTCTCCTTTCCCCCACTCCACCCCATTAATTTCCATTCAGGTAACTCATTTGACTTTACCATGAAGAACCAGCTTGTCTAAGTGGAACACCCCGTTCAGAGATTTCTGAATCTGACAGGGACTCAGCGTACCCATTCTACCATCATCCTTCTCCATGTCAGGAGAAAGAATAGACCAGACTAGCCATTTATTACCTCAGAACATCTATTATATGCCCTATGCTAAGTGCTTCACATGCTTATTTCATTTAACCCTACAACAGCACTATATATATATTAGGTGCTATTATTATCATCCCTGTTTTCCAGTCTCAAACAGCTGAAGTAACTTGCCCAAGGAGCCAGGATTCAAATGCAAATCTATCTGCGCCCACAGTAAACTCATTCTGCTCTGCTCCTAGGACTGAGCTATATCCAAGGAGTAGAAGTTATAGGAGGAACCATGTAAACTCCATCAAAGGCAGAATTTCCTGACCACCAGTGCTTTCAGATTATGAAATGGACCACTTCACAAACATCCATTTCCTCTCTGAGAGTGTCAGCAATCCTGCCTGCTGAGGATCACATGGACGGGGCTCCTGCAAGGGGCCTCCCTGGTTCTTTCCTTTAAGGTCCAGTGAAGGAGTGGAATTGTTCCATTTCAAAAAGCAACACTAGACCAGGGAATGGGTGGGAACTGGAAGGAATCAGAATTTGAGTCAGTATATGGAATGTCCATATGTCAGTACATTACTACCTTTTTAATATAGTGAGGGCCTCGTTGCAGGAAGTTTTCAGACACTGGACAATGACTGCATGAGAATGCTATCAAGAAGATCGGAGACCAGGTGTTGGTCTCACCATCCAGCACAGAGTATCTGCTTTTTTTTCTCTTGGACAGAAATTAAGTTCTCTTGCATACGCTATATCATGCCTTTTAACCTTAGCCTCAGATTGAATTCCCAGCTGCTGAATATTAACAATAACTGACATCACTGACACATATTGTGCTCTGGGCTTTGCCACATTGTCTCCAATAAGCCCATAAAAACCTCATAAAGTAGGAACTACCATTGCATTTTATTAAATAACTTGTCCAAAGAGCATATAGCAAGTAAATAGAACTTGGATTCAAACTCAGGTCTGCCTTACTCCAAAGACCGTGAATTTAGCCACCATACATTACACTACCATATCCTCTACCACTCAAATCCTTCTGATTAGGGACTCTGACTCTCTTCCGAAAATCAAGCCAAATGTTTGGTATTACACAAGTTTATAAGGCACCCTTATAAGAAAACTCTATTTGGAGAGTCTAATATCTGAGTTAGGAGGTGAATTGTAAAAAAGTACTTGGTAAACTCAAACATCACCATCATAAAGGAAGCTCCAAATTCCTTCATTCTGGTATAAACAGATAATTGTATAAATCTGTATCAAGAGTCATACTCCGACATAGCTGAGTCCCAGAGGAGGAAAAATTCACATGCCCAAAAATGTGACCTGGGTTGTTCATACTATCAAAAGATTGTAAACAACCTAAATGTCCTACAAAGAGGCAATATTGAAGGAAACTATGATATCATTGAGCCACTTAATGGAGTATTATACAGCCATTGAAATGGTAGTAAACACAGAATGCAAAATTGTTTGTGCTGTTGTGACAATTAAATATTTTACAAAAATACTAGGTATGTAAAAACTTGAAGGAAAAATGGACTTTTTGACAAATGAGTAGTATAATAGGTGGGTTTTATTTCTCTTCATTCTCATGGAGTTCAAGTAATGCTATCATAATAATACAATATAAAAATAATAAAATTATCCTTAAAAATCTGTCCACCTCTTTGTTTCCAAGTTACAGGCTGAAATTTCTAGGTGCTGGATGCTGTATTGGATTTCGTGACTGCTTCCTTAAGATCCTCTCCTGGTTAATACCATGATTTTATTTGAGATATCACACCTCTGTGGGTCATCTCACATATGTGGCTAGAAGCTGAATTCAACCCTGGCTCTAGGATTTGGAAGGGACGCTTAGGCCCAGATTAATCCACAAATGTCCCTCCCACGACGCCATTACAGTTTCAGGGATGAGCATGTAACCCATTTCAGACCAAAGGGTCATGAAGAGAGAGTTCTGGAACCTTTTAGGATCTTCTCTCTCATAGTAGATATGAATGAGAAAGCCCCAGACGATTCAGCCCCAAGATGAAACTGATCGCACAACTGGTAGAACTGAGTAACACAAACAGACCGGGCTTTGATGATATCATTAAGCCACTGGATGGATCATCCCTGAACTCTGCCCTCCTTTGGACTTTCATTATCTAGACAATAAATCCCATATGGGCTAAGCCAGTGTTCACTGCATTTTACTTCATTGTAACATGGTCCTTACCTATATGAAAACCATGACATTTTCAAAGAGATTGCATTATTCCTGAGGAAAATGGAGCTAGAAAAGCTTCTGCTACTGTTTGAACATCTCTGGAGTGCAGTCGATGACTTTAGCGTATTTGTGCTGAAGTCCACATTAATTAAAATACATTATTACCCTATATTAAAGGGGGCTTACTGACCAAACCAACTGATGATGATATTCTAGGAACATACCTACCATTAATTCATCAAGGCTCTCCAAGCTTTATTTCTGGGTAAATCCAGGTCTCTAGAATACAATAAAAATTTACACACACACACACACACACACGTGTATGTGTGTTTATGAGCACTTATAAATGTATATATATGCATATACACATATATATGCAAATATGTATATCTGTATGTAAAGTGTACATATATATCCCTACTCTTAAAAATGCTTTAAGAACGAGGATTTAATATGGATTTTTAAAGGAGGCAGATATAAAACACAGTCAAAAGAGAAGTAGCCTCAGTCTTGAATATTGCTTTTATCCATTATGATATTCCATGACTCATATAAAATCCAACAAAGCCAACTCTTCCCAGAGCTAGGGTCTCCTTATTAACTGGTGTGCTTTCTCTTAGTCACCAGTGAGAACTGTGCAACCTATTTATGTTTCCTTCTTGCTTTGGTTGCCAGGAACCTCACGCTTTGCTCTTATTTGCTGTACTTTGTTTATCTTAGGTTTTCCGGCACAGGGTATCTTCCTCCCCTACCTTTTCCCACTTTTTTTGCTAACTCTTTTTATTATAGTTCTAATGGGCTATATTTTATTGTGTCTGTGCTTTGTAATGTAAGCTGGCTTAGGTCGCTTTTAGACACAGGTGGGGCATAAGTATATAATATATATAAATATATATATTAATATTATTATTAAAGAAGTATGACTGTAATAATCATTATTAATCATCATGAGCTTGGATAATAACTTGATTTTATCCATTCCAATGTTTATAGTAGAGACTGAATATTACTGTCCTCTCTTTTGAACTGTTGAAAGACCTTCCCAGCTCAGAGCAATAGCAAGAAGTCAGCAGTTGCTTTCTGTGCCTACTTTCCCAGGTGATTGCCATATAGGCCGTCATATGCTACTGAGCTCCTTTCTTGTTCCTAATTACCATGGGATGGAATTTAGCTATCATTTTCCAACAGCAGTCTCCTTGGGCAGGAGGGTATCAACTAATTGACAAAGAAACTTGAAGGCCTGGGGCGCTTCTGCTAGCAAGTGTATAATTATAATTCCTTTATATGTTTATACTACTGCTCTTTCGGAAACTCTGTGCCTTCAAGTTTTTGAAACTCAAAAGACAAATACTCCTTCCTAAGCTGAGTAGCTGTGAGGAAACGTATGGAAGATGCTTCTCTAGAAATCTGGAGGTCTCTTCCCTCTACCCCCAAACCCAGCCCTGACAGTCATTGTGTGGATAGAACTCCCACTGTTCCATCAATCTTCCAGTTGTTGAAGAATTGGAAGTTCCTCGGGCTTTACCTATTTTATAAATTTACCCTGTGGCTACTCTGATGGCCTCTTCCTGAGTCCCTCTTATCACCTGGATTGCTGAGAAGCTCTCTGAAACATCTCTCTACCTATTTCTTAGGGACATAAGAGCTGGAGCATGAGGTGGAAGCCGTATGTTGAGAATGACAACACAAAGAGGTAGAAGCAGTCTGGGCCCCATCTTAGTCCAGGGCTTCAGCACGCTCAGCACGGAGCCTGACCTGGGGCTCAATCTCATAACCCTGAGATCATGCCCTGAGCTGGTATCAAAGAATCTGACGCTTAACTGACGGAGCCACCCACGTGCCCCCAGTCCAGGGCTTCTTACACAATTCAGATTATTATGTGAGAGAGAAATAAACTTCTATTCTATTTAAGCACTGTTACTACAGCTAAATCAATATCCCAACGGAAGCATTTCATATGATTACATCCATGTCAGATGGATATTTTGGAAAAGGAATTTTTCTAGGAGAATTAGGGAAAAAGTCAAATGTTCTGTTAAGAAAAAGTCAAATCTAATCACAGATCTCTTGGTTAAAACCATTTACTGAGTTTACAAAACCCTTTATCCTTTGCTTAATAGGAAGTTCCCTATTAAGAAATCCTCTTATTGCTGCTATTCTCCTTCTTGGGCAATTCCTTCTTCCACTCACATATTCTAATTAATGCTATTAGGTCATTTAAAATTGGATTCCAAATGCCTCATGTTTCTTAAGATGGAAAGTAGGCAGAAGAAAATTGCAACTTAGAAATGAGGGAAGGGTTAAATCCTCAGAGCATTCACTAGAGGATTATAAAACCAGTGCATTTCACTAAAATTCAAATATATTTATATGTGCCCAGAAAATGGCTGAAATGATATATACCAAACTCTTAATAGTGTTTAATAATAGTGGCCTTTAACATTTTCCATATTATTTGACTCTTTTTTTTTTTTTAAACAAGAACTATATTAGTTAAACTTTTAATAAAGATGTTCCCATGGTTTGGGGGCGGGGGAAGGGGTAGAATTCTTTTGTAATGAAATGAGGAGAAACACTGCTTTATATTTTCCTTTCATACTTGCCCTTCCGAACTCTGACTCTGGCAAAGCTCTTGCATATTCATAGCCTGAGGCCTTAGTTGGCTCTTGGCTCCCACGCCTGCCTTCTCCAGGCTGAGAGCCAATAATGTTAAAACAAAGCAAAACAAAAAACACAAGCAAACGACAATGACTTTGGTCTCCTCAGACTTGAATGGTTGCCTGCTTCTGAGACCCACAAGAGTTCCCAGGTCTCTCTGAACATTTTGTCCTCCGACATCTTGCCATCATCCTGGAGCAACCCCCACCCACCCCCACCCCCACCCCCCCAGTGTCCGTAGCACTGCAGGTCACTATGGGTTTAAGGCCGCCATCGGCTTCCACTGCTCCTGAAGGCAGGTGTGTCTCCTGTACTTCAAAGGCTTTAACAGTTAGGAGGGTCTGCCACATAATAGGACTTTGTAAAATATGAATGAATGAATGTGTGAATAGCCAGGATCTTGTCCTTAGTTTGAACCTTTTGCTAATGAGCTCTTAACATTTCATTTGTTGAGCACTCCATGCTGTGAAATAATCTGATTTGACCAGCTCAAATTCATTCTCCAAACCAGTGGTTGTCAAACATTTCGTTCTCAGAACCACTTTGTAACTCTTAAAAATTATTAGGAACTCCAAAAAGTTTTCATTTGGGTTATAGCTAACTTTATAGAAATTACTTTATAGAAATTAAAACGGAGGAAAAATTTAGACATTTGTAATAATGATTCATTTTAAAATAATGATAACAAACCCCATATACGTAAACATGAACAACATATTATTATGAAAAACAACTATTTTCTAAAACAAAACAAATAAATTCAGTGAGAAAAATGGGATCATTTAACATTTTTGCAAGCCTGTTTAACACCTGGGTTTAAAGAAGATTGCTGGATTCTCATATCTGCTTCAGAATTCAATCTGCTGCTATAGGTTGTTTTGGTTGAAGTATGTGAAGAAAATATGACCTCCCACAAAGATGTAATTTGGTAAGGGAAAGGGTCTCAGGAAGCCCCAGGGGTCCTTGGAGCACACCTCTGAGAACATTGCCCTTTGCCTTATATCTGTGACTAGGACTTCCACACAGCCTTAATGATCTGCCTCAACTTAAAATCCTAGATTTATTGCTGCCTCCACCTAATAGCATAAAGAGATAATTATCAATATTACTATAATCCCTTATGTGGGTCCCATGTTCCATAGTTTTCATAGTGTTTTCCCATGCAATGTCTCCCAGTAACTTATCAGGTATGGTCTGACCTTGCCAATGAGCAGTTTTTCTAATGTCACAATTCAATCAAGTAAGTTTTGAAGATCTAATTAGCTTTATTAGTTAAACCGTGAATCAGGCAGCATCCCATCTAGCAAGTAGAGGGGAGCCCCAAAGGGCTACAGAAAAGGAAAGGTTTTTAAAGGTACAGAGTGGAAAAAAGGAAATTATTAGCAAAGAAGCCATTGTTTTTGGCAAGGTAGCCCTTCTATGGGGAATGGAAGGGTTCTATCTGCAAATTTCCTAGTGCTGGCCAAGAAATTTCCATGTTGACTGGTTAAAGGTTACATTTTTGGGGGGTTGAAACTGCAGTTAGGTTAGGTATTAAGTCTTGATCTACTGACATGGGGCCTCAACCTAAGTGACACCATTTGGGACCCGTGGTTTTATTTTTAACACTATGAATCATGAAATTCAAATTTATATGATCTGCTCAGGGCCATTCAGCTGGTAAGAGACAGAGTCAATACTCAGACTCATGCTTTATGAATGCAAACTACATGTTTATTCTCTGACTACTTATACCAGCAGAGGCCCAGACTGATCTCATCTACAAAAATTTAGAATATCTAGATTTTATCAGCTACTGCTGCCTGCTCTCCTATACTTGATCAAAGCATAGTTATAGGTAAAAATTCTTTCCCTGATTCCAAGAACTGGCATTTAAATGTACTACAGTAGAGCGCCTGGGTGGCTCAGTCGGTTAAGTGTCTGCCTTCAGCTCAGGTCATGATCCTGGGGTCCTGGGATCGAGCCCTGTGTCGGGCTCCCTGCTCAGCAGGGAGCCTGCTTCTCCCTCTCTCTCTGCCCCTCCCCCCTGCTCATGCTCTCTCTCTCTCTAATAAATAAATAGAATCTTAAAAAAAAAAAAGAAAGTTACTATGATGAGAAAAACAATTTTAGTTTAAAAAAAAAAATGTACTACAGTATTCCTAGAGACCAATGACAGCCCCACATCAGGGAAAACTATGACAGGTTGTTACCTAGCATTGAACAACAGGATATGTCCAGGCTCACCAATCTTGTAACAGTGATCCAGGCCCTCAGAATTCTGGGGCACCAGGGAATTCTGCTACAGCAAATTTAGGCCAAAGCCTAAATAATCCCTATTATTTAGGTTGAGTTGACTCAGATGACCTCACCCTAGTACTAGAAGGACTTTGTAATTCTCTGTGTCTGGATAGGCCATGGGTAACTGAGCATGCTAGGAAAAGCATGAAATCATGATCCCATGGCCAGTCTTGATCCCTGGCAACTGCTTCTAGAGGGCCTAGTCTTTCTGATCCTTGATAAGCATTATCCTGATGCTTTCTCAGATCTCAAGCTTCCAGTGGGTTAAACTTTACATTTCAATATTTTCCTAATTTATACCTTGACGTGGAACGACAACTGATATTTTTTGAAAGCCCACCATATGCCAGGCACTGTACTATTTGTACTTACTTATTTTCCACCAATCTCACAAAGGCAGTCATTACCATCATTAGATATATAAGGAAAACGGGGCTTCCAGAGATTTAAGTATCTTGACCTAGCTTGCCAAAGGCAATGGCTAATAACTGGTTGCACCATCATTTGAACCATGTCATCTCATTCCAGGTCCCATGCTCTCTCCATCACGATTGCACCTTCACTAATGTCATGGTTCTATGTGACCAATTATCTTCTGTCATCATTACAGTCACATAGGGTATAGGAGCTCACCCACAGACATTTTCTGAACCTCCAACATATTTCTGTTCCTTTCCTTGTCAATTCTAGGAATGCTTAGTCAAGAAAGACATCTTCTATGGAGGTTCCTCAAAAAATTAAAATAGAATTACCATATGAACCGGCAATTCCACTCCTGGATATTTATCTGAAGAAAATGATATCACTATCTCAAAAACCATATCTGCACCCCTATGTTCATTGCAGCATTATTTACAATAGCCAAGACATGGAAACAATCTGAGTGTCCGTTGACAAACAAATGGATAAAGAAACTGTGGTACATATATATATGATGGAATATTATTCATCCACCAATAAAGGAAAGGCTGCTATTTACAACAACATGGATGGACATTAAGGACATTATGCTAAGTGAAATAAGACAGAGAAAGACAAATATAGGATGTCACATATATGTGGAATCTAAAACAAAAACAAAACCCATCAAACTCATAGATACAGAGAACAGATTGGTAGTTGCCAGACATAGGGGTGTGTGTGAGGGGGGTTGTGAAATTGGTGAAGGTGGTCAAAAGGTACAAAATTCCAATTATAAGATAAACAAATCCAGCATGGTGATGTAGTGTACAGCATGGTAACTACAGTTAACAATGCTGTATTGTATATTTGAAGGTTGCTAGGAGACTAAATCTTAAAAATTCTCATCACAAGAAAAATTAGTAACTACGTGTAGTGAGGAATATTAACTAATTGTGATCATTTCCCAATATATACATATATCAAATCATTATGTTTTACACCTAAAACGAATACAGTGTTGTATGTCAATTATATCTCATAAAGAAAAAAAGAAAGACATCTTTTTCCTAGCCTCCAAACTTACTGCAACCTCTCCTATTAATATAAGATCCCACCAATCTATGGACAGAACCTTGACATCCACTCAAAAGACGCAGAGTGAATAGAGGTAGGTATTTCCTTACAACCAGTGATGAATAAAGAACATCCAGTGACACAAGTCACCAAAGGCTGAGGGTCTCTGCCCTCCTCCCCAACTGCATGGTGACCAGACCCAGCCTTGTCCTGTCTCAGAACCGCTCCTAAACAGGGCCAGTCCCAGGTGCACCTTTGAGATAACAATACTGTCTCCTAAAACAAACAGCCATTGTTTCCACACAAAGACCTTCAATGTTTCCTCCATCAACAAAAGGCTACAGCCATCCTGCCAAGACGACAAAGAGCTGGAAGCCCTTTCCTAAATATCATGATGGTGGGAGGGAAGGAGTGGAGGCAGGAAGATCATTCTCCAGTGCTTTCTGTGTGGAGGAATAGGACCAACTCCACCCATCAGGGACCATTCTGAATTACTGATCATTCCTGGACTATTCATAATGACAATAATAACGGCTTCCTAATCTGTGAAATGGAAATAATATCTATCCCTTACAGGACTGCTGTCAGGATCAACTGAGATAATAGGTATACAAGCTCTTTGTAAGATTTAAAAGGCTGCCCAACTGCTATGGTTATTGTGGGAAGATAGATGGTTCACCCACATTGCCTGCATAAAAAAGATAGCTCTATTTCAGCTGATGAAAGTCCAAATAGCTCTGGTATCTAGCTCCACCCAGGTCCTCGAATAAAGCATAAGGGAGAAGAAATGTGGTCAGTATGGCTTACCACTATAGTTTATGAGGGCCCATCCCAAGCCAAAGTTAGGCTAGTATTTCCTAGCTCCAGGAACCCAAATCCTGGAAATGAGCCCCCTGGTGTTTGGTCCCTCACCTAGGGTTTTAATACTCCAAACTTTACTCCCCACCCCCTCCCTTATCCCTCTTAAAACATACCTTCCTTAAGCAATTTACACAAAAGTAGATTTACATAATAAATTAAAGCATGGGAAAACTATCCACCCTCACTGATGATCAAAGACAAATTAAGGTTTTATGCCTACTTAATAATAAAAATTAAAAATGAGACTATCCAATGTTGGTGAGACTGTGACAAAATTGGTTTGATCTCAGAGTACTAGCGGCATAATAAATTTGTATGATCCCCTACAAAGGCAAAATGACAACACATAAGCAAGTACTAAGAAGGTATTCCTTTTTTTTTTTAAGATTTTATTTATTTTATTTGAGAGAGAGAGAAAGCACGTACAGAGGGAGAGTGAGAGGGAGAAGCAGACTCCCCACTGAGCGGAGAGCCCAATGCGGGGCTCGATCCCAGGACCCTGAGATCATGACCTGAGCCAAAGGCAGACGCTTAACCAACTGAGCCACCCAGGCACCCCTAAGAAGGTATTCCTATCTTTTGTCCTAGCATCTCCCTCCCTGGAAATTCCCAAGGAAATACTTCAACAGAAATGGCAAAAAGTAGCAAGTATAGATATATTTACCTGCGGTTGGCAGGTAAATTGAAATATTGAAATAACAAGAGAATGTTTTAGTTAATTATGATGTGACTGTAGTCATTAAGATGAAAATATAAAAATGACTTACAAACATGAGGAAATATTTAAGATATAATTGTAAGTGAAAGGGAACCATATAAGGGGCGCCTGGGTGGCGTATTTGGTTAAGCGGCTGCCTTCAGCTCAGGTCCTGAGCAGGCTCCCTCCCTGCTCTGTAGAGGAGTCTGCTTCTGCCCCTCCCTCCCTGCTCATGCTCTCTCACTCTCTCTCTGAAATAAATAGATAAAATCTTAAAAAAAAAAAAGAAAGAAAGAAAATATAAGGGCTGGTGATCAGTGACGATATCTTTGGTGTTGTGGTGGTAAATTATAGGTGAATTATATTTCAAAATGTTCTTTAATGTTTTTAAATCATTTAAAAAATACAGCAATAAAAAGAAATAAGTAATGAGCCAGTAGAATTCAAAATTATGCTTCTACTAAGGTAGGACATGTAGTTATCCTTGCTAAGATGTTAACAGGTGTTAATAAATTAATGTGTAACACATTTGCATGCAGAGAGGCTGTAGTAGACTCTAGTTAAAAGCCTCAAAAATTGAGTCAGGTCAATAGTCACTGCATTGGATTCCTGCTTCTGCTACTCACTTGCTGTGTGGCCTTGGGCAAGCTATTTGACATATCTAAACCTTTCCTGATTTATAAAATGGAAGTGGTAACAGAACCAATACCCTAGAATCATTGTGTGTAGTCAATAAGATAAGGTACATGGTGTAATGCTTTTATTCAATAAAAGGTTGGTGTGCATGCTGTTAATAACAATGATGATGGTGGTGGTTGTAGTGATTTACTGAGGTCTTCCAGAGAAAATGCCTTAACTTAAATGATGCTGTTCAAATGATATTATCCCTTTTTGTGAAGCCAACTACAAACCAAATAGATCTTACTTTTTAGAGCAGTTTTAGGTTCAAAGCAAAATTGAATGGAAGGTATAGAGATTTCCCATATACCATACTTGCCTCTGCATATGGACAGCCTTCCCTCTATCAAAATCCCCCACCAGAGTGGCCCATTTACTACAATCAATGAACCTACATTGACACATTATTATTCAAAGTCCATACTTTACATTAGGTGTTGTACATTATATGGGTTTGGACAAATGTATAATGACATGTATCTACCATAATATTGTCATATAGAGTAGTTCCGCTGTCTTAAAAATTCTCTGCACACCACCTACTCATCTCCCTCTCCTCCCAGATCCCTGGCAACCACTGATCCTTTTACTACCTTCATAATTTTGCCTTTCTCAAAATGTCATACAGTAAGAATCATACAATATGTAGCCCTTTCAGATTTGCTTCTTTCTTGATAGGTAATTTTTATAACCACTCTAGAGGACCAAGTAAGTATTTTGAAATTCCACTAGAGAATACAAAGATGATTACTATCAGTGATTGTGTAAGATTATTTATATATGTTATCTCCATAAGATAAGTATTATTCTCTTTGTTCTACCAAAAGGAAGTGCCCAAAGTCACGAAACCAGTAAGTGGCAGAGGTATTTGAATCCAGTTTGTCTGACTCCAATGTTTATATCTTTCCATTATGCCACAGTGTTTACCCTAATACCAAATATGGGTCCTAGAGCATCTGAACCCAGTCACAGGAACTGACAGGGAAAAGCACACTGATAAAGATGCATATCCAAATACATGTCATTGAAGCTCTTAGAAGACAGCCTCCTGATGGAATAACACAACAGCCATTGTATTTTGTGTCAGATTTTATGGCTAGGACTTGCATCCTTATCATTAGGCAGGAGAGCTTAGCACACAGGCTAGCAAAATTACAAGGGTTTAGTTCAATGTTTCTTAACCTTTTTTGGCATTATCCCTCAACTCAGGGGCATCTTTAGACATTTTCTTCCCAATCACCCCTCACCCCAGTTAAATTTTAATAGCACATAAATACTACATTTGCTTATGTACTGTGGCCTTTTCCGGGGCCAAAAACTTTTGCAATATCTAAGTTGGTTTTTTTCTTTTTTCTTTTTTTTTGCCCTCCAAGAAACTATTTCTACTCCCTCGGGGGTATATGATCCCCACTGAGAATATGTAGTCTAGTTGCAGATGGTCAGAGCTCAGGGAGGCTGACAGGGGGCTGAGATGCCAGGGAGGTTGAGGTCAGAACCTTGGAGAGTGCCAAAGTAGCCCTACTGAGACCATGTCCAAGGCTCATGATTGCCTCTAGTTTTGCCTGAAAGAAGAAAGAGGCCTGGGAGAGGATGGGGGGTAGGAAGCTAGTAACAGTACTCTTTTACTACATGTCGGAAGCATCAAAATGTAAAGGCCCTCAGAGCCCTAGGCACATGCTGTTCTCCCTTCCCAGGAACTTTCCTTCTTTTCACCTTCCTTTCAAGGAGCTAAATCCTCCTCATCTTTCAGCTTCTGGTTCAGATATCACTTCCTCTGCTGTTATCATAGATTTCCCAAATCTGAATACAACTGAATTGCATCACAGAACTCTGTACTGGCCATATGCCCATGAAGTATTTTGTCCAGTACTGGGCATCATATAGGGAGGGCATCAGGTCTGGAGACCAGGGTGGTGACCATTATGGAATTTTTTTTACCATATGCCTATTTATTTACTGGTACTAGTTACTCTTTACTGGGGTAATGACTTCATGAATATTATCTCATGTGAACCTCATATAATCCTATTGGATTGGATAGGTATGGATTAGGAAACTGAAACTCAGAGAAATTAAGCAACTTGCTCAAGTTTCCTCAACTGGTGAATGGTAGAGCCTGGTGTTTGTACCCAAGTCTGTGTAAATTCAGAGCCTATACCTTCAATCTATAATTCTTTGACTCTATCCTTCCATGGTGCACTTGTTCTATCCTTTCACTTGGTATTCTCGAATCAGACACCAAACCTTTCCAGTTTGTATCTGTAGCTAGAACTTCAAATAAGCTTCCTTCAATGCCTGTGGCATGGGAATGTCTCTCACATGGGAGAATCTTAGCTGCATTGACCACACTACACCACTTGCATCTTTAGCCCTTTTATTGGGATTCTGAGCTCTAAGGCCTGCTGAACCTTTCTCCTTCTGCTTTTAAACAAATGGGGATCAGACCTAGCATAATAACCACATGAAACCCACCAAACTATTTTTCATTCCAAATAGAATGGAACTGTTTTCCACTTTTTATAGAAGGGTAAAACTTCCACTTGCCAACAGAACATGGTGGCTGCTGAGTTGGTGTCAGGAACGTGAACTTAAAAACTGTATTTCCCTTGCAACTCTTGACAAAGTAACTTTAACAGCTACCAATCTGCCTTCTTCTCCTGAACTCAGTGACAAGTTCTTTTTAATCAAAACATCTTAAGCTGAAAAGGTAATCAATCCCAGGACATAGCCAGCTCACAGATAGATGCTGTCTCCTCAGGCATTGCTGTGGAAGTGTGTATAAAGATGTACACATAGATGCTCCTTACCGCCAGAGGTACACAGAGACAGATGTTACTCACAGAAACAGATATCCACCAGGAACACGATGTATATTAACAGCTCCCGCAGGGTGGTCTTGACGTAAAGCTCCCGGTTCTCAGCTGTGTTCTCAGTCAGCGTTGTTCCCCAAAGTCCTAAGGGACAGAGATGCCTAGGATCGCTAGCAGCAGGTTCCTCCCAGATGCCCAACCCACCAGTCCCTGGATATTACTCCCATTTCTACCCCGGCCCTTTGCTCACCCATCACCATGTATCTTGGCTGAATCTGGCTACTCTAACCACACTCAAGCCTGCCCTCCTTCATCAAACACCCTGAGGTAGACAGTGGAAAAGACATTGGGTAGCAGAGAATGAAGACATGGAAAGGAGGTCCTTGTTTCAGGTGGGACAGCCTAGGGGATCATCACAAACATGTCCTCCTTCAAGCTAACTCCCTCCATACCCTTCTGCGCCCCCAGAGATGACTCTACCAGGCTCTCCCTCTAAGAGACCACTACACTGGCCTCTGTGTTCTGGGGCCTTCAGCTCTAACAGACAATTCATAAAGCCCAAAGAGACTGAGATCCCACCTCTTCTTCAGGTCACATCTCCCCCCCGCAAAGCTTTTGGGACTCCCTTCCTAACTCCAGTATCTGAGGAGAACCCTCCTCCCACCAGGTACCTCTGATGCCACGACAGATCTGGAAGCAGCAGCTGGATACCAGGGTCCTATAGGCCTTCTCCTGGGATCCATCTTCAGGCTTTTTGGGTTGGGGCTGGGGGGGCACTGCCCTGGAGATGGTGCAGATCCTCAGTGTCCCATGTGGGGAGGGTGGACCACTGTAGGCAAGGTTGTCCCAGGCTCCACTCCCCATCTTTTGGAGCTCTTGCCCCTCAGGACTTTCCACAGCATTCATGGGGAATGAGGTAGGGGGCCTGGCACCGCAGGTACCCACTGTCCCCTGAAGAAAGGGGGAGCAAAGACACAGCCCAGTCTAGCCAGCAGAAGGCAAAGGAGTGTGAGAGCAGCTGGTCTCAGGAAGCCTCTGTTTCCTGCCTTTTGTAGTGGGAATCTGTCCCCACTGGGGGAGGGGCAGGCGGCAGGGGGTGGGGAATGGCTATCAGTCCCGTCAGGGGCTCTCTCTCTCTTCCTCTAGCTTCAAGACAGGGGGTGGAAGGGAGCTGGAAGTCAGGGGTTTGGCAGGAGAGAGAGAAGCCTGAGAGGGAGATGTGGCGACTGGGGTGGAAGGAAGGAGGGGTGAGAGAGGCCAGTGCTGAGGGGGGAGGAGGGCTGTTTACAGAAGGGGCCTGGTGGGGGGGGGGGGTGGTCCCAGTCAGACAGAAGAGGAGATGAGAGAGCAGTGGGAGGGGCTGGCGGACTCCAGCCGGTCTGGGCGAATTTCCACTAAAAGCTCCTGAAAGGGCCGCCATGGATTGGGCTGCAGGCCAAGGCCGGGGACAGGAGACTGGAAAGTGCTGCTTCCCTTCCAGGCTCATTCAATGGTGTCTGAGGCTCCTTTAATGTCTCACCTTGAGCTGTCCCCTGGTGGGGTGGAAAAGGGGGGGGCTCCCCTTCCTCACTCTACCCCTATAGCTGGGCGAAAAGCTAGTGGCAGGAGGAGCTTCTGTTTCAGACACTTAAGGGTCAGGGTCTCTGACTGCTGTTGAGGTTGGGGCGGGCGCAGAGAGCGGGGGCACTAGAGTTCCAGATTATCTGTATCCTTCTGAGGTCTGCCCTCATACGGCTTATGAGAGAACTACACTGACAGAAAGGTGTTCCTTAAGGGTGTGGGGCTCAGCCTAGGGAAGAGCCTAAACCCTGATTGGGAGAATGCATGAGAGAGCAAAGGGCAAGAACAGTGTGACTTGGGACTCCTTAAGAGGAGTGGATGTCTGGACCCAGCTCAGCTGACAACTTTACCTTAGGGTTCGTAGTATTGGACTGAGGACTACTAAGCATGAGCACAAAATGGAACTATGAGAGGTATCCGAACTGATCTGCTTTCTTTTCAATCTCTGGTGTCTGTGCCCCGAGCACATCCCTGCCTAGACCCTGCTCCGGCCTCTGATCACTTGTCCTGGCCCCCCTAAAAGCATGTGCTGTGGCCCAGAATGGTACTGGCCCCACAGGGGCAGGGGGTTACCTTCTCCTTGACGGCTGCAGCGGGGGCTGCCCTCTCTCCAACAGCTGGTTCCCCATCTGGGCCACTCTATTGCCCCACTTGACCGAAGCCCATGTTCCCCCCCTCAGTAAAACACCAGCCTAGTGGAAGTCACCAGTCCTGAGTGTCCCCATAAAGAGATCCTGATCCCAGAGAACCCAAGGCTGGCCTCGGGCCCTTGATAAATAGGTGCTTTCCAACACCCGAGAAACGGCTGGAAAAGCAGCAGCTCTCTTACCCCTGGCTCTGCAGCATGCCATCTCCTGCCCCAGGCCCAGATACTGTTAGGGAATTAACTCTGTCTGGGCTGGAGTTAAGGCCTCTCTGTGAGCTTCCCTAGATGGAAGAGTTTCATCTCTACATTTTAGCAGCTAATGAGACATATTCCAAGGTGTTTGTTATCTTTGGAAAGACAAAAGATCATTTTGTATGAAATCAGCTGATAGTGAAGGAACCGGAGCTGTTGCCTCTCACCTACAAGCTTTTCAAACAATTGCAAAAGGACCCCTGGCTTGCAAAACTGAACATTAGGACAGAGGTAATGAACAGGAAGCTAGCAGCGTAGTCCAAAGAAACAGCAAGAGGAACAGGAGATGGTTTCGGATTCCTTGGGGGATAATTTTATATTATGAGAGAGGCTTGTGATCAACAAGGTTTTGGATAGACTCAAAGAGGTTCGTCATGCGACAGGTCCCACACCCTTGTGACATTAAGGCCAGAGCTGGACTGCTTTATTCACGGTCACCCACCGAGGAAACATTGCTTTTCCCTGCTCAGTCTTGAGCATTCCCCACGTGTGTGGATCAATGCATAATACCCCCGGGAAGCACAGGTTATATAACCAGCTTGAGAAATTTTCTCAAAAGATGCTGGGCATTCCTAGGTTATTTAGTCTTACTCAAGAAGTCCTAAGTATGGTAATCAAGTGGAAGTTCCTGATGCTTTCGTCTGCCAGTTCTTCGTGTCCTCAAGTTTCTGTGGCACTTGGTTTTTCCTGAGTGGCCAGTTAATAAGGGCAACCAGTATCAGAGTCCTGTGGCTCAGGTTGCCTTTTAGCAATTTAGCAAAACCCAAGAGGGTTGACCTTGAAACCCAAACTCCCGGTTTAACTCTTGGTTCAGCAACTTACTAACTGTATAGTTCTGGGCAAGTCCCTTTGAGACTTAGTTTATATATCTACAAAGTGTTCCCATTAAAGCCTGCCCTGCTGACCTGAAGGACTGTTTTAGGATTCAAACAGTAGATATAGAAACCATTATAAACTGTGTGCTATAAAGCACCAAACAAATTTAGTTATCTTACCACAGCATCCATCCTTGTGTACCCCACTCATCCGCAGCAATTCATGTTTCAGGGAGATACCTTCAGTCAGGACTCTGTTGTCATTATCTCTGAGAGACAAGGGTCCCAGAACCCTCTGTATCCACCCCCATTCCATTCCAGCTGACAACGGCAGAGTGGAACGATGGCATTTCACCTGAAGACTATTATAACAGTAGTCTGGAAAGAAAATAGCTCTTAGAAGAGTTTCATGAGGACATGGCAAGACTTGCTGTCCATCAGAACCCAAAGTACTTCTTTACCATGATGCCTCTTAGCCCACTTGGTGAATTGGTCCCATTGCTTCACTGGGATACATTTTTTGGTTGCATGCTATCCTATTGCACACACCAGAAAAAGATTACTACATTTCCACCACCAGTACCCTCCTTTTTCACGCCATGCACATCCTAGCCAGGCTCCTCAGTGCCACTCAGATCCACTAGGTCCTGACAAAGAGACCAGAGACAGCAAAGGCCATGGGATAGAAACTTGTAGCTCATTTCCCTATAAGTTCTCCATGTAAATTTCCCCCAGGAGAAACCACCTTCCATATTCCAGAGAAAGGAACCCTGGGGTGACGCATGGTCCAGATTCTACAGGGAGAAGCTTCAAATCACCTTCTGTGTTTTACATAGTGACCCTCAACCTTTTCCACCCCAATAAACATAAACAATAGAGCACACTCTATAAGTAACAATGGCTCACTATGGCAATGATTCTCAATGGAAGACACTGGAGATCACTCATCTATAAGAAAACCCTGCACCTAAGGACTTACCCTTCACCAGTATACCACCAGTCATCTGTGTGGCAAAAATACCAAAATTTGAGTAGCTGAAGTTTTCAGCAACAAACACAGTGGACCAAGCAAACTGACATAAGAAGGCTAATCCCAAGGGAGTCCCCCCTCCCTGTTTTTGTACAATAAACATCATAGCACTGTGCCCAGGGCCACCACAAGCCACAACTCCTTAGAACAGACAAGCCAGATCCATTGGAAGATTCAGGTGTATGAAGTCCTGTTGCAGCTGTCCCAGCCCAGAAGGCCAAGAAAATAGCATTTTGTTGTATTTTGTCAGGGACCTCACAGAGAGGCTGGAGGAGATCCACTTCCCTCATCGAAATGACCCACTTCAGTCTTTTACTTCCTTCCTGTGACCCCCTGGATTTAACAAGTCCTGTTGGAATACATTTTGCATCTTCTGTCTCTCCAAAGAGAACTTTTTTTTTTTAAGATTTTATTTATTTATTTATTTGACAGAGAGAGAGAGACAGCCAGAGAGGGAACACAAGCAGGGGGAGTGGGAGAGGGAGAAGCAGGCTTCCCACTGAGCAGGGAGCCCGATGCGGGGCTCGATTCCAGGACCCTGGGATCATGACCTGAGCTGAAGGCAGATGCTTAACAACTGAGCCACCCAGGTGCCCCAAAGAGAACCTCTTTAAATGAGCCCTTCAGCTTTCCTCCCATTTCTAGAGACCCCTCCTGGACAACTATCCCCGTTCGCCCATGCCTTCTACAGAAGATTGGACAGGTAGAGGGGACCAACAAAACCCAGGTGGTGGGAGACAGATGATGCTATCAACAAAAATAAGGAAGTTAGTCTTCAGTTGCCTGGAAACTTGGGTCTGAGGCCATGATCATGCGCCCTGCTGAGCGTAGTCCGGACATGGAGTACTCACATGGTCTTGAAGTGATCAGTCAGCGTTATCACTTCCAGGCAGAGCTCCAGCTGGGGCAGGCAGGGTTCTGTATAGGATGGTGAGTGTCAGCCCAGCCTCCTGCTAGAGAAGGTGGAGTGGGGGAGGAGAGAGCTCCATGTGAATTGGAGACACCAGGCTAGAAAGAAAGGAGGGAGGTGGAGGGGAAAGAAAGGCACGAGAGAGAAGGGGGATTAGGGGGAAGAGAACTTGAGAGAACACAGTTCTTTCCTTCAGAGCAACTCACCAAATTTCACAGGAGACTTGGCTGACTGAATGTCCCAAGCCTGTGAAGAGGGGAGACTGGAGCACCCGGGCAAATCCCTCAGGCACTCACCCTTCCAGCATCATTTCAGGGTCTCAGGGCAATCACCCAACACACCCCCTTGTCCCAGCTTCTCAGGGCCCCATCACAGGGGACACATATTTTTCCATCTTGAGTCTCCATTCCAGTCATAATCCAGTCCACAGGTATTTGCTGAATGCCGACTATATGGGATGGACTCTGGGATAAGCAGCAAATAAGATCGTCAGGGCCCCTGCCTCAGAGAACTTAGACTCTGGCAAAGAAGACAGGCATCAAGCAAATACACAGGTAACTTAGGATTTGTGATCATAAAAAGTGCTGCAAGGGAGGAGTACAGGGAGCTATGAGACAATGCAGCAGGAGACCTAAGGCTCTAAAGCAAATAAGGAATAGAACCACGATTTCTACCTCTCTTCCCACTTCTTGGCCCTGCAGCAAACAGGGTTTTCTGAGATTCAGAAATGTTTTACCGCTACTCTACACAAGGGAACAGACTGAGTTAAATGACCAAACAAGGAAAAAGTTATGACAATGCAAGAAATGTTACAACTTACAGTAACCTTTATCCCTCATGGTCACAGGCACATGAGTTGAGCTCAGCTTGAAGGCTTGTTTTAGATTCCTTCTGAGCACATGGAATCCAACCACTTTTCATTCCTGAAATCGATTATCTCCTTGATACCCGGGAAAGAGGCAGAAATTAATAAGAGAGCTAGAGTAGTAAAACTACAAAGCGATGAAAAATTTCCCAAGGTGAAGGCTTTCCAGGTGTATACTTATCTCCAGGCTCACCAAGTTGCATACATTAAAGATGTGTAGCTTTTTGTATGTCAATCATCCCTCAATAAAGGTCAATACTGCATTTTTTTTTTTAATTTCCTGAATGGGAATTTGGAACCAAGAGCTTAAGTTTCTTTTATTCTGTTCACCCTATACTCCCAAATCTAGAAATCTATCCTGATGTTTCTATCAGCATAATTGATAACAATTTTTTAAAAGCTGAAAAAGAGGAAGCTCAAATATCCAACAATAGAAAAAATATTAGATAAATAAGGATACAAGTTTGAAAAATACCTGTGAGTTAAGGATGTAGTTCTTTTTAAAGGGCAGGCAGGCCTCATAAGAAGGAGAGAGTAATGTGTTTATGGTTTGTTAGTCCTTCTTTCTTTGGGGGCTAGAACTTGCTCTTCCTGCCCCCATCTCCTTGAGAAGAGAGAACTATACGGACTTGGATTCCCCCCAAGAAACTTAGGACCCATCCAGCCTTCTTTTCCCCTCACCTTGAGGTGGACTTTGGATGACACAAAAAGAAGCAGTTTTAGTATTAGAAAAGGCTTATTGGAAATTCTCACCCTGAACTCATCCAGAACTGCATGTGATATGGTGCTGCCATTCATTAAAACCAACTGGAAATTTGAAAAAAAAAGGATACATACACATGATGGGTTGTTGTGCAGAAATCAACACTTTGGGTAGTATTTAATGTCATGAGAAAATGCTCATCATAATTCTGGCATATATATCTACAGAGTCCATATTTTATATGTAAATTATACTTGGATGCATTAAAAAAAGGACTAATGTTAAAGAATTTAACAACGTAGTAATGATATCTCTGGGTGGATGCTTTTTATTTTGCTAATTTTTGTTTTATTTTGTTTATTTTATTTTCATTAATTTTTTTCTACGGTGATTATGAGTACTTTCACTTTCAGAAAAAAAGTATTTTTAAAAGCCAGTAGTCAGTAGTTATTATGTTCATAAAGACCTGAGGTGCATTTTCATCTTAGACTCACAGAAACTCTTGGGTGGTTGCCTTTGCCACACTGGCTCTCCACACCAGCCAGGAAACATGACAGTTCATTTTTTGACACGAGAGTCATCCATGCAATCACTTTGCTTTTCACCTGTTTGCTCCAAGACTTTGTATTAATTGCTACTTCCTTGGAGACTACAGTTGGGCAAGAATATGGGCGAAGCATGTGATGAGTATGAGAATAGCTGCCGTGAGAAATACAGCATCTAACAGCAGCTCTGAGGAAGGAAGGTAACTGGGGTGGCAAGTGGAAAGGTCAAGAAAGGAAATTTGCAATGAATAGCATTGAAATGGATTTTGAGGGGCGCCTGGGTGCCTCAGTCAGTTAAGTGTTTACCTTCAGCTCGGGTCATGATCCCAGGGTCCTGGGATGGAGCCCAACGTTGGGCTTTCTGCTCCGCGGGGAGCCTGCTTCTCCCTCTCCCTCTGCCTGCCGCTCCCCATGCTTGTGCTCTCTCTCTCTCTGTGTCAAATAAATAAAATCCTTAAAAAAAATGAAGTGGACTTTGGATGACATCCTTTGGAAAAGGAGGACAAATATTTTAAGAGACAAAAAGAAAGCATAGCTACCATTTATTAACCACCCACATGGCAGACGCCTTACAGTGCATTATATTAATTAATTCTCACACAATCCAATGGAGTAGACTTTTGTCATTCTATTTTACAGGTGAGGATTCGAGAGATAAATTGTGCTGGAATCCATCTTTGAGTCAGATCTGTCTGACTACACAGAATGACTTCCTGGGTGTCATCCACACAGGGATAGCAGTGCGTGCAAAATCTGGCAGGTGGGAACATTGCTTGCTCTTGTGGAAGAACAGTCCCACTGTTCTCACTGGAGAATAAGAAAGAAGCCTGGAAAGAGGGTTGGGAGTGAATATGGAAGGCCTCAAATGCCAGACATTTAATTCATTCAGGCAATAGAAATTCAACTGGATTCAGGCAAAAGAAAGACAAAGAAAACTTCCAAACAGAGGAATGAAATAAAAGCTATATTTTATGAAACCTAATCGGACAATAAGGGTTTACTCTGGGGGGAGATTGGAAGCCAGGAAATCAGTTGGAAGTTTGCAGAGCTAGTTTAGGGACAGGAATGAAAGCCTGAATGATGATGGTTACAGACGAATAGAAAGGAATGGGAAGATATGTGAGGCCTCCCAGAGGCAGAACCTGCAGGAATTAGCACCTGACTGGAGGTAGGGTACAAGGGAGAGCAAAATCAAAGCAGCTCCAAGGTCTCAAACCCCTACACCTGGAAGGTCAGTGATGCTATTAATGGGGTGGGCGGGAGGAGAGGGATCAAAAGCAGGTTTCAGGGGCACCTGGGTGGCCCAGTTGTTAGGCGTCTGCCTTCAGCTCAGGTCATGATCCCAGGGTCCTGGGATCGAGCCCCGCATCGGGCTCCCTGCTCAGCGGGAACCCTGCTTCTCCCTCTCCCACTTTCCCTGCTTGTGCTCTCTCTCTCGCTGTGTCTCTCTCTGTCAAATAAATAAAGAAAATCGTAAAAAAAAAAAAAAAAAGTAGGTTTCAGCATGAGATTCAATTTTAGGTATGTGTAAGTCTAAAGTGCTAATGGGGGGCACCTGGGTGGCTCAGTCGGTTGAGCGTCTGCCTTCGGCTCAGGTCATGATCCCAGGGTCCTGGGATCGAGTCCTGCATAGGGCTCCCTGATCAGCGGGGAGTCTGCTCTTCCCTTACCCTCTCCCTCTGCCTCTCTCTCTGTCTCTAATGAATAAATAAATAAAATCTTTAAAAAATATTTAAGAAATAAAGTGTTAATGGGACACTCAGATGTTGAAATTTGAGGGCTCACTGGACAATTTGGGTTAGAGTTTGAGACAGTAATAAACACTGGTGAGAGTGATGGTGTAGTTAGACGTGTTTATTGGAGCCACAGGAACAGTTGAAATTGCCAAAGGATTGCATGAAGGGAGAAAGGAACTGAAGTTGAGGGGGAAGGAAGAGGAGCCAGAAAGGGAGAGAAAAAGCCGTAAGAGAGGCAGGGGGAGAACCAAGAGTTTTCAAGACACAAAAGTCAGAGGAGGAGTATTTTAAGAAGGGAGTGATTATTGACTGTACCAAACAGTGCTAAAAGGTCAAGTGTTCTGATAAATTAAAAGCCTTCAGATGCTTTAGACTAGAATCTCTCAGGTGACCTTGGAAATTGAGAAGGCTGTGGATGCCTGATTTGGAGAAGTGGGGGTGTTGAGGTTAAAGAGTGGATGGTGAGACAATAAAAGAAGTGGCTCCATTTAACTACACAAGTAATTTATTAAGTATTTACTGAATACGTGCACTATGAACTTCTTGCATATCTGCTTGGGGATGTCCTAAGAAACCAAGACCAACCATCCTCATCTTCATGTCCTAAAAGCTTCCCTTGATTCCAACTCCTATTATGGTGCTGGGTTTTATTTTTTTATAGTTTTTTTAAAGATTTAATTTATTTATTTGACAGAGAGAGAGACAGCAAGAGAGGGAACACAAGCAGGGGGAGTGGGAGACGGAGAAGCAGGCTTCCTGCTGAGCAGGGAACCCGATGTAGGGCTCAATCCCAGGACCCTGGGATCATGACCTGAGCCAAAGGCGGACGCCTAACTGCTGAGCCACCCAGGCGCCCCCATGATGCTGGTTTTTAAAAAAAAAAACAGCTTCATTGAGATATAATTCACATACCGTACAATTCACCCATTTAAAGTATACAATAATTTTCCATGTGTTCACAGATATGTGCAACTATGGTGCTAATTTTAAAGGAAAAACACTTGGGCATACAGTTCAGAAGTCAACACCTACAATTAATGTTGCAAACGAGGGAGAAGGGGACCCCAACAAATTCTCCACGGGCACCCTATCGAGCAGAGTCACAGAACAGAGTGGGAAGATGCCAAGGGGCTTTGCCTATCATGGCCACCAGGTGGCAGCAGAAGCGTTGCCCTCTCTCCGTCAGTCAGAGCCAAACCAGTTTGGAGAGATTGGCATTCAGAGAGTCCAGAGACCATTCCTCTCTCCATCTCCTTCCTGTTGTTTATTCTTTTCTTCTAGGTAACTCTAAAGGTTCACGACAGGTCCCACTAACAGGTCCTAACCCACAGGGATTTATCATTCTGGCGACCTAGTAGACTTCTGTGTTGATCTGAGTCTTCTGAGACGCAGACACCAAGGCTGAGAGGCGGTTGTAAGGTTCTGAGGAAGGAAACAGCTGTGAGAGGAAATTGGGCAGGTGCCCAGGAAGTCTAGGAGAGCTGTCAGACCGTGAGGTAAGTCTGCCCCTGAGTGAAGGAGAGAGTGTGGGAAGGTTGGGTGGATTTCTGCGGCAGAGTTAGTCTAAGAACGTTTGGCCAAGGCCTTCAGCGAGCCAAAATAAACCATCAGGGGAGTTCGGTGTCTCGCAGGATGGGGGGCCCACCTTAGTATGCTTGCTCAGCTCAATTAGTGGCCGGGCAGCTCCTAGGAACGGGAAGTTCCCAGGCTGCTCACCTGGAAGTCTGGTCCAGGTGAATGCTCTTAGTCAGTTATTCATAGTTGGAGGTCCGTGAAACCCATTCTCATGGCCTCCACACCTTCTTTTGGAGAAGGGACAACCTTAGCCCTCAGGCAGCCCTCCCTCTACCAAGTGTCATCTGTGTTCCCCTCTGAGGGGGACAATTCAATCCCTACCTCTCACCTACCCCCACCAGAGACTAGGCTACTCCCATACCCTGCATCTGACTCTGTTCCTGCTCTCCCGGATTAATCCAGATACAAGCATCCTCCCAAGCAAGCCCTACCTTTTTGTGCCTCTGTCTTTGGTTCCTTCTTGCTGATAAACCTGGAAACTTGAAGGTGGTGACAGGACTAGCAGTGTGTTGAGTTTAGTCCTGACCCATGGTCCCAGCAGCCAGCCTGTCCTGGCAGGAAGCTGATTGGCCAGCACCAGGCCCCATCCCTTTCCTGGGGTCCCCACTGCCTCAGGTGACACTGCCCAGGCACCTGAGTGGTTGGCAGTGTGGTTCTGGCCTCAGTCAAGGCCAAGTACATAATAGGGCAGCCATAGCTTTGCCAGGTGGTCCAGAGGGCCAGGTAGCTCTTGGGGGTTCAGGATGAAGAAGCTGGCACTTGTCTAGGGAAAGCAGAGGTTTGGTAAGGAGGGTGTTAGGGGAGAAGACTACTGGGTATCCAGCATGACAGGGACCGACTGGGTCAATGGCCCCTGTGGGCCTCCCTGAGTGCCCTTGGGGCTGAGGGGCCTGCTGCGTATGGGGCTCTGGGTTCTCAGAGAACCCATACTCCCCTTGGCTGGTTCTCAGCTAAAAGACAGGCTTGGGAGGGATGGGATGAATACAGCTGGCTCTCTGGGCTGCTTCTTGAAAGGAGGGCATGGGGAAACCAACAATTCTGCAAGAGTATGCCTGGGCCAGATGACTTTGCAAATCCTGAGTCCTCAAGGTAAATAAAAGGCAACAATTCCAGGCTTTAAAAGGGAATCCAGCCAGGGGTGCGTGGGTGGCTCAGTCAGTTAAGCATCTGCCTTTGGCTCAGGTCATGATCCCAGGATCCTGGGGGTCCAGCATGTGGGCTCCCTGCTCACTGGGGACTCTGCTTCTCCCTCTCCCTCTACCCTTCGTCCTCTCTCTACCCCTCCCCCTCTGCCCATGCTCTGTCTCTCACTCTCTCTCAAATAGATAAAGGATGGGGGGAAACATGGTGGAGGAGTAGGGGACGCTATTTCAACTGGTCCCTGGAATTGAGCTGGATATCTACCAGACCACTCTGAGCACCCACGAAACCAGCCTGAGATGTAAGAAGATCTGGATCTCTACAAACAGAATATCGCAGGCGGTTGGTTTTGAGGTACGAAGCAGGGAGCCGTGATTCCACGGGCAGATATCGGAGGATAAATGGCAGCGGGAGGGTGCCTGGCTGTGGGGATCCTACACCGCCGGTGAGTGACAGCCTCGCGCGCTGCGGACGGGCACAGACTCGCAGACCAGTAGCGGTGGGGAAAGGACTTTAGGGCAGCCCCTGGGGTGGAAAACCAGAGCGGTGGGGTCTTGCGAACTGGGAGCGGCTGGCAGTTTTAGAAGCACAAAGGGCAGAAACGTGCTCTGACCTGGAGGCAGGACTGGGGGCGCTGCGGAGGGGCGCACAACCCAGGCCGCTGCAGTTTATAGCAGCAGGGACAGAAACGGAGACGGTGTGGCCTGGAGAGCTCACTGAAGAACAGACTGAGGTCTCTCTGCTCTGAGGCAGAGGGTTGGAAATGGTCTCTTCTGCTCTGACTCGCGGAAGAGACGCGGAAAGCCGCCAGGGAAAGCCACCAGAGAACAAAAGCCCCAAACACTGATTCCCGCTGAGCCCATCCCCCGCCACAGGGGTGCAGGGCAACTCCACCTAAACAGGGTTGCCTGAGTAACAGCACGGCAGACCCCTCCCGCAGAAGACAGGCTGGGAAAACAAGAGGCCAGCAACCCTAAGGTCCCTAGAAAACAGGTGCATCTTGCTTGGGTTCTGGTCAATAATTTGGACTCTATACATTCCTTCAAACACCCATCAACAGAATGACTAGGAGGAGGAGCCCCCAAAATAGAAAAGACTCAGAGATTATGACTTATGCTGCAGATTTACAAATGGATACAGATATAACCAAGATGTCAGAGATGGAATTCAGGCTAGCAATTGTGAAGACAATGGCTAGAATGGAGAAATCAATTAATGGCAACATAGAATCTCTAAGGGCAGAAATAAAAGGTGAATTGGCAGAACTTAAAAATGCTATCAGTGAGATCCAATCCAATCTAGATAATCTAACAGCTAGGGTAACTGAGGCAGAAGAGAGAATAAGCGACCTGGAAGACCATATAATAGATAAAAAGGGAAAAGAGGAGGCCAGGGAAAAACAACTCAGAATCCATGAAAATAGAATCAGAGAAATAAGTGACACCATGAAGCGTTCCAATGTCAGAATAATTGGAATCCCGGAGGGGGTGGAGAGAGAGAGAGGACTAGAAGATGTATTTGAGCAAATTGTAGCTGAGAACTTCCCTAATCTGGGGAATGAAACAAACATTCGCATCCTAGAGGCAGAGAGGACCCCTCCCAAGATCAAGGAAAACAGGCCAACACCCCGGCATGTAATAGTAAAACTTGCAGATCTTAGAACCAAGGAAACCATCTTAAGGGCAGTTAGGGGGAAGAGACTCCTTACGTACAGAGGGAGGAACATCAGAATAACGTCAGACCTATCCACAGAGACCTGGCAAGCCAGAAAGGCCTGGCAAGACATATTCAGGGTACTAAATGAGAAGAACATGCAGCCAAGAATACTTTATCCGAAAACAGAAATTTACAGGGACAATCTATAAAAACAACGTCTTCACAGGCAACATGATGACAATTAATTCATATCTTTCAATAATCATTCTCAACGTGAATGGCCTAAACGCTCCCATAAAACGGCACAGGGTTGCAGATTGGATAAAAAGACAGAACCCATCCATATGCTGTCTACAAGAGACTCATTTTGAACCTAAAGATACATCCAGACTGAAAGTGAAGGGATGGAGATCCATCTTCCATGCCAGCGGACATCAAAAGAAAGCTGGGGTTCTCCCTCTGCCTCTGCCTCTCTCTCTCTCTCTCTCTCTCTCCCTGTCTCTCATGAATAAATAAATAAAATCTTTAAAAAAAAAAAAAAGGGGGGGCACCTGGGTGGCTCAGATGGTTAAGCTCTGCTTTCGGCTCAGGTCATGATCCCAGGGTCCTGGGATCGAGTCCCGCATCGGGCTCCCTGCTCAGTGGGGAGCCTGCTTCTCCCTCTGCCTCTGCCTCTCTCTCTCTCTCTCTCTCTCCCTGTCTCTCATGAATAAATAAAT
>NW_022589751.1:12384760-12450222 GCF_004348235.1 Phoca vitulina
CCTGTCTCTCATGAATAAATAAATAAAATCTTTAAAAAAAAAAAAGAAAGCTGGGGTAGCAATTCTTATATCAGACAAATTAGATTTTAAATTAAGTCTGTAATTAGAGACACAGAAGGACACTATATCATTCTTAAAGGGTCTATCCAACAAGAAGATCTAACAATTGTAAATATCTATGCCCCCAACATGGGAGCAGCCATCTACATAAGCCAACTGTTAACCAAAATAAAGAGTCATATTGATAACAATACGTTAATTGTAGGAGACCTCAATACTCCACTCTCAGCAATGGACAGATCATCTAAGCAGAAAATCAACAAGGAAAGAAGAGCTTTGAATGATACATTGGACCAGATGGACCTCATAGATATTTACAGAACATTCCACCCTAAAACAACAGAATACTCATTCTTCTTGAGCGCGCATGGAACTTTCTCCAGAATAGACCACATACTGGGTCACAAATCAGGTCTCAACTGATACCAAAAGATTGAGATTATTCCCTGCATATTCTCAGACCACAATGCTCTAAAACTGGAACTCAATCACAAGAAAAAATTTGGCAGAAATTCAAACACTTGGAAGCTAAAGACCACTCTGCTCAAGAATGTTTGGGTCAACCAGGAAATCAAAGAAGAACTTAAACAATTCATGGAAATCAATGAGAACGAAAACACATCGGTCCAAAACCTATGGGATACTGCAAAGGTGGTCCTAAGGGAGAAATACATAGCCATCCAAGCCTCACTCAAAAAAAAAAGAAAAATCCCGAATTACCCAACTAACTCTACACCTTAAAGAACTAGAGAAAAAGCAACAAACGATGCCTAAGCCATGCATTAGAAGAGAAATAATTAAGATTAGAGCAGAAATCAATGAATTAGAAACCAGAAACACAGTAGATCAGATCAACGAAACTAGAAGTGGGTTCTTTGAAAGAATTAATAAGATCGATAAACCACTGGCCGGACTTATCCAAAAGAAAAGAGAAAGGACCCAAATTAATAAAGTTATGAATGAAAGGGGAGAGATCACGACTAACACCAAGGAAATAGAAACAATTATTAGAAATTATTATCAACAACTATATGCCAATAAACTGAGCAATCTGGATGAAATGGAGGCCTTCCTGGAAACCTATAAGCTACCAAGACTGAAACAGGAAGAAATTGACAACCTGAATAGGCCAATAACCAGTAATGAGATTGAAGCAGTGATCAAAAACCTCCCAAAAACAAGAGTCTGGGGCCTGATGGATTCCCTGGGGAAGTCTACCAAACATTCAAAGAAGAAATAATACCTATTCTACTGAAGCTGTTTCAAAAAATAGAAACAGAAGGAAAACTTCCAAACTCATTCTATGAGGCCAGCATTACCTTAATCCCCAAACCAGGCAAAGACCCCATCAAAAAGGAGAATTTCAGACCGATATCCCTGATGAATATGGATTCCAAAATCCTCAACAAAATCCTAGCTAATAGGATCCAACAATACATTAAAAGGATCATCCACCACGACCAAGTGGGATTTATCCCCGGGATGCAAGGGTGGTTCAACATTTGCAAATCAATCAATGTGATAGAACACATTAATAAGAGGAGGGAGAAGAACCATATGGTCCTCTCAATTGATGAAGAAAAAGCATTTGACAAAATACAACATCCTTTCCTGATTAAAACTCTTCAGAGTATAGGGATAGAGGGAACATTCCTCAAGTTCATAAAATCCATCTATGAAAAACCCACAGCGAATATCATCCTCAATGGGGAAAAGCTGAGAGCCTTTCCCTTAAGATCAGGAACACGTCAAGGATGCCCACTCTCGCCACCATTGTTCAACATAGTACTAGAAGTCCTAGCAACAGCAATCAGACAACAAAAAGAAATAAAAGGTATTCAAATTGGCAAAGAAGAAGTCAAACTCTCTCTTTTCGCAGATGACATGATACTTTATGTGGAAAACCCAAAAGACTCCACCCCCGAATTACTAGAACTCATACAGCAATTCAGTAATGTGGCAGAATACAAAATCAATGCACAGAAATCAGTTGCTTTCTTATACACTAATAACGCAACTGTAGAAAGAGAAATTAGAGAAACAATTCCATTTACAAATAGCACAAAAACCATAAGATACCTCGGAATAAACCTAACCAAAGAGGTAAAGGATCTATACTCTAGGAACTACAAAACACTCATGAAAGAAATTGAAGAAGACACAAAAAGATGGAAAAATATTCCATGCTCATGGATCGGAAGAATAAACATTGTTAAAATGTCTATGCTACCCAGAGCAATCTATACCTTCAATGCCATCCCGATCAAAATTCCAATGACATTTTTCAAAGTGCTGGAACAAACAATCCTAAAATTTGTATGGAATCAGAAAAGACCCTGAATCGCCAAGGAAATGTTGAAAAAGAAAAACAAAGCTGGGGGCATCACGTTGCCCGATTTCAAGTTATATTACAAAGCTGTAATCACCAAGACAGCATGGTACTGGCACAAAAAGAGACATACAGACCAATGGAACAGAATAGAGAACCCAGATATGGACCCTCAACTCTATGGTCAAATAATCTTTGACAAAGCACGAAAAACATGCAATGGAAAAAAGACAGTCTCTTCAATAAATGGTGCTGGGAAAACTGGACAGCCACATGCAGAATGAAACTCGACCATTCTCTAACACCATTCACAAAGATAAACTCAAAGTGGATGAAAGACCTCAATGTGAGACAGGAATCCATTAAAATCCTAGAGGAGAACATAGGCAGTAACCTCTTTGACATTGCCCACAGCAACTTCTTTCAAGACACATCTCCAAAAGCTAATGAAACAAAAGCAAAAATGAACTTTTGGGACTTCAGCAAGATAAAAATCTTCTGCACAGCAAAGGAAACAGTCAACAAAACAAAGAGGCAACCCACAGAATGGGAGAAGATATTTGCAAATGACACTACAGATAAAGGGCTGGTATCCAAGATCTATAAAGAACTTCTCGAACTCAACACCCAAAAAACAAATAATCAAGTCAAAAAGTGGGCAAAGGATATGAAAAGACACTTCTCTGAAGAAGACATACAAATGGCTAACAGACACATGAAAAAATGTTCATCATCATTAGCCATCAGGGAAAACCAAATCAGAACCACACTGAGATACCACCTTACACCAGTTAGAATGGCAAAAATGGACAGGGAAAGAAACAACAAATGTTGGAGAGGTTGTGGAGAAAAGGGAACCCTCTTATGCTGTTGGTGGGAATGCAAGTTGGTACAGCCACTTTGGAAAACAGTGTGGAGGTTCCTCAAAAATTTAAAAATAGAGCTACCCTATGACCCAGCAATTGCACTCCTGGGTATTTACCCCAAAGACACAGATGTAGTGAAAAGAAGGGCCATATGCACCCCAATGTTCATAGCAGCAATGTCCGCAATAGCCAAACTGTGGAAAGAGCCGAGATGCCCTTCAACAGATGAATGGGTAAAGAAGATGTGGTCCATATATACAATGGAATATTACTCAGCCATCAGAAAGGATGAATACCCAACTTTTACATCAACATGAATGGGACTGGAGGAGATTATGCTAAGTGAAATAAGTCAAGCAGAGAAAGTCAATTATCATATGGTTTCACTTATTTGTGGAACATAAGGAATAACATGGAGGACATTAGGAGAAGAAAGGGAAAAATAGGGGGGGGGAATTGGAGGGAGAGATGAACCATGAGAGACTATGGACTCTGAAAAACAAACAGGGTTTTAGAGGGGGAGGGGAGAGGGGGGATTGGTTAGCCTGGTGATGGGTATTAAGGAGGGCACGTACTGCATGGAGCACTGGGTGTTATACAAAAACAATGGATCATGGATCACCACA
Organism: Phoca vitulina; assembly: GCF_004348235.1. Classification (NCBI taxonomy): domain Eukaryota; kingdom Metazoa; phylum Chordata; class Mammalia; order Carnivora; family Phocidae; genus Phoca; species Phoca vitulina. Next base: position 12,388,642 of record NW_022589751.1, read on the forward strand.
TCAAAAACAAATGATATATTGTATGGTGACTAACATAACATAATAAAATTTAAAAAATAATAAATAAATAAATAAATAAATAAATAAATAAATAAATAAATAAAATATTTTAAAAAGGTGGGGAATCCAGCCAAATCCTGTTGTGGGAGCAGCAGAGAAATAGCCTGGAAATCCACCATGATTATATTATATTATTTTACACCTTAAATGTCAAAGGCGAGGCTGAAGGCAAGCATGGGATTTTTCCCTTTTCCCTCTTGGACAGGGAGAGTGGAGAAAAAAGGTAAAATGGCAAGTGGAGTAGAAGGAAGATGCCTCTGGGTAACCAGGGGGCCTTCAGACTGTAATTTGCCTGTGGGCCAGACCCTAGGTTCCAGGGTTTATGGAGCCTGGATGGGACCATGGGGGCAGGGGTGGGTGGTGGCAGGGTAGAAGAGAGATGGGACCCATCAAGTCTCCCACCCACTCTCTGCTTAGCATATTTGTTCTGTGCTTGGAAAGAACTCCTTGCTGGATAGTCTGTGAAGTACCTACTACACACCCAGCAGCTGTACTATTTCTACCACATCACACTACCACTTCTGCCCAAGCCCTGAGCTGGCACAACTTTCCTGAGCCTTGCAAAATAAGGTTAAATATAGGGGTAAATATTAATAGACAGTCAAAGCACTTAGCACAGTGCACATAAGTAGACACTAAAAGAATGCTAAGTGGGTCTGTTTCAAGCCCATCCTCTCCCCCTAACCAGGTCTAAAGCACCTTTGTTAGGAAGGGTGAACCTGTACTCCACATCTTATATTCACACTGTGCCATGAGCAGACATTATCTTGCCCAAATGACTACTGCGCTTTGTCTTGTTTCTCTTAGAAATCTGTGAGCTCTCTAGGGGTGGGACACAACTCTGGCTCCATTCTCCCCGCTGCAGAGCACAGCTCTGACTTTTTGCTGGGCACATGGAAGCTCGGTCAACACTCAATCCCCAGGTGGACACACTGGTTCAGAGGGACAGCATTGGCAAACAGCAGGCTCTTGGCTGGAAAAGGCTAGCAGAGAGGACACAGAGGGAAGCTTGGCTCGGGACACAGCCAGCTGCCCTCTGGACCCTGTGCCCCACTCAGCTGCTGTGTCAGTGCAAAGCAGAAGTGACATCAGCTATGGAAGAGGTTACTATCAGGCAAAGGGAAGGCCATGGGAGATAAAACTATCTGTGCTCCCTGGCATGGGATTGAAGGGGGAAAGGTTGTGGGGTTGGGGCCCAGTTCTGGCAGGGGCCTGCAGGGAGCTACAGAAAGGGAGAAAAAGGGGAGGAGAGAAACAAGAGTGAGGGGGGAAGAGCTAGCAATGGCTAGGGTCCTGGCCCTTTCACTTGTGGGAGGGAGGCACTGGTTTGGAATTCTGGAATACTGATGGTGATGCCCTCAGGGCACTCTTAGCAACTAAGGGAAGCAAATGGGCATATACTTCTCTCTGACCACAGAAGAAAGGCTGAGGCCCCCCTCTCCTCTTCCCACTTTGGCTCAGAGCAGAATCAGGACAAGAAAAACTTTCTTTCAGCTCATATGTTATGGGAGCTGCTGGGCCTGTTTCTGTCCTGTATCCTGTGCTGTCCATCTATATGGAATCCTCAAATGTGGGGCTGCCTTCCCAGAATGGGGAAAGATGCCCTGCAGCAGGTCAGGCCGCCAAAGAAATCTCCAACCTGGCCTGGTCTGTGATCTTCTTGTCCCCAGGGTCTTACCTACCCAGGCTGTCACTCCCTAGGTCACATATTATGACCCAAGACATTAAGTGCTCCAAATCACACTATCTCATCTGGAGACATAACCCAAAGTCCTGGGGATAGATAGTATGGCCTGGTAGAGGCCCTTCCCCTGGTACGTACACCTGCACATGTAAGCACAAGTCCAGAAGATGTGCTCAAGGAACCTACTCAGTGGGGTAGCAGTTTAAAGTCTCTATCCTTCTTCTGAGCACATAGACTCATCAACTGCCCATTTACACTTTCACCCTAAATGGCCCCATGGGATTTAGCACCACCATCTCCTCCAGAAAGTCTTCCCTGATTCTCCCAACCTGGTCTGCTGTGTACCTCTTCTCACTGTGTGCGAAGCTCCATCATCCAGTCATAAGGATCTCCTCCACTATGGTGACTGCCCAAGGTCAGGAGCTCCTTATGACCTCAGCACTTAGCACTATGCCTACGACCATGTGATGTTCCATAAACGTTCACTGAAGGTAAGAACCAACATAGTCATGGAGGTGTGGGGGCCCCATCCCTTATTTCACTCAAGCACCTCCAGAAGCCAGTGGTGCCAGGACAGGATCGAGAAGGGCAGACCAGCCTGGCCCCCTCTCCTCTGGGAAGGAAGAGGGGAGTCGACTCACCCTAGCTCTCCGGATTGTCTGCTGCCTGTGACTCAGCTTGGGCCAAGGGACAGGGAAGATTCCAAAGCCCAAGAGGGTCCTTCCCCCATCTCTCCACACAGAGAACTGGCTGGGGCAAATGCCAGGCCAGATGCAGGAGCTGGCTTCCCTCCCTTCTCCACATTGACTGTATCCCATGGGAAATCCTGAGGTCAGAGTTGCGAGGACATTGTATACAGTGCTGGCCTCTTGCCCTGCTGCCACGATGCCATGGGCAGTGTGGATGGACAAATACGTGGGGCTGGTTGGATCACAACTGGTCTCGGTGTGCTTGTTTATTTGAGCAAGCTGACACTTTAATCTCAGGACCTAGAAGGGCTGAGCCACAGCAGCTGGGAGAAGGCTTCGGTCCAACACCTATAGGTCATGGGGGAGGGGATGGGCCTAGTCTCTGTGACTCATGGGGTAGGGACTTAGGTCAAGGGAATGTATCATCTTTACTTAGGTATACCCAGGAGCTGACTTAGATCTGTGTTTTGAAGTGTCAAAGTGTGAGGAAACAGAAGGTAAGAAGGACAGAGCTAGAGGGCAGCTGGGCCACGCAACAGTGGTGAGTTGCCTGAGTGCCTCTGGGGCTCCCAGCCAGTCCTCCTGGGGCCTTCCCTCCCCAGGCTCAGAGCCTTATGGATGTTGCTGGCCTCTCCTTGCAGGGAGCCCGGAAGGGCAAAAGGAAGGGAACGTCAAGTGGGCTGTCCAGGTTGCGTGAAGATCTGTGAGCATACCTCCACTCAGCCCCCCACCCCCATTTGACATCTGGCTGGGGACACTCACAAACCCACAAGGTAGGCTTTCCACAAGGACCAGACCCCATCACTGAGCTGCAGCTCCATCTTGCTCTTCCTATCTGCAACCTAATGCTCCGTAAGTCCATGGATGTGTCCCCAAGCTCCCTCTCCCTGAATGGGTCAAGAAGAGAACAGGGAGGCCAAAACTGTCCCCAGTGCTGGGGCCCATCCATGTCATGAGGCAGCATTCATGAGAATCACAAGATGTCCTGGGATGAAGGTCACTCGTGTGCAGAAAGCCATTCACAGGGGCCCTAATCCTGTCCCCAAACACCTGGGAGATTGATTCACTCTGGGGAGGGAAGCACATGATGATCCAGGTCTGCCTGCCCCCATTTCACAGAAGAGAAACTGAGTGGCAAAGCATTGAAAGAACAAACCTGGGAGTAGAGTTGGAAGAAAGAAACAGGCTACTGGAATCTTGCTAGTTTCCCTCCTCCCAAGTGGCCGCTTATGACTACAGTGTCACCCCCTTGCCTAACTGTGGCCTAGGGAAAGAAACTGAAACCTACAAAGGGTGTGGTTTTGATGGCCACAATGCAACGCAGTGTCAGTACCATGATGCCCAGGACTTGGGGTCTTCCACATGAGTCCAGGAAGCAGAGACCAGCACACAGTGTGTGCCCAGACATTTCAGAACCCTTGGCCAGGCCATGTCAGAGTCACCAGAGAGACTGCCTTGACAGACCTGGCAGCTGATTCTGCAGCAAAGAGTGACTCACAGCCACAGAGGTGAGACAGGGAGATGCAGCAAGGCTGCTTCTTCAAAGCCCAGGGAAGCTCTGGGAGGAGGCACCCCCCCTCCCCAGGCCTGGAAGGCTCCCCTTCAAGGGAGATCATGGCTTCCCAGGGAAGTCTTCCCCCCTCTCACTGGGCCGCTTCCACCGTGAAGCCCAAAGCCACGCCTGGGGCCATGAGGTCATGAAAGGGAGGCAATGCCACTGAGAAGTGCCCACCCATTCAGGAGACAGAGCAGTCTCTCTCATCTCCTCTGACAGTGACCTGCCTGGGGTCACGTCCTTCCTTTGTCAGGGAGAGGAATTTTGACAGGACAATCAACATCTTTACCCTCTCAGCAGTGCCCTCTCAGAAGAGTCCTCTGACTGCCCACCCTTCCATCAGGCGTCCCTACAAGACAAAGATCAAATAGATGTAGCAGTGCAATTGCTGGGTGTCGTTCAGCTGCCAGGACTCTGATGGGAAGCCAAAGCAAGTCAGAGTTAGGGCACAGGATTCCTCAGAAAGATCGCTATCCCTGATAGAGGCCAGGAAGTTTGGGAGGTCAGGTGGAGAGACTCAGGCTGCTCTGGTGAGCTCTGCCCTCAGGCTGTCCCCTGCAACTGTGTGCAATCTACAAATCAACGTCACCTGATGGAGTTTCTGCCCATTCTGGGCCAGGCTCTGAGCACATCCGTGAGGGTGAGTCTTGATTACAATATTTGTTCCTCAGAGGGGAGCCAGAAAAGTCATAGGCTAGCGGCAACTCAGCTAGGAAACTTATAAGACCCACACACTGAAGCACCAGGCTTATAGGGCAAGAGGACAGAAACAGGAAGGAAGGAAGGAAGGAAGGAAGGGGAAGAGAGGAGGGAAGGAAGGGGAAGAGAGGAGGGAAGGAAGGAAGGAAAGGAGGGAGGGATGGACCTTTGGGTTCCTGTTGAGCAAAGGTGATGCCCAGAATCTGCAAAGTTCCTGCATTTAGTAGAACTATTACTTTAAATCCCCTTATCCTTTTCCCCCCCTGCACCTGAGCTTCTGTGTTTACTTTGTTAATTATCTCTCCCACTGGAATGTAGGCTCCATGAGGGCAAGAACATGGAGCTAACTCACCAGTGATACCAGCTTCCAGAACAGTGCCTGCCTGTTTAGTAGGGGCTCAATAGATATGTATTGTATTTTGAATGAATGAATGAAGCAAGCAACTTCTAGGACTCCCTTTCCTGGCTACATACTCTGCTTCCCAACCCTTCCTAGCTGGGTTGAGGTAAAATGACCATACGCTGAAACGTGCACTTCATAGGCGTTCAGTTTGATGATCTTGAACAATTGTATATATTCAGATAACTGCCACCCAAAACAGGATATGGAATGTTTCTATGACCAAAGTCTTCCCCCTGGCCCATTTCCAAATCAAGGCCCCTTATCCTGAGCAACCACATTCTGACTTCTCTCCCTGGAGATTAGTTTTTCCTGCCAGCAGACTTCATATAAAGGGAACGAGCCATTTTGTCCTTTCAGCGGCTAGCTTCTTCGCTGTGCATGTTTTTGAGACCCATCCATGTTGCTGCATGTCTCTGCTGTCCATTCTTTTCCATTCAGAGTGTCTGTGCTGGATGAATGGCCCATCAATCGCTTATCTGGTTTCCTATGGGCAAGCTTTGGGGATGTTCCCCTTTGGGGCAATAATGAATGAATCTGCAATGGATTTTCTTGTACAAGTCTTCTTGTGGACATGGGTTTTCATTTCACTTGAAGAAATTCCCAGGAGTGGAATTAATGATTCTTAGGATAGACGAATGTTTAACATTATAAAAAAACTGCCAACCTATTTTCCCAAGTGGTTGTGACATCTCATGCTTCCACCAGCAATGGATGAGCATTTTAGTTCTTTCACGTGCTCACCAACATTTACGGTTCTCAGTCTTTCAAACTCAGTCATTCCAGTGAGTATATAGCGTTACTCACTGTAGCTTTTTCTCAGAAATGCTTTTATTGAGATAAAATTTACACACCCTACCGTTTACCCACGTAAGTTGTACAATTGGTGGCTTTAACTATAGTCACAATGTGGTGCATCCATCAGCACCATCAATTTTAGAACACTTTCATTACCCCAGGAAGGGTAATGCACTCCTTAGCCTTCAACCACCCTCTTCAATCTCCCTCCTAACTCTGTCCAAGCCTTAGGCCACCCTTAATCTACTCCATTTTTATAGATTTCCCCATCCCGGACATTTCCTGTAAATGGGATAAGGAAGTGTGTGGTCTTTTGTGATAGGTTTCTCTCACTTAGCATTGTATTTTTGAAGTTCATGTACATTGTGGCTTGCACCAGCACTTCATCATCATTATTATTATTATTGCTGAATAATAGTCATTTGTAAAAACATACCACATCTTATTTATCCATTACTCATTTGATGGACATTTATGTTGTCTCCACCTTTTCTATTATGAATACTGCCGGATGAATATTTGTGTACAAGTTTCTGTGGGGACATATGTTTTCATTTCTCTTGGGTATATACCTGAGTGGAACTGCTGGATCAGATGGTGACTCCAGGTTTGGCCTTTGAGGAGCTGCCAAAATGTTTTCAAAAGTGACTCTACCACAATTGCACTACTGGGTATTTACCCCAAAGATACAAACGTAGTGATCCGAAGGGGCACCTGCACCGCAACGTTTATAGCAGCACTGTCCACAATAGCCAAACTATGGAAAGAGCCCAGATGTCCATCGACAGATGAATGGATAAAGATGTGGTATATATATATACGACGGAATGTTATGCAGCCATCAAAAAATGCAATCCTGCCATTTGCAATGACGTGGATGGAACTAGAGGGTATCGATTATGCTAAGCAAAATAAGTCAATCAGAGAAAGACTATTGTCATGTTATCTCACTCATATGTGGAATTTGAGAAACAAGGCAGAGGGTCATAGGGGAAGAGAGGAAAAACTGAAACAAGATGGAACCAGGGAGGGAGACAAACCATAAGAGACTCTTAATCTCAGGAAACAAACTGAGGGTTGCTGGAGTGGAGGGGGGTGGGAGGGATGGGGTGGCCTGGTGATGGACATTGGGGAGGGTATGTGCTATGGTGAGTGCTGTGTATTGTGTAAGACTGATGAATCACAGACCTGTACCCTGAAACAAATAATACATTAAAAAAAAAAGTGGCTGTATCATTTCACAATCTTACCAGCAGCGTATGAGGATTCCAGTTTCCCCACATCCTTGCCAACACTTGTACTGTCTTTTTAAAGAAGACACCCTAAGTATAAATTATCTCATGATGGTTTTGACTTGCATTTCCCTGAGGAGGATAATGAGATTGAGCATCTTTTCTTGTGCTTATAGACCATTTGTGAGTCTTCATTGGAGAAGTGTCTATTCAATTTTTACTTGGGTCATTTGTCTTTTTATTATGGAGTTGCAAGAGTTCTTTGTATGTTCTACGCAGAAGTCCCTTATCAGATATGTGATAAGCAAACATTTTCTCCCATTCCGTGGGCTGTCTTTTCTTTTACGTGATAATATCCTCTGAAGCACAAAAGTTTTTAATCTTGACAAAGTCCAAATTATCTATTTTTTCTTTTTCCTTAGGTGTAATAACTGAGACTAGTGATGCTGAACAATTTTGATGTGCTCAATGGTTCATTTTTGTATCTTCTTTTGTGAAGTATCTATTCAAATCTTTTGCTATTTTTCTTATTGAGTTGTTTATCTTCCTTTTTTTTTAAAGATTTTATTTATTTATTTGACAGAGAGAGACAGGGAGGGAGGGAACACAAGCAGGGGGAGTGGTAGAGGGAGAAGCAGGCTCTCCGCCGAGCAGGGAGCCCGATGCGGGGCTCGATCCCAGGACCCTGGGATCATGACCTGAGCCAAAGGCAGACGCTTAATGACTGAGCCAGCCAGGCGCCCTCTATTTCTTTAAAAAAAAAACCTGTTGGATTTTTATAGGGATTAAATTAATCTACAGAACAACATGGAGTCTTCCCATCCATGAACATAGTATATATCTTTTCTTATTCCCTCTAGTTCTTTAAGAACTTTTAAATTTCTATCAAAAATGCTTTGTTGTTTTCAGTGCAGATATCCTACAAATAGTTCTTTAGATTTATTCCTTTCTATATGGTATTTGTGATGCTATTTAAGAAAATATATTTAAAATATATTGTTTTCCAATTATTCTTTAATAGTATACAGAAGGAAATTTTTTTTTATCTTGACTTTGTATCCTTGACGTTTCTTTCTTTTTTTTTTTTTAAAGATTTTATTTATTTATTTGAGAGAGAGAAAATGAGAGAGAGCACATGAGAGAGGTTAGCGTCAGAGGGAGAAGCAGACTCCCTGTCGAGCAGGCGCCCAATGTGGGACTCGATCCAGGGACTTCAGGACCATGACCTGAGCCAAAGGCAGTCGCTTAACCAACTGAGCCACTCAGGCGCCCCTGTATCCTTGACGTTTCTAAATTTGCTTGCCAATATTGGCAATTTGGGGTAGAATTCATAGAGTTTTTCGTATGCACAATTATGTCTCTGCAAATAATAACAGTTTTCTTTTTCCTATCTTTATGCATTTCATTTCTTTTTCTTGCTATTATACTAGCTAGGATTTTAAGTGCAATGTTGAATGGAAGAGGTAAGAGCAGACATGCTTGCCTGCTCCCTTATCTTAGCAATAAAGGATCTAATATTTCACCATTAAGTATAATATTAGCTGCAGGTTTTTTGTAGATGTTCTGTATCAAGTTAATGAAGTTTCCTTCTATTCCTAGTTTTCTAAGAGATTCCTATTTTGAATCCCACCCCCAGCTTTAAGAACAGTACTGAGCCCTCTTACTGTTTCCTTCTGCCACAATCAGTATGACGCAAATGCACAGTGACTTCCTTTATTCTCAGGAACCAGCTCCGTGCCTAAAGTTTCCTATACATTTCCCTCCTACTAGGCCCCATGAAACAGATGAAAGATGGCAGCAGGGGCCTTGTCTCAAGGAGCTGGGGGTTTGATAGGAGAGATAAGATACATGCAGGTGATAATTCTTAAGTCTGTGTAAGAAGGGCCATAAATGATGCCATAAACTCTCTGGAGGCCCCAAGTAGGAGGGAGAGAATGTCCAGCAGTGGTGAAGTTGATGGTGAAGTTGAGGGAAAGATTTAAGAAAGGGATGGAGTTGAATTTGCCTTGAATGGTGACTAATATTTGGACAGGCAGAGTAGAGGGAAGAAAAAGTTGGGAAGATGGAACATGATGGATGGCTCCGCGGTAGAGCCCTCTTCAGGCACAATTAAGGGTCCAGCCCGCAAGAAACTCTGGATCTTCTCCCTTGAGGAATAACCCTGTGACTGGTAGAGGAATTAAGTCAAGAGACACTGCAGAGCAAGCCTGAAGAGGAGCAGCATGTGCACAGACTTCTCTCCTCCACGCCCAGCTCTTCTGAGCTATGACAAGACCGGCTGTCCATAACTGAAATATCTAGTCTCATTCAAGACTCTTGCACTGGCCAGGGAGCCAGGACCGGAATGGAGGCGCTGGTGACTGGCCAGGGAGTTGGCCTAACCTGAGACCAGTGGCCAACAAGGGAGCTCCTTAGTCCTCCTCCCAGGCAATCCCAGGTGCCTCTCTTCCTGAGAAGCCAATGGTTGGCCCAGAGCTCCTTCTTTTCTCCTCTTCTCAGAGGAAGGATCCTGGGGGAGTATTTGGGGAGGCCTGGGTGTGGAAGGAGGCTGGGAGAATGCATGCCCTGTCTGGTTCTGAGCTAACTCTGAATGGCAAGGCACCACAGGCCCAGAAAGACGGGGGGCATGAGGGACAGGTCAGCGAGGTCAGAGCATCTCAGGGACTGGGGATTCTGGGAACGGACCTAGACTTGAGGGCTCAGCTCCTGGCTGCTGTGACCAGAAACAAGTGCCTTAACCGCTCCGTATCTCACTTTCCTCATCTTTAAAAGGTTAGAACAGACAACCCACCTCCCCGGGGTCGCAGTAAGGATGAAATAAAACGATCCTTGTGACTTGGCTTGTAGTAATAATGCGATACCTGTTAGTTACTTGTGCGGCACGTACCAGTCAGTCCTCGGGCCTGCGTCTGTGTGAAAGCACGTGCCTGCGCTTCCTGCCTTTTTCCTTGAAGGCGATCCCCAATGACAACCTGGCAGCCTGAAGAACCCCCAAACATCCCGCACACGTCCCAGCCGCCTGGGCAGAGGGATGGGATCCCCCCACCCCCCCGCCGCGCTGTGCCTGGCGGTGACTGTCCCCTGCTGGGCGCGCCCAGTGGCAGAACACCGTGCGCGCGTGCAGTTCCACACACGCGAACACACGCGCGCGCGCGCACACACACACACGGGCACGCGCGCGCGCGCGCGCGCGGAGGCCTCGGGTTAGCACGGCGGGGCTGGTGCGCGGAGCGGGGCCATTGTTCCGCAACGGCCCCCGGCCCGGCTCCGCGCGGGGAGCTGTCCCTCATGCCCCCTGTCAGGCGGGACCCCGTCGGCCTCCTGGGCTCGCGACCCCAGCTCTGAAGCCACGTCTGCCCTCCCAAGCGTCCCTGCGAGCGGGAAGGCGGGAGCGAGCCGCGCGCCGTGGTCGGGCCCGGGGCTTCCCCGCTGTTGCCGGGGAGACTTCCGCGGGGCCCGTCCGGCCGCCGAGTGCGGGGGGCCGGTCCCGGGCGGGTGCCCACCCCCACCATCCTACCCCCGGCCCCGGTCCTCTCCCGCGAGCGGAGGGAAGGCTTCCCAGCGCCTCCGAGGCCGCGGGATTCCGGCAAAGGCCCAGCGGCCGGTGAAAGCGGAGCCGAGCAGGAGAAAGAGAGGGGAGGGGGAGCGAGTAGCTCGCGGCCGAGGGAACAGCAGATTGCGCCCAGCCAATGGCAAGGGCTGGACGAGGTGGCACCAAATTCCCTTCGGCCAATGACGCGCCAGATTCTACAGAAGCCCATTAGCATTTCCCCAGGGGCAGGGGCAGGGGCTGGGGCTGCGGCTGCGGAGCCGCGGTGTGTCTGCAGCATCCTGTTTGCGCGTCTCCAGTCCGCAGCACGCCTCGGCTCTGTCTCCTCCCCTCTCCCGCCCAGGCGGGTCTCCCAGGGTGAGCCAATTCCGCGCACTTTGCCCCTTGTTGGCAGCGAATAAAAGGGGTCTGAGGAAATACGGGACTCGGTCAGCCACGGCCAGCTCTAGCCTTTAAATCCCCAGCCTGGGTAGACCCACGTACCGCAGATCGGAGCCCGACACCGATCCAGCGCGCACCGCGCAGAGGAGGCTCCGAGAGCAGCGCCGCGGGTCACCGCGCAAAAGCCGGCTCGGTAACCGAAGTCTACGTGTGTGCGGGCTGTCCCGAACTGCGCTGTGCCGTTTCAGCCGCGGGCGAGTGATCCCAGCATCCGAGAGCCCAGATGCCGGCCCACTTGCTGCAAGAGGAGGTGAGCTCTGAGCAGTTGCCCCAGACCGCGGGTTCACAGGCGCTGCGGGGACGAGAGCGTTGAGGTCTCCGCGGACTATTAGCCATCTTTTGCGAGTTGTACTGCTTTCAGTTTGTTGGGAATGTGGATTGTAATTTGCGGACTTTGTTCCCCAACTTTTGTTTCTTAAGCTTTAAAGAAAAACCCGGTCGTACTTTTATGTCTGTGTGCATGCGGGTTTTTCTTTGTGCGTTCTTAGGGGTGTGAGTGTTTTACTTCTCCTTCCTACTGCACCTTCATCTTGAGGTTCCACTACCCTCCACAACCTATCTGCACAGTTCCTGGGGACTTCCCTCTCTTCCATCAGGGGCGCACCGGGCTCCCAGTTAATGCGGGCTTTGGGGACAGGGTCTGTGTCTGTACTCCACCATTCCCCCAGCTTGAGTAGAGAGTGAAGTGGCAGGGGCTACTGCACGTGTCCTCGCCTCTCCTGACTCTGCTTCCTCTCCCCTCCAGATCTCTAGCTCCTACACAACCACCACCACCATCACAGCGCCTCCCTCCAGGATCCTGCAGAATGGAGGAGGCAAGTTGGAGAAGCCTTCTCTATACTTGGAAGAAGACATCCGCCCTGAACTAAAAGATGACATCTATGACCCAAGCTACAAGGATCCGGAGGGTCCAAAGCCCAAGGTTGAGTATGTTTGGAGAAACATCATCCTTATGTCTCTGCTACACTTGGGAGCCCTGTATGGGATCCTGCTGATTCCCGCCTGCAAGATCTACACCTGTATCTGGGGTAAGAGACTCCCTTGTTCTTCCGACCTAGTACCCCTGGTTCTCCCTACTCCTTCAATAAGGTAGGATCTTGCATAGAGCAGAGGCAACAGCCCTTCCCGGCCCAGGTTTTCCCAGCCATGTGTCTTGGTGACCTGACGATGGTGGCTGCGAATGGAGCCAAGGGGGGTTGGGGGTCCTTCAATGTGGGTGTTGGGCAGAGAGCCCTGAGACCATGTGCTGCAGGCCTTGAAATGAGTAGATGTGTGCCAGAGAGTCAGCTTTCCCTGTTTCAAGTCATTTGCTTGGCTGCCTGTCCCAGCCCTGCCAGCCACAAAAGATTCAAGGCCACGACCTGGAAGGCCTGGGAACATGGCAGCAGAGCAGCAGCTCCAGGGGGGATATGCTGAGCACAGTCATAGCATAGCAAGGGAAACTGCTCGGGACAAGAGTTGGCGGAAGAGGGAGGAACAGAGAAGAGGTTATTCACAAAATCCTTTTTTGCCCTGGTCCTTGGCCCAGCCAGGCTCCTTTGTTAAACAGACGGACCAAGAAGGCTCCTGTAGAACCCAGGTTACACAGATGTGTTGCTCTGTGACTCCCGTGTTAAGTCTCCAGGGAGCAATACATGCCACCAAATGAACATGTTCTGGGAATGAAATGAGGTCAAGGAAGCATCTCCTATTCCCATCTAGCCTGCTCCAGCCCTTCTCTCCTAATGTCATGAAGTCCCCCCCTTGCCAGGGACAGAGAAGAGAGCCCTCAGCAGCCCCAGCCTCGAGGCTGCTGCAGTGCGGGAGACAGTTCCCAGTTTGTCCCTGACCTGCCCTTAGCTCAGCTCTTTCGGGGATGCCTGGGTATGGTCTGATGGCAGGGCCCTGCCCCCTGGACACACACATGTGCTTTGCAGGCATTTTCACCTCCGCCACGCAAAGCCTGACTTGGGGAGGGCAGGGGGGAGCAGAGAGCTCCAGTGTCCCAGGGGCTCTGCGTTGGCCCTCTCTGCGGCTGGTGAGAAAGGAAAGATTGTCCTCCAGAAAACCACGTTAGGGGTTCCAGCACCGTCTTGGGTATGGGGTGCTTGCCGACAGCTGCACTCTTGGAGGACAGTTGTGTCGAAGGGCTGGTAGGCCAAGTTTTAGCTGATTCCCCCAGGACCTCTTTGGTCTAAAAGTGGTAGGATCTGGTCCCTGGAGCTTTGTCTTGGGAAGTCCTGAGTGCCACAGACAGAAATGCAGCTGGGTAGACCCCCTCTCTTTGGGATCTCAATTTTTCTAGGTACAAACTGGGACAACAGTACTTTTTTTAGGATTAGGTAGGTAGTTCTCCTTAGAGTATATGTGTGTCATTGCTGGGGCTGGCCAGGCTCTGGAAATCAGTTCATCTGCAGACCAGGAAGAGCTCTTCTATTTGGGAGGGGAGGGGGATGTGTGTTCTCTGCCCCTCTGAGAAGCCAGCAGAACTTCAGCTGTATCGGGAGAGGTCAAGAGCAGGGATAAGGATCCTCCAGGGAGACTGTGGATTCCTGTCTCCACCCCTTCTCCCCAGTAGAGGAGTCTTCACAAGTAGTTTTTGTCACCTGCAAGCCCCTTCCAGCCTCAGGACGCCCTGTAGGCCTTGTGAAGCCCAGAGCTTGGCCAGACTGCCGCTCATCGCTCCCCACCTTGGCTGCTGGTGCAGGGGGCAGAGGGTGATCCACAAACCCAGGCTGTACCTGCTAGCTTTTGGGTGCCCTGTCCATGGATGTGTACTGTGCCTTTGGACAGAGAAACATGGCCCAGGGGGACTGGACGGTGACCTTTTTTCCTGTTCCTGGGCCATGTGGTAGATGACTTAGCTGACCGAATGACCAGCTGGATGAAGGGAAATCAGAACTTGTCCATGTTAAGGAACAAGGGGGAGGGGAGGGTCAGAGGTCTACCTGCAGAGTTTAGGAGCTTGGCTTCACCTTTTCTTGTTTTCTCCCTAAGGACAGTGTTAAATTAGCAACTGGTTGTGATTCCAGTATTTCTCATGACTCTGAGCAATTTTGAGAGCCTCTCAGAAGAGCCCTTAGGGGGAGGGCTGAAAAGAGATCTCTGGCAACACTGAGGGCCAAGGGGTAAAATTTCTCCAGTCTCTTTCTTGGAGTCAAAACTAGGAGACTTTACTTAGGCTGACAATTTGGACATTAATAGAGATGTGACTCTCCAACTGGCTTAAGATCTTCTACTAGATAGGCTTTCGAGGTTGATAGGAAAAGGCACCAGAGTGTATGGGCTCTTTTCCCAATGCCCCTGGTAATACTAGGATCTTAGGCACTGAGTCAACTTGCCAGGGTCCTCTCTGGCATGAAACAACCCTAGGAGCTTCCTTTGTTCTGAGCTGAGTGCTTCTGCTTTCCTGCCCAAAGCCATTTTCTTTCCTCCTTGGTGTTTGGTGGGCTGTGGCTAAACTGTCACTTTCCAGGTGCAGACGCAGGCAGATACTGTATCTGGAAGAAGTCAGCACATGGCCTGAGGCCAGCAAATCACCTGGGGCCCTAATGCCAGCACAGAGTATGGGACTCTGGGTAGAACTTTTGCTGGGACAGACTCTGGCTCCATGGCTCTCCTCCAGATCCTGGAGGAGGGGTAGGAGAGCATGGAGGAAGACAGGGTTAGGGGAGGAGGGGGGCAGGGGGTTGTTTAGGAAACTGGTATCTATGGCTGGAGAAGAACACAGGACAATTTGTGACAATGTGCAGTGTCTCCGACTGCGACTAAGTTCTGTGGCCACTGAGGATCCATTGTTTCCAGCTGCTTCCCTAGGAATGAAACATTGTCAACAGTCACCGCTCTACCAAGGTCTCTGCCCCTGCCTGCTAGAGCCAACAGAGGAAGACGGGTATACCCAGAAGCCCACTTCCCAGTTAGAGACTATCTCTCGCTATCATCGAGAGATTAGATCCTGCAGGCTTACAGGAAAGGTGAGGCAGGACAGTGTTGGGGTGTTGCACCGAACACTTGGAGGATATCGGGGCACTATCTAGAATTAGCCTTGCCAGAGGGAGTATGGCTGACCAAGGCACGGGGCAGAGGAGAGACGCAGGAACCATGTGCATATCTTGGGGAGGTGGATGGGACAGCAAGAACAAAGAGTGCTTGTTGACAGAAAACTTGGTTTCAAACCATGGCTCCCATTTCTTACCAGCCATGTGACCATAGATAAACACTTAACCTTCAACTGCAAAGTGAGGATGTTAAACCCCATTCAAGGTATTCAAGGAATCAGAGAAGATAAAATCCTTGGCAAAGCTTAAGATACTGTGCAGATATGACTTAGGTACAGGGCAGATTTTCCCCTGATGGGACTGCACTGCCTGCTAGAATATTTAAATGCTTTTATACTGGTTGGTAAATAGCCATAGTTCAGAGCCCTGTGAGTGTCCCTGAGAGCCCAGGGTCCCTGGAATTGGTCAGAGCTCAGACCATACTAGCTTTCAAATAGTTTAATACTGCCCTTGCTTATGGGTCCTGAGATTCGCAGGAGTCGTCTGTGGTCCTTAAAACTTTGGAAAAGGTTAGCTGAAGGCCAAAGGAGATAGGACCGGGGACAGTGTCCCTCATGACGGAGAATGACAAGTAGCTAGCTGGGTGGTAAGAGCCCTCTTCTCTGCCCGGCCTTTCTCAAGTGCCTGAGACTCAGCTAATTCCAGAGGATTGGGTAGTGATGGTATTTTTCAAGGAGTAAAAGTGAAGGGACAGAGGAGACCAAGGCATCCCTGGAGTTCAGGGTGAAACAAATCCTCACCCAGAGCCTAAGAACACACAGACTCAGACGGGAGAGCAGCAGGTGAGTGCTTCCCCTGAATCGCGACCACCCACACTGACTTCCCCCCCGGCAGGATTCTTCTACTATTTGATCAGTGCTGTGGGCATAACGGCAGGAGCTCATCGCCTGTGGAGTCACCGGACTTACAAAGCTCGGCTGCCCCTGAGGCTCTTCCTGATCCTTGCCAACACGATGGCATTCCAGGTGAGAAGCTGGCTTTGCTCAGCTCTTTGCTGTCCACTCTTTTGATGGTCCGGCAGCAGAATGGAGAAGCTCAGCACCTGCAGAGCAGCCACGCCTGGGCAGCACTTGACTTTCCTCCCCCCTTACGGTCACCTCAAGTGCAGCCCCAGTCCCTAAGTCCACACCGGAAAAGGGAAGTGGGAGATACATAGGTAATAGTCTCAGTGTCATGGGATGGTTTTTTGATCCTAGGGTCCCTCTGTTATCATGCAGTCTTGGCCGTTGTGGTCCTTTATTGTAAGGGGTCATAGTGTATAAGCCAGGAACTGACCCTGGTTTCCTGGGCAGATGCTGGACGATAAATTCACTATTTTAGGTGAAAAGCTTAGGATTCCACCACAACGGGATTGAGGTTGATGTTGCATAGACTCTTGAACTCTGTGTTCTTAGGTCTAAGAGCAAATACTTCTGTAGCACTATGTGCCTGACTATTCTAAGCCCTTGACGTAAATTACCTCGTTAAATCCTCACAACAATCTTAGAAGGTAGGTACTATGACCCCCAGTTTACAGATGAGGAAATGGCGTCCCTGAGAAGTTAGGTAGACCAACATTATGGTCCTGTCTTGGGCTGCCAGGCTGGCTAAGTCAAATATTGAGGGTTGTTGAGGCAGAAAGTTTATAGCAGAGATAGAATGCAGGGAATTGGGAGAAGGGAACTCCTGGTTGTTAAGGGGTAGCAAGCGACAAAAGATGGCTGGTGGTGTGGAGCTTAGCTGGGAGCAAGAGGAAAAAGGAAAGAAACCAAATTGATCCCCTTCTTCGTGGCAGTGTCCCAGGTACCTGCCACAGTCACATAATCCTCTCGGTCGTAGCACTTTATGCCTTGAGGGCTCCTGATGTTGTCTTTGTGGGGCAAAGGAAGAGATTTGGCACATCCTTTAAGGTATTAAAAGAATCCCAGAGGAGCCCAGAGGTCATTTGGAAATGTGGCCAAGATCATGATTTCTATGCCTGGCCATGATCTGGATGCAAGGCGTCAGAATGGAGCTCCCTGACGCTTCACCCACCAACCAGGACCTGGGATGCAAGGCTGCCTGCCTCGTGTTCTCCATGCCCAGGGGTTTGGCATTCCGTGAGGACATTTTCCAACATTTTTTCTTGCTTGAAGGATTGCAATGTGGTTTTCTAATGAAACTGAGCTCTGTATGATCTGTCTCCATTCTGCCCACCATATAACCTTCAAGAAGCTAGTCCTATTCATGTGTCCTGGGACTTTAAATTGCTTTTCCACTTAAGCTTCAGTGGCAAGTTGGGGGAGCAGAGGGGGCAACTGCATGACTCCTATTTTTTGAGGTTGGGCTGAGAGCCAGGGGCTCGTAGAGTTGCCTATCCGTTGGAATTCCCCTAAGACGATATCTCTCGCCAGGCCTACATTCCTCTTCTCTGTCCCTCCAGAACGACGTGTATGAATGGGCCCGAGATCACCGTGCCCACCACAAGTTTTCAGAAACAGATGCTGATCCTCACAATTCCCGGCGTGGCTTTTTCTTCTCTCACGTGGGTTGGCTGCTTGTACGCAAACACCCAGCCGTCAAAGAGAAGGGTGGTTTGCTAGACTTGTCTGACCTAAAAGCTGAGAAGCTGGTGATGTTCCAGAGAAGGTGAGTGAAACAATGACGGAGCTGGGCATCTAGTGTTTGGGGAACTCCCTTTTTTCTCCTAGAGCTTATAAACTTAAGCTGAGAAATTTATTGGGTTTGCATGTTCCAAATTCAATTTAAAACCCTAATATTTAATAGCCCACAGGCTCATGGCCGTGGACTATTGTTCTTCCTCTCAGAGCTCTCGTAATTAAACCGATTAGATTCAACAAATACTTATTGACCTAGGACAGTCACAGATACAAAAGACAAATGTGTCACAATCCTTACCTTCAAGGAGTTTGTAGCTTATTGGGAAGCAGAGGGAAAACCAAGGATCTGAATAACTATGATATGTGGCGAGATATTTTCTTTACCAATGAGAGGCACAAAGGAAAGGGAGCTAGTGTGGTAGGGGACATCGGGGAAGGGTTTACGAAGAAGGGAGCTTTGGAATCCACTGATGGATAGAGATTCTCACAGGCGTGTGTAGGGAGGGAGAGTACAAAAGCATGTTCCAGCAACAAAGGCCTTTTGCTGGAAGCGTAGAGTGTGGTCGAAGTAAGACCAGAAAGAGGCTGATGCTATTCTTGTAGAGCCTTAAAAGCAGATTTAGGATTTACTTCAATAGGCAGTGGGAAACCATTACAAGTTTTTTGAGCAGGAATGTGGCATAACTGGAGGTGTGCTTTAGAAAGGTCACTCTCGGGATGGTTGAAAAAAAACACTGAGTCAAAGAGGTGAGAAGCAGGGCCACAAGTTAGGAGCTAACGGCGATCTGTGCTAGGGAAGCAGCAGCAGGAACGGAAAGTTTGAGGCAGGGAATACTAATGATATAAGAGTATAAGACTTGGCTGCTGAAGAGAAGCAGGAAATGCATTCCCTAGGAATGTCAATGGCATGGTCTACATTTGAGACAGTGAAGAATGGCATGGGGCCTCCAGAGGGCTTGTGCACATCAAGGACACCCTGTGCCTCTCTGAGGAAGAAAAGGAACGATTTTGGGGTGGCTAGCAGGACCTGGGGGCAAGGCACGAACCCTAGACTCTGCAAAAAACATGAACAGGAAAGAGAAAGGAGCCTAAAGGCAGAATGGAAAAACAGCCTGGGAAGGAGAACTCAGTTTATGAGTTGGTAATCTGGACCTCATCTGTTTTACCAAGATGGCATTATGCTATAGTCAGAAAGAACAATGGATTCAGAGGCTGGAGACAAGCCTTCCAATCCTTGCTCCACTGGCTCCTACCCGTGCGATCCTAGAAAAATCAGTTAACCCCTCACTACCTCATTTTTTAAAAACTGGGACATTCTCGAAAGATTCCCCCCTCCCTCATCCCCTCTTTCTCTGCCTTGGGCTACACAGTGCTCAGGTAGAAGGGAAGAGACAGCCCCACCAGTGGCAGAGGAAAATGAGGTGGGTCCAAGAGCCCTCCTCTCTCCTCTGACTTGGCGTCTGGTCTCTCGATGTAGGTACTACAAACCCGGCATCCTGCTGATGTGCTTCATCCTGCCCACCCTTGTGCCCTGGTATTTCTGGGGTGAGACTTTTCTACACAGCTTGTTCGTCGCCACTTTCTTGCGTTACGCCGTTGTGCTCAATGCCACGTGGCTGGTGAACAGTGCTGCCCACCTCTATGGATATCGCCCTTACGACAAGAACATTAGCCCCCGAGAGAATATCCTGGTTTCCCTGGGAGCTGCAGGTAAGTCCACAGTCCACAGCAAGACCCTTTCTAGTGGTCTGCTGGTTCGGGTATTAGGCGAGGAGCCAGAAAAACCAGATTAACTTGTTTTAGGACTTTTTTCTGTCTGGTTTTCCACTACGAAACGAAGGGACAATATATAAAAAAAACTCTCTGGAGTTGGGCAATAGGTCTTATATAAAAAGAAAAGGGTAAAGAACAGCAGTGCATTTGATTTCAGGTGCGGAACCTTCGCAGACGCTATGTATGATAAACCCCTTTGGGTGTTCCTTTTTTCCAGTCACCTCTTGTGCTGGACTGCAAGTCTTGCTTGGGGCAGGGAATGCAGAAATGGAATAAAAGGATCATTTGAGTGGGCAGTGAGCCTAGTGTTTTATATTTAAACATGCTATATAGGAGCACCTGGGTGGCGTGGTCGGTTAGGCGTCCAGCTCTCGGTTTCGGCTTCGGTTGTGATCTGGGGGTCGTGAGACTAAGCCCCATGTCGGGCTCCAAGCTCACTGAAGAGTCTGCTTGGGATTCTCTCTCCCTCTCCCTCTGCCCTTCCCCACTGCTCGCTCGCTCTCAAAAAAAATAAAATAAAATAAAAATCTTAAATCTTAAAAAAAAAAAGAAATAAACATGCTATATAAAATGTAGAATAATTCCTTGTAATTAAATTCAGTCAACTTCTGTTTTCTCTTCTTGCCATATTCAGGTAGGCCAGAGCTGAAGTGTATGCCATGTCGTATTGCTTGGTGGTGCCAATAGGAAGGACATCAAAGCACTTGTTTATGGCCCTTAATGACCACCTATCAGTCTTATCTCTTTTGTCCTTTCTTTTTCTCTCTTCTGCTTCTATTCTGTGCTAGGAGCAGCCCTTCCCCACAACGTGGCTTAGGGAACCACCAGTAAAGCCCGTAGTTTGCTCACAAATACCTGCTCACTGATCTAATGCTGACTATTCATGAATTGATTTCTATCGTTCCTGTCCCACTAGCCAGAGCCTAAGACAACAGGCTTCTACCATCTGTCTCCATTCTTTTTCTGTCACTATTTTCAACTAAATATAGACCTTGATCAGGGCCTGGAACTTATTTTCCTTAAGCAGAACCCGTGGCCTCTTCCTCACCAGTGGTCAGTGCCACTGGTCATCTAGTATATCTAGGCAACCTCACTGGCGCACACGTTTCTGCATGCCACGGCATAACCTTCACTTTCTCTCTTTAAAAATCTTCCTTTAGATTCTCAACCCCAGTCATCTCTACTATCTGGACTAAGGCATTCTCTCCTATCTCTTTTGCACTTTCATGCATCTCACCTTCTACCATCGTACCTATTCTTACTTTGAACCATGTTTGAAGTCAATCACCTCGGCTATGTAAGTCTGAGATTTTCATAGAAATGGAAGTTTCTGGAATGAGATTTGTCCTGGGCCGCCACGGGGTCTATAGTGAGCTTTCCCAACTCCAGCCTCTTTATGAGCATCAGCTCAGAATGGCGGCCAACGTCTTACTTTGTCTCAGTTACCGTTCATCTCTGCTACCTGTTGCTCTCCTCCCTTATCACCTCCACCTTTGTTCTCCTGTGGCTTGTTTCTCTGCCATTCTAATCTGTTTCTTCCTGAGTTACCTGCCCCACAGTCACATGTTCATTTTCTCTCTGCCAAAGCTAACCTCCTCCCTTGAGCCTTTCTTGGGCTGTATCTTGCTGCCCCAGTTGCAAAGTCTTGTCCTTCTTCCATCGGTGGACCTTCCTCTTTTTTCTCTCTCGGCTCTGTGTGTATCTGATTCCATTTTAAATCTGATTAAGTAGAGGCCTGGTTCGTGCTTCTATGGACCTGGTACAAAGCCACTTATGGAAATTAGTAACCCTGTCAGTACCTTTGGCCTTGTGGTTATCCCAGCCTCCTACTCAGTTCACACTGTGAATAATCAGGTGTCACAGGGAGAGGACATACCTTGACTTGCCCTGAGTGGTGTCATTTACTCTGTAGGATTTCCTTCACTTGCTTGTTATTAATATCATTACTACTCTCCTGGGGTTCTTTTATCTTCAAAGGGCTTACCGCGCTCTTTTATTAGCTATTCTTGACCCAGCTTTCCCCTAGCTTTAGAAGGGTCAGTATTGTTAATTGTTGAATACGATCCAAAAAGAAGAGTCCTGCCAAGGGTCGGAGAACTTGCTGTCTGTGGAGTTCCCAAAGCTTTACCTCTTACTGAAATTCTTCTGACAGCAGAATGTCTTTGTTTCTCCCCGGCGTGTCGTTATAAGAAGTGCGGCGAAAGTCCTTCCTTCGGGACTCTCTCCTCTCCCCACCCAGACGCGTCCACGTGCACCCCAAGAGCCTGTGGCGTCTCAGACCAGTACCTAGGGAACTTTCCCACCTGAAATCCCTTCCCAGCCCAGAGCCATCTCTCTCTCTAGTCGGCCTATCCTCTGGGAGGAATCGCGGGTCCTCCTCTGACACAGGCTCCTTTCTAGGCTTGGTGGCCAGGTCTCCCCAGTTATTTCTTAAGACGCCTCCGAGGCGATCAATCTGGTTCAGAGTCGAAGAGACTGGATTCGCTCCTTTGTCCAACAACAGCAAGTTTCTGCTAGGTTTGAGGTCGTCTACTAGGTCCCTGGCGTGCAGAGACGGCTCCGTAACCCTTGTCCTTGCTTTTGTTCCAGGGGAGGGCTTCCACAACTACCACCACTCCTTCCCCTATGACTACTCTGCCAGTGAGTACCGCTGGCACATCAACTTCACCACCTTCTTTATCGATTGCATGGCTGCCCTCGGGCTGGCTTACGACCGGAAGAAAGTATCCAAGGCTGTCGTCTTGGCCAGGATTAAAAGAACTGGAGACGGAAGCTCCAAGAGTGGCTGAATTTGGGGTCCCTTGGGTTCCTTTTCCAAAAGCCAGCCGGGCAGAGGTTTAATGTTCTGTTTATTAACTACTGAATAATGCTACCAGGATGCTAAAGATGATGATGTTAACCCTTTCCAGTACAGTATTCTTTTAAAATTGAAAGCCAGCAACTCTGCCTTCATGACGCTAAGCTGAGGTTCTTATTTCTTCTCTTCCTCTCTTCTAGTTCATTGTCCTTTTCTTTGCTTTGTCCTTATCACCTTCCTTTCTCTCCTCGCTCATTGCCTCCCAGGCAAGCAGCTGGTCATTCATGGGTGGGTGTCCAGCTTCCAAAGCCTAGCCAACCTTTCTGTAGTCCAAAATTAGTGGTCTTTGTCCCACATAACTCTTTCCTTGAGCTGTCCTGAGCTTTAGGGTGGGTGGCTCTTGCTAGAGGTATGAGAACATACCTTCTGGGAAGGCCCCTGTTAATTATCTTCAGCTCAGGCTTTTGCGAGTTGGAATGGAAAATAACTTTATTTGGCACAAAGCTTCTAAAGCAGGTAAACTGTCAGGGGAGAGAGTTAGCGTGCATGGTATGATTGAGAAGTAAAGATGGGGTGAGGTGGGAAACAGGGCAAGAGGCTCCTGCTATGATTGGACACACGGTTGCTTGCCTAGTGAGGACTTGGAGCCTCACCAGACAGCATGTCTCCTTTCTCTCCTGACTCTGACTAGGGAATGGCCACAGAGCCTGGCAATGCTGGAACACAAAAGCAGATCTCAATGTCCCAAATGTAGTTTAGGTTGGGGATAAAGAAGAAGCATTTAGTTTGTAGTAAAAGTGGTCTCTGCTGGAGAAGGATTTTTTTTTTCCTTTAATAACAGGAAGATTTCTTATTCCTTATGACAAGAAATCTTGAGGTTGGTTGTTTCCAGAATTGGCAAATCTAGCAGATCATGGGATCATCAAAATTCTTTTGTCTTTCTGCTCTGCCATCTTCGGGCTGTTAGTTGGCTCCCATCATGGTAATAAGGTGGCTGAAGCATTTCCAGACACCCAAAAAAGGAATGTGTTTGTGGCATAGTGGTGAGCATAGTGGTCTTCCAAAAAAGGAAGGATTTTAAGAGGTGGAGTTGGGTCCAACATAAAAATATATATACATACACAGTCTGCTTGGAGCATTAAAGTAATTCACTTAGGGTATTTCCCTCTGAAAGAGGGATGCTTGAAGAAGAGGAGAAATTAGGTGGGTTGTCTACTTTCCTCTCACTGCTGGACAGGAGATGGAGAGGTTCAGGGCCAGATCTGTTGGCAGTTCCTAAGAGATAACTTTACAAAAGAAGGGCTCTGAGAACACATTGCCAGGGGATTCAGAAGGTTACTACTGAGGAAGTCTTTGGGTGTCCTGATTTGGAAGCCGGTTATACAAACAAGTTAAATGTTAGGTTCATTCATGAATTCCAGTTTCTCCTTGGAATGAGGACAAACCAGAAGGCTTCTCCCCGCAGTGTTGAACCATTTCTCCCATTCCTTCTCAGTTAACTTTTAGCGTAAAGTATAGGACTGCCTGGGGGGCGAGGTAGGAATCTCTTAACTACTGTGGGTTTTGATTCCTGGCTCTACCCTTATCTGTCCATTTTCTCCTACCGGTCCTGTCTCCTCCCTGATGTTTTCTTCTTTCTCCGGACAGGAAGCCTCCTTTGTATGTATTCAGACGCAGTGCTGGTTAAGGCTCACCAGCAGCCCCCTCTCCTGCAGACAGAATGCTCAGGGTCACTGAACCACTGTTTCTCTTTATAAAGCTCAGTAGGCTGCCACTTTCACTTGGCCTCCAGAGTCTCTCCACCTACACCCCTGTGCTCCCCTCCACACTGATGACTCAAGAGGAGGCTGGCAAACCTTACTAGAAACATCCCTGGCTCGGGCACTGTCTCTCATGAGGCACAGCCAGGCCAAAGGCTCGTGTTGTGCCAGTGAGCCAGCCACGGAGCCAAAAAAAAAAAGGGTTTGTTTTTAGCCTCCTCTGTCTGGATCAGAACAAGAGAGCATGCTAGATGCCCCCTGCTCGCTCGGTATGCCTGCCCAGCCCGAGTCCGAGCTCCCAGTGGACAGTGCAATGCTTGTAGGAGCAGGAGGGAGCCTAGTCTTCACTGGGAAGCACAAGAAGCAAAGGAAAGTCCCAAAGTGCCTCACGCAAAAGGAGGCCCTGTTCCCTGGAGCTAGGGTGTATTGCAAAGCCCAGACTTGGGATCTGAGATGCCATGAACTTTGCTGAACAGCATCTCTGCTCGGCAAACTAACCAGCATTCCCCACCACACAGCCTAGGGCAAACGGTAGTGTAGAAGAGGTCTGAAGAAAGCGTCAGTGTTTTGAGAACCTTGGACTGCCCCTGTCCCTGTACCTCGGTCATCAATGCAAAAGCCTGGCTTTACTCTATGAAAGATTGGAAATGTACAAGGCCAAATGTTCTGCGCGCTGTTGAGCCCCAATACTGGAAGGGAAGAGGGCCTTTCTTCCTGTATTAATTGAATAGACAGAGGCTACAGGGGTTCCCTGGACTAAAGGCATCCTCATCTTTTCAGCTGTTCCTCTCAGTAGAAAAGACTAATGGAAGATCACTGTAGTTCAGATCTGCTGACTTGTGGACTTATCCCTTGGAAATGCCTGTTGGGTGGTTTTAATTCCACAGGTTATCAGATGCCTGCTTTATAATTTTGGACCAAAAACAAGTTTATCTTTCTATTCTAATCATGTCCCAGGGATCTGACCCATACCATGACCCTACACAAGGCTGGACAGGGTCCTCAGGCTGAGGGCCCCTCCGTATAGGAGAATGTGGAGGTGGAGGGGTGTCTGCGAGTAAAGAACACTTTCTTCAAGATTCTAAAGCTGAGTTCAGTTGACGCATTAATGATCCAGAAACTCAAGTCTGAATTTCTAACAGTCCTCGCTTTGTGGGTGTGCTGACAACTTATTTGGGTGCCTTACATCTTTTCTAATCAGTGTTGCATATGAGCCTGCTCTCACTCCCTCCTCGCTCCCTCCGTGGAGTTCCTTTGCACCTGAGACCCTACAGAAGTGGCCGGTAGAAAAGGGGGTCTGGCTGGAGGATTATCAGTAGAGCTATTCGCAGGATTCCCTTCAGGGCTTCATTTTGGAAACTTTTCTTAGGGCTGTTTTTATTAAGTGCCCACATTGACGGCGGGTGGAAGTAATTTGAATGTATTTGATTTATAATATTTTTTAGATTAAAAGATGGTTGTAGCATTTAAAATGGAAACTTTTTCTCCTTGGTTTGCTAGTATCCTGAGTGTATTCTTTGTAAGTATAGCTCATATGGGTCAGCGTGAAAGGTTAAAGAAAACAAGATGTCCATGTTACGCGGGTGGTTAAGGCCAGGGCCTCTCCTACCACTGTGCCACTGACTTGCTATGTGACCCTGGGCAAGTCACTTAACTATAATGTGCCTCAGTTTTCCTTCTGTTAAAATGGGATAATAATACTGACCTACCTCACAGGGCAGTTTTGAGGCGTGACTAATGCTTTTTATAAAGCATTTTGGGATCGTTCAGCAGAGGAATTCTTTTAAGTCCTGAGTATTTTTATAAAAAGTAGCAGTATCCACCGTGAACTTGTGTCCATCATGAACCATGCGTCCTGGATGCTGTCATTAATCGATATGATTCTCTCTGAGAGATTGAATAAATCCATTGGCTAAGTGGTGGATAACTAGCCAGACAAAATTTGAGAATACATAGACTCATTGCCATGGAAACAATACACAGGTACCTTTTCCTTGATTGGGTGGGATTTTTTTTCCCCTTTTATGTGGGATAGTAGTTATTTGTGACCTAAGAATAATTTTGGAATAATTTCTATTAATATCAACTCTGAAGCTTAGTTGTACTGATCTGAAATTGTGTTTGTTCATAATAAAAGTGAAGTGAATCCGACTGCACTGTGTCTGGGTGATTTTTGGCTGCAATTTAAAGTTTCCTGGAACTTATCTCTATGGTCTACCGTACTGTCTATGCCCTATTCCTGTACCTTTAAGAGTAAAAAAGAAGGAGATGCCAAGCTGGTTGACTCATACCCCAGTAACCCGCCCTGCCCTGCCTAAGGGTAACTTTAGGTTAAACGCAGCCTTGGCAGCAGGAAACCAGGAGTCTGCTGCCATGAAGTCAAACACATTTACACCAGTTGGCGCTTTGGCCCTGGGGAAATGCCAGGTATCTGGTGTGTCACATGGTCACGTGGACCCAAGACAGAGAATCAGAGAGGAAGAGAACCGCAGGAGAGGCACTCTGGGCAAGCACATCTTTACCTTGCAATCCAGGCTGGGCAGTCCGGGTCATTCGTCCAAAGAAATGTGAAGAAATGTGGTCCCTCCTGGGAATTAAGTGGCTTCCTGAAATTGCTGATTAACTGCAGCAGGAAGAAAGGAAAAACAATCCAAGGGAAGGTTTGTAAACTCCCAGAATAAAGAGGGCTCCATGATCTTAAGGTGGAAAAGCCTTTAGCCTTTACCACTTATCTGAGAATCCTCATATAGAAAAGAGAATGTGGACTTTTTACAGTTTGAAGGAGCTCCGTCTTCCAGTAGGAGCCACCCTGACAGTGCCTAGGCTTCTAAGAGTTCCCCAGAACCAGCATCCCTGGCTTGCTAATGTAGGTTGCCCTCACCTTGGACGAGAAGCAACATTCTCTCAGAGTAATTCTGAGCATGCAAAATCAAGTCTATATTCATTGAGGCCTTGTCAGACCTTAATAACTTGAGTAGAGAGTGGCATTCACTTCACCAGGATCTGCCTCTCAGCCCTTTCCCTCTATTTTGTTTAAAATGTTCAGGCTGGACTATTGTTTCCATTGCTCTATAACTGCACCCTTCCTTCTAAGTATCAGCTTTGTTGCCCATTAACTGGCATCCAATTGAAACAATTTATTCTCACTAAGCTCTGCTACTTTCATTTCCTTTCCTCCTCTCTGCTACCTGGCTGGCCTGATTAAACCTGCTTCTCTGCTTCCTCCAGGCAGTCTGTATTTTGTATATTTGCTATTTCACCCTGTGGCAGTTTCCTGATTCCTATCTGCAAAAGTTCCAAAGAGGAAAGAAAGGGGAGAGCTCTTAGAGCTTGATCAGTATGTTCAATTGAATTCAAGATTGAGAGAGAAAAGGAATACTAATGAACTTCCCTATAAGGGTGAGTTGTACAATAAGAGCTCCCAGGGGGCAAGGTAATGAACTCTTCTTCTTGATGTGTTTTGCATGGGGAGGTAGAAAGAGGTTAAGGCTCTGTTTAGTAACTAAGGTTTAACCATGGGACAAAAGATAAAATAATTTAAGATACTGATGGAGAAGAGCATAGAAATAAGATTACTGATGCAAAACCGCCACCAGTTTTCTCCCTCTTCCCTAAGGGAAGAACCAAGATAGGCCCTAAAAGTATCCACCAGGGCAGAAAAAGAAAAGGCATCTAGATTGGAAAGGAAGAAGTAAATCCATCTCTGTATGCAAAGGACATGATTTTGTATATAAAAAAAATACTAAAGAATACACATGGAAAAAACTATTAAAGTTAACAAATTCAGCAAGGTTGCAGAATACAAGATCAATACACAAAAATCAACTATTTCTATAAACTAGCAATGAATAATACACAAATGAAATTAAGAAAAGAATTTCACTTATAATAGCATCAAAAAGAATAAGATAAGTAGAAATAAATCTAGCAAAAGAAGCCCATAGAATGGTACATTGTTAACTACAAAATGTCATTGAAATAAATTAAAGAAGGGGCAAATGTCTGCCTTTGGCTCAGGTCATGATCCCAGGGTCCTGGGATCAAGTCCTGCATCCGGCTCCCTGCTCAGCAGGAAGCCTGCTTCTCCCTCTACCTGCTCCGCCTGCCGCTCTCCCTGCTTGTGCTCTCTCTCTCTGACAAATAAATAAAATATTAAAAAAAAAAAAGAAAAAGAAAACAAAGGTATAAATCTCAGTAACCTTGGTTTAGGCAATAGTCTTTTAGATACAACCAAAAGCCTAAGCAACAAAAAGTAAATAAATAAATTGGACTTCATCAAAATTTTAAAAATTTGTGCTTCAAAAGATACTATCAAGAAAATAAAAAGATGGGGCGCCTGAGTGGCTAAGTCAGTTAGGCGTTTGCCTTTGACCCAGGTCATGATCCCAGGGTCGTGCGATCAGGCCCCACAGCGGCTCAGTGGGGAGCCTGCTTCTCCCTATCCCCCTGCAGCTCCCCCTGCTTGTGCTCTCTCTCTCTGTCAAATAAATAAATAATATCTTCAAAAAAAGAAAAAGAAAGTAAAAAGACAACCCACAGAATGAGAAGAAATATTTGCAAATCTCTATCTGATAAGAGACTAGTACCTAGAATATAAAAGGAATTCTTACAGGGACACCTGGCTGGCTCAGTCAGTAGAACATGTGACTCTGGATTTCCGGGTTGTGAGTTCAAGCCTCACGTTGGGTGTAGAACTTACTTAAAGAAAAGGAACAACTTAACGATAAAAAGACAACCCAATTTTAAAATAAGCAAAGGGTCTGAACAGACATTTCTCCAGGGAAGATACACAAATGACCAATAAGCACATGAAAAGATGCTCAGTATTAGCTCTCAAGGAAATGCCAATCAGAACCACAACGAGAAACCATTCACACTCACTAGGATGGCTCCAATGAAAAGACAGTTAATAACAAGAGTTGATGAGGATGTAGAGAAACTGGAACCCTCATTTATTGCTGGGGGGAATCTAGAATTATGAGGCTCCTTTGGAAAACAGTTTGGCAGTTTCTCAAAAGGTTAAATAAAACATAGTTACAGTATGATCCAGCAATTTTATGCTTAGGTATATACCCAAGAGAATTGAAAACATGCCCACACAAAAATATGGCAGCATTATATACTATACAATAGCTAAAAAGTAGGAACAACCCCAATGTTCCTCATAAATGAATGAGCACAGTGTGGTATAGCCATGTTATGGGATAGTATTCAGCCACCAAAAAAAAAAAAAAAAGAAAGAAAAAAGAAAAAGAATTACTGATGCCTCTACAACATGGGTAAACTTTGAAAACACTATTCTAAGGGCAAGAAGCCAGACACAAAAGACCATGTACTATATGGTTGCATTTATGTGAACTGCAGCACAGGCAAATCGAGAGACAAAACCAGACTGGGGGTTGCCAGGGGTTAGGAGTAGAACTGAGGCATGGGTTTTGGTGCGGCAGGGGAATGATGAAATGATCTAAAGTTAGATTTTGACCATGGTTGCACAACTCTGTGAATATGCTAAAAACCACTGAATCATACACTGAAAGGGCAATTTTTATGGCCTATGGATTGTATCTCAGTAAAAAACATGAGAAAAAATTCTCGGTTTTAATGTTTTTACCATTAATTGTAAATAGGTGAGATTCAAACTCATGTATAATCAAAAGCAGCACTCAGTATTTTCTTAATTAAATAGTGATGTGGTCTCTGTTCTCAAACTGCAAGGAGACAGAGACGCCAGTCACATGAGAAAAGGCATATGCTATAAACTAAAGAGTCTCGGATGATGTTCTTGCTAAACCAAAGTCCTTGGAAAAATCCACATACCACATACGATATTCTATCGCGATGAGCGCTTGCTAATGCCTTACCTCCCTGTATCGGAAGTAGGTGCTATTATTACCCCAAGTTTACGTGAGGTCATTGAATTCACTTGGGGAGAAGTTAAGCTGTGAGAGAGTGATTGATGGTGCTGTGATCCAACTCCAGAACTGTGGTCATTAATTACTCTCTGTTGGGTGTGGAGTAGATGACAAACCAAAACCCAAGAGCATAAGTCTCATATATTCCAGGGTACGCCTCGTGATATTCAGTTATACCCAGAGACAAGCCTGGTTGTAATTTATGCAGTCCAAACTGCAGATGCGTCTTCTGTTCCGGAAGAACCCAACTCATTCCATCTCATGACCCAGTTCAGCCACACCTGAGTGAAGCTCGCCTCTCAAATGGTAGAAACATCTGTGACATTTCCTCTATACTTTTCCCAACCATACTCCACCCTCCTGTCAGGTTTTGAGATCCTTAAGGGCATCTTCTTCTTTTAGAATATCTCCTGCACCTAAACAATCAGTGGTTGATAAAATTACTGAAAGATCACATGTCTTGTGTTAAATTCTGCCTCCTGCCACGAACTGTTGATATGTCACAGGGATTAGGAGCCGAATTCTGTGACCTATAGTTAACTTTGTGCACTGCAGGCGGGCAAAGTGCTGATTCTTGTATACCAACTTTGGGGCAAATACCACAGGCCTTAATTGCAGGCTCCAGGGAGCTGAGATTCTATACTGGGGTTGCTGGAGGCAGAAGTCCCCCCCCACCCCCCACTTTTCAGGACCAGGCCTGGCCCTTCCCCACCCCCCCACCCCCGCCACGCCCAGGCCACAGATAGCTCACAAAGGCCAAGTGTCTGCTCTGCTGACTCACAGCGGCTCTCCGGCCGGGCTAGGACAGTCTCAGGGGGGCCAGGGGCCCTCTCCCTCACCCCCTGGTGAGTAGCCAGGACCATGTTAAGCTTTAAAAAACTGTGTAACCAACCAGAGGAAATGAGCACCACGGAGAGGAACGTGAAAGTGAAAGGTGGGGGAGGGTGCCAAACTGCTCATGAACAGTCTCATTCCTTTCTTAGGGAATTCCGGACAGCAGTAAGGATTCACCCTGTAGTCTTTTTGTTTGTTGGTTTTATATGTATATATTTTTAAATTGAAGTAAAATTCACATGCCTTTAAATTAACCGTTTTAGGGGCGCTTGGGTGGCTCAGTCGTTAAGCGTCTGCCTTCCGCTCAGGTCACAATCCCAGGGTCCTGGGATAGAGCCTCGCATCGGGCTCCCTGCTCAGTGGGAAGCCTGCTTCTCCCTCTCCCACTCCCCCCTGCTTGTGTCCCCTCTCCTGCTCTCTCTCTCTCTGTTAAATAAATAAATAAAATATTTTTAAAAAAATTAACCGTTTTAAAGGAAACAATTCGGTGGCATTTAGCCCATTCACCATGTTGTGCAACCACCACCTCTAACTAGTTCCAAAACGTTTTTCAACACTGCAGAAGACTTTGTACTTGTTAACCAGTCACTCTCCATCCCCTCCCTTCCCCACACCCAACCCCTGGTAGCCACCCATCTGCTTTCTGTGGCCATTACTGTACCTATTCAGGATACTTCATATAAAGGGATTATCCTGCAAAATGGGACCTTCTGTGTCCCACTTCCTTCTCTTAGCATAATGCTTCCGGGGTTCATGCACGCTGTAGCCTGTATGGGGACCTCATTCCTCGCTACTGCCAAATAATATTCCATTGTACATAAACAGCACAATTGGTTTCTCTGTTCGTCTGTTGATGAACATTTGAGTTGTTTCCACCTTTTGGCTATTAAGTACTGGGGTACCTGCTTTCCATTCATTTGTGTATATACCTAGGAGTGGAGTTGCTTGGCCATAGGGCAATTTTGTGTTTCACTTTTTGTGGAACCACCAAACTGTTTTCCACAGGGGCTGCCGCGTTTGACATTTCCACGAGCCGTGGGTGAGGGTCGCCCTTTATTCTTAACACGCACGTACCCATCTGTTCCTTTCCTCTTCCCTACTTTCCACAAAGCCAGTCCCCACAGACTTCCCTTTCCCCTAGATTGGGTGGGAGAAAAGTTGCACCTCTAGTGAAAAGGCTATCATCAGGGAACACTGAACAACAAGGAACCTCCCTTGCCTGAAGCTATGCCCCTACTCTTGTCTTTTCCACAAAGAGGACACTGTGACCAGGAACAGGCAAGGACAAGCTCCCATCTCCCTGCGACACGCCCACTACAGCCATTTCGGTTACCCCATAAAACCACGCTTCTGCGCCCTCCAACACCCCCATCCTCGCACAGAACATTCCATTAAACCCTCTTAAACAGTCAAAGCTGAGCGCAGAAAGGAAGCATCGCTGTGTGGAAGCTGCCAGTCCCGGCTCCGACCCGCGGGCGGGTCTTAACTCTCAGCTCCTGCTTAAGATCTCCGAAGACACGGCCCCTCGCCTCGTCCTGCCCAGCCTCCTCTGCTAAAGAGCCTGCCTGTCTGGGCCTGGCCCGTAGCAGACATGAATGGAGAGGGAGAGCCTCCCTCTGCGCCCCCTCCCACCGGGGTTACTGCCGGTCACAGAGCTATTTACATTTACAACAGCCCAACAGCGCCTGATCAAGCCGGGGCCAATCAGCAGCCCCCAAGCTTGTCTGACTCCGTCTGCTCCAATCAGGAGCTGCTATCCTTACAGCCTCTCTCTCTTTGAATCGCAGGCCGGCTGTCGCCTCTTTTAGGGAGGGGAGCCTGACTCAGAGCTCTGCGCGCGTAGACCTCAGTTTGCCGTTCTCAGGAATGGGGGGAAATACCGAAATGCCGTTCGGTTGGGAAGACATCGTGCACTATAGAACTCGAGGAGAGTTTACACAGGAACGGAGAACGCTGTTCCTTACCCGCGCAGATCCAGCGCTTCTCTGCGGCATAGAGACGTAAAGAGAGATTTTAACCCTCCTCACTGCCGGCCCCTACCTAACTCAGGGCTAGCCTTATGAGCTCTTAAATCCAGGGCTTGCCTTTGAGGTGGTGTGAGCCCTCGCTAACCAGGACAGGCCGGTAGGCAGAGCTAGTTTTGATCTCGTCTGCAATAGTGCCAACACCTGCCGTGTACGAGGCAGGCGGCAAAGACTCAGCAAAACAGACCAAAGACTGGGTAGTCACAGGGTAAAGCAGAAGCGCGAACGCGCTCGGGAACAGTTCATGGCTGATGCAACCCGAGCATAAAGGAGGAGTGGGAGAGTGGGCAGGAAGGGTGTAAAGGAGGACTAGAAATCCAGCCCGGAAAGTTTAGGCTTGCTTCTGTAAGCGATGGGGAGCCATCAGGTATTTTCAAGCAGGAGAGGAAAATAATCTCCGTGTTTCCGAAAGTTAACTGGTGGTAACCTAAAGAGCAGATCAAAGGAGGACCAGATTTGGGGCTGGAAGATTAGTTAGCAGGTCATGAACCCTAAAAACCGGGATAGTCAGAGGAGAAATGGATAGAAAGGGCACAGACTGAGAGGCATTTTGGAGTCAAATCAACAGCACTTAATTGATTGGAAATGTGAGATGAGAGAGGACTCAAAGATGACTTTCAGCTTCCTCTCAGTGACTGCAAGGGTTAACACCTCCAACTCACTGAAACGTGGCCGGGGGCGGGGGCAGAGGGGGAGCCAGGGGGAGAGGAGAGAAAAAGAAGCAGATTTTGGAAAAGGAATAGGAGTTCAATTTTTGACATGTGAAGTTTGAGTTACCAGAAGAATATCCACCTGGAAATATTACCCAGCAGACAGTAGGGAATAAGAATCTTGGTCTTCAGAAAAGAAATAGAGATGAGATCCAGAGAGTGTATAGTGAAACTAGAAAGGAAATTGATAACCTAGGAAGCGATTACAGGTAAGAAGATTCAACGACAGAATCTTGGGAAGTACCAACACTTAACAGGTAGAAAGAGGACAGAGTTAGCAAAACAAAGAAATATCAGATATGAAGAAAACCAAACTAGGCTCATATAATAAAAATAAAAAAACATAATTCTAGGAAGAGGGAGTAGGACACTGTAAAAAAAATAGATATCTGACAAAAGGACATTGGTTAAATAAATTATGAAATATTTGTTTAATGGACTATGATACAGACATTAAAATTATGTTGTAAAACTATATGAATTGCCATCAGAAGATTTAACATTCAAGTTAAAAAATAGTATATACAAAATCCCATTAAAAAAATACATATGTGGTGGGGCGCCTGGGTGGCTTAGTCCTTGAGCTTCTGCCTTCGGCTCAGGTCATGATCCCAGTTCCCTGGGATCAAGCCCCGCATTGGGCTCCTTGCTCAGTGGGGGGCCTGCTTCTCCCTCTCCCACTCCCCCTGCTTCTGTTCCTTCTCTTGCTGTGTCTGTCAAATAAATAAATAAAATCTTAAAAAAAAAAATACATATGGGGGGCGCCTGGGTGGCTCAGTCGTTAAGCGTCTGCCTTCGGCTCAGGTCATGATCCCAGGACCCTGGGATCAGCCCCGCATTGGGCTCCTTGCTCGGCGGGAAGCCTGCTTCTCCCTCTCCCACTCTCCCTGCTTGTGTTCCCTCTTTCACCGTATCTGTCTTTGTCAAATGAATAAAAATCTTTTTAAAAAATAAAATAAAAAATAAAAAAAAATACATATGTGACTTCAAAGGAGCATAAGGACACTTTTAGGGTGAGGGTCTGGATCCTGACCCCTGAGTGGGGGGGGGTTACATAGCTGTATACAATTACCAAAATCCTCAAAGTGTAATGCCTTAAAAGGGGGCTGGGGTGGGGCCTGTTGACGGGGTTATTCTGGGAATTAAATGGCACAGTGCCTGAAATACAAGAAGGGCTCATCAGGAGAAAAGAGAAGGGTAACCCAGGACCACTGCATGGAGGAGGAGACACTGGACACAAGGCCTGGAAGGATGAAACTACATTTGGCCCTCTGACACAAAACCCCCAATAAACAAACACACACCCTGGAGTAGGTCCAGACAAAAAAGAAAGTGGAAAAAACTGAGTGCTTTTAGGAGTACTTTTTAGACTGAAGAAAAGGAAGAAGGGGCTTGGTATAGATGAGGGGCCTTGGTGCTGACTTAATATATGCCACAGAAGAGTAGAGAGACCTATTACTTATTGCTCTGGAGAGTGGGATAAAGGAGGGAAACTAGGTAGGAATGAGAGTGGGGCTTGTGGGGGTCAGGGAGTAGAGCCAGTTTTAAGTTAAGGTAACTTGAACTGTTATGAGATCTAGGGAGAAGGAAGCCACTCCTTACCAGATTGGTTTGACCTGTCGGAGATACCCAGAGGAGGTTCTCGCGTGGATGACCTCTTCAGTTCCCCCTAGTTTTTGACTCTCTGTGATTTTAAGTACATGAAACCCTTTCCAAAGGCGATAAGATTTAAGTTCTGTTATTTTCAGTCTGTGGAATGGATGTCAACCTTGTCTCTTTGGACTGTCTAGCTATATCCCATCTCTTCATGCTTTTAAGCACATCTATTTAAGCGACCTTTATGACCCAGACTGGTGGAGCTTAAAATGATCATACGTGGCTGATAACCACTAATTGCATTTTTAACTAGGCCTCTGATAGCAATTTAATTAAAGTTGACTTTCAAACCATGTGGGGGTTAGGAGTACCGACCCCCATGCAGTAGAAGATCTGCTATAACTTTTGACTCCCCCAAAACTTAACTAATTATAGACTACTGTTGATCAGAAGCCTTCATGATAACAAACTGTTGATTCACACATATTTTGCATGTTATATGTATTCTATACTGTATTCTTATAATAAAGTAAGATAGGAAAAAAGAAAATGTTACTTAAAAAATCATAAGAGAAAATATATTTATAGTACTGTACTGTATTTATATATATATATATATATATAAAAAAGCCTGCATATAAGTGCACCCGGGCAGTTCTAAGCTGTTTTTCAAGGGTCAACTGTGTTTGGTTACAGCTGTATTTGACCAGCTATGTTTGTTATATGAATTCCCATTAGACTTCATATGGGTGTCACTCATTTTGGCATTCTGTGGTACAGTGAGGAAACCATCAGATGAGGAGTCCGTAGACCCTAGTTTCATGCAGTGGTTTCACCACTTAACTAGATGCACAACTGGAAGAGGCATTTGACACAGAGATTCTCAACATGTGATCCGCAGACCCCTGAAGGTCCCCCAAGACACTTTCAGTGGGTCTGTGAGACCAAAATGATTCTCATAATAATATTAAGCCTTTATTTGCCTTTTTCACCATCATGTTGACATCTGTACCCAAGTAATGGTGGGTAAACTCTTTGCACCTTGACGGGAATCAGGGTAGGAGCTCCATACCATACTAGTGGTCATTGGATTCTCCACTGCCATGCACTTGGAGAGAGGTCAGTTTCATTTAAAAGTGTTTTTGATAAAGGAGTAAAAACTATTAATGATATTAAATCTTGACCATTGAGAACATGTCTTTTAAAAATTCTGTGTCAGGGGGCGCCTGGGTGGCTCAGTCATTGAGCATCTTGCCTTTGGCTCAGGTCATGGTCCCAGGGTCCTGGGATCGAGTCCCGCATCGGGCTCCCTGCTCTGCGGGAAGCCTGCTTCTCCCTCTCCCACTCTCCCTGCTTGTGTTCCCTCTCTCTCGCTGTGTCTCTCTCTGTCAAATAAATAAATAACATCTTTAAAATAAAAAATTCTGTGTCAGGGGCGGCTGGGTGGCTCAGTTGGTTAAGCATCCGACTCTCAGTTTCAGCGAAGGTCGTGATCTTAGGGTCATGGGATTGGTTCCTGCGTGGGGCTCGGCTCAGCATGGAGTCTGCTTGGGGCTCTTTCCTTCTCCCCCTGCCTCTCCCCACCTCTCAAGTAAATAAATAAAAATCTTTAAAAATTCTGTGTCACAAAACAGAAAGTACACCTAAATTAGCACTCCTGCTGCATATCAAAGAACAGCGGTTATCTTGAGGAAAAGCATTACTGTAAAATCATTTTAGTTGTGAGCTGAAGTAACCACTACTTTCATTATAGCATCATTTTTACTTGAAAGGATGACTGACAAACTATGGATATTCAGACTTGAGTATTTAGCAGACATTTTCCTGAACATTAGTAAATTAAGATTATTATTTCCAGAACTCACAATATTTGTCCCAATGGTAAAATTTGAGCTTTCAAGAAAAAAATTAGGATTTCGGAAACCTTGCATGTGGCACGGAGTTTGACAGCTTCCCAATAATTAAAGACTCATTTGATGAAATTGGTGATATTAACAAATGTGACTTTTGATATTATAGAACAAAATATGTCAACATTTTGGAAGATTTGCTTAACTCAGTCAACGGATATTTTCCAAATGACCAAAGCGTAATGTTACTAAATCATGCATGGATAAAAGGTACATTCAAAATGCAAGAGAGACCAGTAGGTTCTCATGTAACAGAAAATGGTTTCAGATTCTAGGTTACAACTAAGCTTTAAGAAACTTACTTGTTGAGTTTTAGTGTAGTATCAAAGAAGAATATCCACAATTATCTTTTAAAAAGCTACCAAAATACTCCTCCCTTTTTAAATTACATATCAGTGAGGTAAGATTTTCTTCATATACTTCAACCAAACAACATATGGCAACTGATTTGAGAATCTAGCTATCCTCTATTAAGTCAGACATTACAGAGATTAGTAAAAATGTAAAACAATAACACTATTCTCACTGAATTATTTTTTGTTTTGGAGAATATATTATTTTTCATAAAATTTGTTTCTGTTAACATATAATAGGTTTATTATTGTTATTTCAAAAACAAATATTTTAAACATTTATGTTTTAATTTCTAATGGGGGAATGTTTAATAGATATAACCTTCATAAACAAAAACTCTTCTTTTATATTAGCTTTATTGAGATATAATCCATGTGCCATAAAATTCACCCATTTAAAGTGTGTTGTTCAATGGTTTTTAATATGTTCAGAGTTGTGCAATCATCATCACAATCAATTTTAGAACATTGTCATTACCCTAAAGGAATCCCCTATCCACTAGCAGTCACTCCTCATATCTCCTAATGATTTCCTCACCCTAGTCCTGGGCAACTGCTCACTATTTTTCTTTCTGTTTCTATAGATTTCCCTATTCTAGACATTTCATATAAACAGAATCATACAAGATGCAGTGCTTTGTGACTGGCTTCTTCCACTTAACATGTTCTCAAGGTTCATCCATGTTGTAGGATGTGTCAGTGATTCATTCTTTCGATGAATTTCTGATGAATAATATCCCATTTTAAGGATATACCACATTTTGTTTATGGATATTTGGGTTGCTTCTACTTTTTTGGTTATTGTGAATAATACTGCTATGAACATTCATGTGTAAGTTTTTGTGTGTACATAGGTTTTCAATTCTTTAGGATATCTATCTAGGAGAATTGCTGGGTCATATGGTAACTCTATGTTTAACCCTTAGGAACTGCCATGTAGTTTTCCAAAGCAGCCAGCACCATTTTACATTCCCATCAGCAGCGTGTGAGGGGTCCAATTTCTCTGCATCTTTACCAACACTTATTATCTGTCTTCTTGATTATCGCCATCCTAATGAGTATGAAGTTGTATCTCATCATGGATTTGATTGGCATTTTCCTAATGACTAATGATATTGAGCATCTTTTCATGTGCTTATTGGCCATACATATCTTCTTTGGAGAAATATCTATATGAATCCTTTGCCCATTTTAAAATTGGATTTTTTAAAAAATTGTTGAATTATAAAAGTTCTTTATATATTCTGGATACTAGTCTTCTTATCAGATATATAATATGCAAATATTTCTCGCATCTTGTGCATTGTATTTTTACTTTCTACATAGTATCTTTTGAAGCACAGATTTTAAAATTTTGATGATGTCCATTTCACTTTTTTCTTTTATTAGTTATACTTTTGATATCGTATCTAAGAAATCATTGCCTGATCCAAGGTCCCAAGTATTTACACTTAACTTCTCTTCTAAGAGTTTTATAGTTTTAGCTCTTACATTTAGGTCTTTGATCCATTTTTATTTAATCTTTGTATATGGTGTGAGGTATCTTGATAATTTTAAGACCATAAACAGGTCCTGAGAGCAAAATGTTTGAGATTCAGTGATTTACTTCTCTGAGCCTCAGTTTCTCATCTTTAAAATGGTGACTGTATTTGACTTACCACCTCCTAATGCAACTATAAGTCAAAGGAAATGATAGAAATGGTTGTACATAATAAACGTAAGCACTCTTCAAATATAAGCCATCATTACTGCCATCATTTCTTACATATATATTTCTGTCAACCTGCTGAAAGATCCTTGAGCCCTTCCTCTTGTTCTCCACCTGTCAAGCACTTTCCTCATACTAGACACATAGCAGATCCTTGGTAAATATTTATTGGTAAACTGACTGATACAACATAAGCAATCTTGCCTGTGTTCTCAGGGAGGTAGAAAGAGAAGAATTTACTTTTTCGGCAGTCGCTCCTCAGCCACTTCCTGCTGTCAACGGGTTAAGCTTGCAGTTAACTCACAGTCTTTTTCACTTGAACTGTTCAGCCAAATCTTCCATGTGTTATGTTTGTGAAATTTTTTTGAACAGAAGTTTTTTGTTTT
Source organism: Phoca vitulina (assembly GCF_004348235.1). Lineage (NCBI taxonomy): Eukaryota > Metazoa > Chordata > Mammalia > Carnivora > Phocidae > Phoca > Phoca vitulina. Next base: position 12,428,129 of record NW_022589751.1, read on the forward strand.
GTTTTGTTTTTTAAGATTTTATTTATTTATTTATTTGAGAGAGACAGAGAGAGAGCATGAGCATAAGCCGGGAGGGGAGGCAGAGGGAGAAGCAGGCTCCCCACTGAGGAGGGAGCCCAATGCGGGGCTCCATCCCAGGACCCTGGGATCATGACCTGAGCCGAAGGCAGACGCTTAACCGACTGAGCCACCCAGGCATCCCTGAACAGAATTTTTTTGAAAAGAAGTACAGGACTTTAAAATTATTTCTAGTAAGTTTCATTTATTTGCTAATCTTAAATTTGGAATCCTAATTCTTTCTTCTGAGATATTAAATATCTGTTCTAGCTTTGTTTAATTGAAAGTAGGATAAGCACACTTTCCCTATCGCAAATAAGAGGGCTGTCTAGGTCAGAGCCAAGGACAGCATGAAATGTTTTGTTTTGTTTTCCACTAGTCTAAAATGAGACATTCTTCTCTCCTGAGTACTGTGTAATGAATGGATGAGCTCACCTGATCTACCAAGTTCATTCTGTATCCTCCAACCAGTTCCCTTATTTATGTCATAGACTAGCCTTAGAATCAGAGCCAATAGAGTAGTCAGTGAAAGAGAAAAGGAAAATATTTGAGAATTTGGTAGGTTAAGGGTAACATTCTGTGCAAAAAAATAACTATTGCTAATAGTACCTGTCTTTTATCCATGGTGAAGGCAACACAGTGAGGTGAAAGTGTAACAGTCTGTCACCCAAGTGTTGAAGACTTGGCAGGTGTGGGTGCTTGCCAAAAGCAGATGGACCCTGAGGCCATTCCTGCCTCTAGAGGAGGAGAACCTAGAGAAAGAAGGAGAAGGTGCATTCAGAATCAAGGGTTTTGAAATTAAGACACTCAGTGAAATGTAAGGAGGATGAAATACATGAGGAGAGACTATCTAGTTTTGATGTTTGTAACTTTAATTGCCTACACTAATAATAGATTAAAAATGATCCAGGGCTCCCAACAAGATCCTGACAGAACAGATCCCAGACTCAACTAGTGTCTCCCTTTCCTCTCTTGGTGCCCTGGTTTGGGTGTGGAGGTGGTGGCCATACTGGGGGGTGATTGGTGAGATAGGAGATAAGACAATGTCAGGATCATAGATCTGGCAGTGGTAGGGGGGGAATGTCCCAGTGGGCTCTGTTCACTTGAAAAGTCTCTTATAGTCTCTTTGCATTTTGCTTTTATTTTATATATAAGTTACACATACACATAGTTTATTTTTTATTTTTACTTTTTAAAAAGATTTTATTTATTTATTTGACAAAGAGAGACAGCGAGAGAGGGAACACAAGCAGGGGGAGTAGGAGAGGGAGAAGCAGGCTTCCCGTGGAGCAGGGAGCCCAATGCGGTGCTCTATCCCAGGACCCTGGGATCATGACCTGAGCTGAAGGCAGACACTTAACGACTGAGCCACCCGGGCGCCCCCACGTACACATAGTTTAAACCATTTTATAAGGCTTATTTTGAAAATAGCAATACCTCATCCACCACTCCTTACCATGCTTCTATGGCTACTTATGGATTTAAAATTTTTTTATGCATTATTTATTGTCTCCCACCATGGAAGATGAGACTTTCACCTTCTTCACCATCACCACCTCTCCCACTGCCACATCCCATTCGTGCACATGGGTATATGCATGTTTCACTTTTCCTGTCCTCCCAGTACAGTTGTGTTTTATGTTTTGGTTATACCAATATTCAGTGTTGATATTACCATGACTATGTAAATATTGTTCACTCAATAGCCACATAATATATCCCTGATTTCTCTCCTGTGCAACTTTTTGTTTTCTCTGAGCCTAATGATTGTCTTTTTTCTTTTAGTTTTCTAGGCACTTACCATTAATTCAACCCAAATTCCCTACCAGTGGTCTATATCTGTTCTTAATACATTTGGTTACATTGGGCATTCTATCAATCTCATCTTCTTAAAGAGATCTCTCCTGGAACCTTCTCCAGGTTCTCACCTGCTCCAGCCTGGACTGGCTGCTCTCCAAGCCTGCTGACTAGGTCTTATTCGGCCAGTTCTCTTCAGCATCATTCTAGAGAGTCCCTTTTCTTCTCTCCTACTTTGGATTTCCTGCTCCTGGATCCTTTGTGTTTTTTTCTTTCTTGGTTTCTTCTTATTTTGGAAAAGCCCCTTCTCTATTAGTCTCATGAAAAAGCGTGTTCTTAAGATATTCTCTGTCTTCCATTTTCCAAAATATCATGATGATGTGCCTTGGTATGGATCCATTTTCATTTGGTATCAAGGCCTTGGTGGACTCTTTCAATCTAGAAATTCTTGTCCTTCCATTCTGAGAATTGTTTTGATTATTTCCTCCCATTTTCTCTCTCTCTCATCTCCAGAATTGATCCTCCATTTTTTTTTTAATCTTTCTCTTTTATTTCCCACATCTTTTTCTTTTGCTTGGTTTTCTAGGCGGTTTCCTCAATTTCATCTTACAAACCTTGTATTGAGTTTTTAAGATCTGCTATCATACTTTAATTGGCAAAAGCTCTTTTGGAATTTTCCTTTTTATTGCATATTGTCTTGTTCCATGGATGCAATATTTCCTTTTTTTCCTTTGAGATTATTAATGATAGTTTGAGGGAATATTTTTCTTCTCACTACATAGTCTCTTGTCCTCTGAATATTTTGTTCCTGTTTTTTGTTTTGGCAAATATGTTTCCGCAGATAACTGATGATCCTTGGCTGTCTATTCATGTATCTAGTGAGGCACCAAAAGGCCAATCAGAGGCTCTGAGCGTGTGGTAGGGCACATCTGGTGCAAGCAGATCTTTGTGTTCCTGACTGGACTGTTTGTTTGCATCATTCCCAATACTACATCATAAGTTTTTCTGTAGGCTGTCAGAGTCTGCAAAGAAGCTTCTTCCAATCTCCTGCTTGAATAGTTCAGCCTGGATGCCAGCATTTTAGAAGCTGAAAGAAGAGAAGAGCTGAGGAGTGTACACTTCAGTATATATTCTACTTAACCCCCACCTTTTTGTATAATACTGTGTAGTTTTTGTCTCCTGCTTGGATCCGGACCAATACAATAACTCTGCCCTTAGAAGAATTGGTGTTCTCCAGTCAAGAGATGCTTGATTACAACCCTACCAATGAATAAACCTCCAGTGTTTTGCCTGGAGTCGGGGGGAGGAATCTCCTCACAACAGAACAATTACCCTGTCCTAAACCATACCTTCACACCATTCCCCACCCCCATGCCCACTTCCAAAAGTAGCTGGTACACCAAATCTTGAACCCTTTTGGGTTCTTCAGTGTAAATCATTTGCCTCTTGGGTTTCCCCACTGCCTGCTTAAGCTTCAGCTTTCTAGGTTCTACTAAGACAGTTAATCCCTCACGCATCTGTTTTTCAGCTTCCTAAGACCTTTTTCCCTGTTCTTTTTGATCTTCTGGGATTATGCCTTAAAAAAAAAAAATCCCCTTACTGTTGTTTTACTAGGGTTTGGAGAGGGAGGAAAGGCATGTGTTCACAACTTCTTCCTTGTCTTGAAACTCTCCTGTAGGTTCTCAGAACCTATTTATCCCACAGATATGTATTGAGTGCCTCATATATATTAGGTACAGTTTAAACACTTGGGATACATCAATGAACAAAACAGAATATCTTTGCACCGTGGAGTTTACATTCTAGTGTGTGTGTGTGGAGGGAGAGATAATAAAAATTAAACCTAAATATATACATTACATAATCGGTATTATATAGGTAAGGTAAAAAGTGGAGCAAGAAGTGGAGAATTAAAAGTAATGGGCAGGGGGATAGGCTGCAGAATTTAGAGTGATCAAGGTAGGTGGCACTGAGAAAGTATATTTGAGCAAAGACTTGAGGGAATTACATTCATAAATATGTATATTCCTAATAGGATGTGTTTCTACATATTTTCCACAAGTTTTATCCTCTCTTTATTTTTAGGCTGAAGATAGACCGATGTCTTCTCTTTATTTTGCACCCTCACTGCACCTGGCATATAATGTTACAAAGGACCTGACATGGCCGCTGGCTGCCTACGTGCCTGGAGAGAGATTTGAATTTAGGGGCTGACTTGCCATATTCTTTTAGGTAAGACACCATCTGAATCTCTGTGGCTTCATTTTTATGTGGAATAATAATAAACCACTGGACCTCATTCTCTTCCTGGAAGCTAGTATCTATGAGCTTCTAAGATCAGTAAAGGAAAAGTACAATGAAAATTGAGGTATTATAATGACATTTTTAATGATGAATGAGTGGCAGAGCCCACACTTGTTTGACAGGGAGAAAATATTCAGCTTATCTTGGACATTAGATTAGATTTAAGTTGGGGAATATTGAGGTAAGCTGGTTTGACTTTACCATTCCCATTCACCCACCCTCAAGCCCCAACCCACATTCTTAAAGGCTGGCTTCATGATCAGATGGCCAAGTAATGTTCTTCTGTTCAGGGTCACAATATAAGGAACTAACTTTAAGTGAGTATTTACATGCCTGGCACTACGCTGGTGCCGCTGATACTCATAACAGCCTGATGAGACATAAGTTACTAGCCCTGTTTTCTTTCTTTTCTTCTTCTTCTTTTTTTTTTAAAGTAGGCTCCATACCCAACATGGAGTGCAATGTGGGGCTTGAACTCATGACCCTGAGATCAAGAGCTGAGCTGAGATCATGAGTCAGACACTTAACCGACTAAGCCACCTAAGAGCCCCAAGTCCTATTTTCAAATAAGGAACATGAACCTCAGGAGGTTAAATAACTTGTCTAAAGTCACACTGCTAATACGTGGTACAACCAGAATTCAACCCATGTCAGTCTGATTCCCAAGCTTGAGCCCTTTCTGCACACCACACTGCCTCTTAGGACAGACTCCCAGAATTGCATTTCAGAATGTTTTATGATTCATCAAATACAGATATTAAATTGAAGAGTTTTTGAAATGTAAGCAAACTAAGCTTACGAAAATAAAGTAAAATCCTATTTTATTTAGTAGGTGTTTTAGTCTGGGTTCTCCAGAGAAACAATCAATGGAATATCCATCTTTATCTTCTTTCTCTCTCTCTGTCAATATATAGATAGATTTACTATAAGGAATTGGCTCACATGGTTATGGAGGCTGAATAACCAAGATCTACAAAAGTCAAGACCTGCAGTCAGAAAGCTAGAGACCTAGGAGAGCCGATGGTTGAGTTCCAGTCTGAGTCAGAGTCCAAAGAAGGGAGAAGACCCATGCCCCAGCTTGAAGACAGTCAGAAAGAGAGAAAGAATTCTTTCTTACTCAGCCTTTTATTCTATTCAGGCTTTCAGCAGATTGGATGGGGGCCCACCCACACTGGAGAGGGCATTCTTCTTTACTCAGTCTACTGAGTCAAATGTTAATCTCATTCAAAACGTCCTCACAGAGACACCCAGAATAATGTTGAACCATATACCTGGGTGCCCTGTGGCCCAACCAAGTTGACACAAAATTAGCTATCACAGTAGGTAATAAATTTAGAAAATTCATTTCTCTAAGAGAAGCTATGGGAAAAGAAATATAAATGGTCTTTTAATACATGGTGTAAATACTTTATTTGTTGCATTGATGTATCTGTTGAATATTGTGTGTTCTTTATACAAGTTTTTAAATGGTTTGGAAAAATTCATTGGCAAAAGCATAAATATCAGGGCACCTGGGTGGCTCAGTCACTAAGCGTCTGCCTTTGGCTCAGGTCATGATCCCAGGGTCCTGGGATCGAGCCCCACATCGGGGTCCCTGCTCCGCAGAGAGCCTGCTTCTCCCTCTCCCACTCCCCCTGCTTGTGTTCCCTCTCTCACTGTGTCTCTCTCTGTCAAATAAATAAATAAAACCTTAAAAAAAAAAAAGCATAAATATCTACTAAGAGCACATGGGATGAGGTTAGTGGAGCTGAGAATAATCCTGATCTCTTTTCCTGTCATTTTGAAAAGACATGGCTCCTGCTCTAAAGGACTTTATTGTTTCCTGGAGAGACTGACTTGTAAACAACAATTAGAATATAATTGTCACAATGAAAGTCGGTACAAATTACAGTATGCAGTAGGGCAGAATGAGCACACAAATCTACCTTTGTTTGGGGCAGGGGAGGGAAGAGGGACAGAGAAAACTTCACAGAGGAGATAGTTTGGCCACATTTTTACCAAGGCCTACCTCTGCCTAGAAAATCTCATCTTGTACATGGCCAGCTCAAAGGCCAGCTCCCTACAAAATGTCCCAAACATTACATTGTCTGGTAGTATAGATAATTGTATAGCTTACCTCCTCTGCTAAATGATAAACTCATTAGTGGAAGGTATCGACCTCTTAGGCATCTAGGTATCTCCCATACAGCCTAGAATATTGCTGATACACACTGTGTATTCAGTAAATGCCTACTGAGTGAAGGATTGAAACAAAGGAGTAGGGGCTACACCATTTGGCTCCCATTCTCCCAGATACTTGACCCTTTAAACATTTTAAGTAATTGCTAAATCAGACTGCTTTTTGCTATTGTCAAAGTAACAGGAAGACTTCAAAACAACCAAACAAACAAACAAATTCTTTTTAAGGTCATCTGCCCTATTCCATGGTACAAAAAACATGTTATGTAACATTATAAAATCTGGCCAACCAAGAGGGCTTTCTCTAGTTTTCTGTTTCTTGCTTCCTTAATAAACTCTACATTCTCCGTTCAAAAGATCTTGCCAACACTAATTCATTAACACTGTACCCATCAGCAGAATGAAAAATATTTGCATATCTCTTTGGTATAGCAAGGGAAAAGAGGTCAGAAGCAATTCAGGACTTGGAAGCTATTGGCTTTTATACTCTCTGTATTAAGAGTCTTCCTCTTTCTTTTCCAAACTGTTCTCCCACTCCATATGGAAATAGGGAATTTGATTGTGCCCCAGGATTTTGTGAGAAATATACACTGGCTATAATCTAACAGACCTGTATGAAATAGGTTTTGTGTTTTTTTTTTCCCATAGCTTTTTATACATGTCTACTTAATGATACTATCTATATAGATGAAACCAGAAAGCTATGAAAACATAGGTGAAAATATTTGTGGATAGGTGAAAAATTACACTGGCTTATAAATCCTCTATGTTAAAAACCAACCTGCAGAGTAAAGTACAGAATTGTTGAATCACTATATTGTACACCTGAAACTAATATAACACTGTATGTTAATTAACTGTAATGAAAATTAAAAACAACAATAACAAAAACAAAAACTAACCTGCAACCTGGGGTTTTAGGTTGGCAGAGAGACACCAAAGAGCAAACATCAAAGATGTCCCTTAGATTTTCTTTGCCACCTGAGCCACGCTTGTCACTTGGACATATCTGTGGAAACCAGGCTTGGACTCAAAATCTACTAACAGGTCTACCCTTACAAAGAATTGCAATGGGAAATCTTTCATTTAGGAAGATAAGAGGCAAGTACTTGCATATCATAGTGAGAATCTTTAGATTTCCTTCATGAGGGAAATGCCTTTTGCATCTTGTCTTAGGACCAAGATAGGAGATTCTAGGGGGGGAAAAGGATTCTGTTCATGAAGACATTTTCAATAATAATCACAATACTTTTTATTTTCTTAAAACATTTTACAGAAAAGGCTATTCTTGAAATGATTTAGTTACCGCAAGAATCAGGAGGAAACACACAGGAATCCACTGGTTTCACTCTGGTGATGGAGGACCAGTATACACCACCTATGAATGTTTCCAAACTTCAAGATGAGTATAACACTTCTGTCAGTTACTAGACTTGTATGAAGAAAGTGAACCTCTTCATAATTATTCAATAAGGGACCTTATAAGGAGGTAGTGTGGGATAAAGAGGATGATGAGTCTCTCCATCGGGGTATGGGCTCTAAGATTCAGTGGTGATAGAGTGGTGCCAGCCAAGGGTAGAGTGACTGCTTGGGGCAGGAATGAACTGCTTTCTGTCAATTCTTCTTCCTTTCCATTTTGTGAGCATACTCTTCTCTGTCCGTGTTCAGTATATTCATCGCACTCTACCCTCTGTCTGGAAGAAATAGACACCGGCCCCTCATAGCCCTGTTCTTAGTATAACACTGAAGGGTTTACTTTCAATTATCTCTGGCTTTAGAAATCTATACTTCTTTCTCCCCAGCCTGGTAATTAAATGAGTGATTCAATAAAAGGAAAAGGAATTAGTCAGGCTTTTTTTTTTTTTTTTGATGCCAATAAAAGGTATACCTTCATGTCTTTTGTATTCACCCTGCAAAGCCAATACATTTTTAAAAATCCTGTATTTGTAATCCTGTGAGGCTACAACTGACTTAAGCCCAGATTAAGATAAAGTGTCAAATTCAACCTCAAACAGACTGAGCTATGCCAGAATTTTGACACTAACCTAGAAAAGTGGAATTCTTCTCTAGTTCAGCTAAGCATCCCTGCTCCCAAACTCTCAACAAAATTAAAATTCTAGAATCTTAGAATTGGACGGGACATTTGTCCTTGTGATTACCCCTCCGTCTTGGAACCCATGAGTCTTGCCTCCAAAAATGTCCTTTTATGTGACGTGGGACTCTGGGGAACCAGAGTTTTTTGTCTGTTACCTCTTTGTAATCAGAGAAAACACAACTGGCTAAGATTGTTGTCGGTATGTGGGTGTGGCTGGAAAAAAATACCCTCTGTGACCAAGAGTTCTTTCTTCACTGTATTCTGCTTTCATACTGCTGCTCATGAATAAAACATATTCACATGACATTTTGTACTTTTCTTTCCTTATTCAGTCGATGCAGATAGCCACTTCCTCCTGGCCAGTAGGAGAGAGGTGTTGGCTCTGTGTAGCTAGAGATTAAGCAAAAGATGCATGAAAAGCTATAGAATTCGCTTAAGAGCACATGATGGGATCCACTTAGAAATGAGATGAAAAGTCAAAAGTCTTAGACTCTGGTTGATAAGTTGGTCTGCTTTCTTCCCTACAAAAAAAAAGCTTATCTAGTTTCCAGGAAAAAAAAAAAAAAAAAAAAATCCCTTCCTCTCTCTTTTAAATTAAAAAATATCATTCCTCAGCGATGCCTGTTACAATGGCAGGCACTGGGTGCCCCGCTCATACGGTATAGTTCCTGCTTTCACAGAGCTCGTGGTCCAATGGGATGCACGGACAGGAAACAATGACTAACCATTTTAAATGTGTCATAGTGTTAGGAGAGAAAAAACAGCATCATGAGAGACAATAAGAGAAGAAAGGACAGAAGAAAAGAAAGAAGGAAAGGAGAGAGAGAACCAGAGCAATTTCAAACATCAACTTTTTACAAAAATACAAACTTGGGCCAGTTTGAAAATAGGAGCCTGCACTAAGGTGGACATAATCGCTTTGTTTTTGTCGAATAAGGTAAATCGTTTGGAAGGTCACATACAGCAAGAGCAGTGAGGGTCAATCTGAATAAAGTCGAGACAGAGACATGCTCCTCCGCAAATGTCAGAGGGAGCTGTGGGTCGTCTAACCGGGTCTTGCCGCCTCCAGTCACTGACCTCCCTGTTCTCTGGAGTGACTGCTTGACGTGTACTAGTTTCCCCCATGGCTGAATGACTCCTCTGCCAACTTGGCTTATGAAATGTTTATAAGCAGTTTAGAATATTGTGATGAAAGGCACAAGACAGGTTCAGAGGGATTTTAAATCACACTTTCCTGTTTTCTTTTCTTTCTTTCTTTCTTTCTTTCTTTCTTTCTTTCTTTCTTTCTTTCTCTTTCTTTCTTTTCTTTCTTTCTTTTTTAATGAATAGGTAGAAACAAAGGTTACCAGGAGGATTTTCAACAGGTTTGCCTCTAACATTTGCAGAACTACCTGTGAGACAACAAACAAGGGTCCACATACTGTATTTCAATATAAATCAAGCTAGCAAACTTAAATAAAATAGGATAAAGAGATATTCTTTCCTTTTACCTTGACACATGCCTTCATGCTCTAGAAGGCTAGATTTGGGTGTGATGGTATGGGAAGAGCTGGCCCCCAGCCCCCAGCCTCTGGCCCCCTTCTCTTCCTACCCCTACCTATCCCTGTCCCACACTGGGAGGGCCCTTATGCTCCTTCAGGTGAACCCTGTCACTCACATGATTCGGTTCCAGTCACACAACTTTTAAACAGCCACCCGTGAGGTCTGGCAATGTGTGCACAGGTGTATAGTCCACCCTTAGAGGTAAGACACAGGCAAGAGGCCCATGCAGGCTCTGGAAGTGGGCTTGGGGCTATTTGGGCAAGAAATGCTAGGGTTCTAGGTCATACTGTGATATTCCTTTAAGTGGAAAAACCTAGAAAGAGATAGATATTTCTAGGTCATATGGCAAATGATTTGCTGAGCTAGGATCAAAAATTTATAGAGCCAAATGTATCACCATCTCATCTCTACGATTGCACCTGGCGAGCTCCTGCCTTTGTTTACAAAGTGTAGGTAGAGCTAATGCCTACCCACTGTGTCTCAAGGGTTACCGCGAGGTCCGGAATGTCTGCTGGAAAAGAGTATTCCCCATTGATCTGTCATATCTCCATTCTCCTTTTCTATGTACTCTGAAATTCACATGTTTTGTCACACAGTTTGGGAAGTTAAAAAAAAAAGATCGGGATATAGCCTTCAGGAAGTCTTTATTTAAATGGACATTTATTGCCTGAAAGACAGCAGGCTTTAAAGAGAGAGTCCTTTACACATCCTCTATTTGTGGTTTTGTTTTTTTTTTTCCTAAAGATTTTATTTATTTGACAGAGAGAGACACAGTGAGAGAGGGAACACAAGCAGGGTGAGTGGGAGAGGGAGAAGCAGGCTTCCCGCCGAGTAGGGAGCCCGATGCGGGGCTCGATTCCAGGACCCTGGGATCATGACCTGAGCTGAAGGTAGACGCTTAACCGACTGAGGCACCCAGGCGTCCCTCTTTTTTTTTTTTTTAAGATTTTATTTATTTATTTGACAGAGAGAGACACAGTGAGAGAGGGAATACAAGCAGGGGGAGTGGGAGAGGGAGAAGCAGGCTCCGGCTGAGCAGGGAGCCCGATGCAGGGCTCGATTCCAGGACCCTGGGATCATGACCTGAGCTGAAGGCAGACGCTCAACGACTGAGCCACCTAGGCGCCCCTATTTGTGGTTTATATAACAAGTGCAGCTCAACAAATACTACTGAATATATCTCTTGGGCCAGGTACTGATATGGATTTGGCAATAAATGAGACAGATATGGTCCCTGTCCTCATGGAACATCACAGTACAAATATGATGAATGTCACAAAAACAGAAGCCACAGAGAGCTTGGAGAGGGCACAATGTGAAGAGCTAACCTGGATAAACTTCCTGACAATTTGAAGAAAATGGGAACTAGTTAAATGAAACGTTAGTGGGGCAAGGGGCAGCGGAGTGCTCTATGCAGACGGAAGGAAATGTGTTAATGCTCAAAAAGTTGAGTAGAGAGCAAGGAGGAAGTGTGGCCAGAGATAAGGTAAATTTATAAGCAGGGAAGGAAGGACCAGGCATAGAGGGCCATGGTAAGATGTATAGACTTCATCCCATTGAAGGTTTTTATTTTATTTTATTTTGTTTTAAGGTTTTTTTTCCTAAGATTTTATTTATTTATTTGAGAGACAGAGAGCACAGGTGGGAGGAGGAGCAGGGGCAGAGGGAGAAGCAGACTCCCCACTGAGCAGGGAGCCTGTCTCCGGGCTCCACCCCAGGACCCTGAGATCATGACCAGATGCTTAACCCACTGAGCCACCCAGGCACCCCCCATTGATGGTTTTTAAACAGGCAAATGACATGCAGATTTGCATGTTTGAAAGACCACTATGGATATAGTGTAGTGAATGGACTTCAGGCATAAGGATAGACCCAGGGAACCTGTTTGGAAGCTATTTGAGTAGTCTAAGCGAGAGGTATTAGTGGGGGTGGCACGGAGAGAAGGGGACAAACTGAAGAGAAATTTAGTAGTTAGAATTGGTAGGATAGATAGAATTGATGGGTGATACAATGTATGAAGGAGGAAGAGTCAAAGATGATTCTTTGTCTTTTCCATAGTAGTGTTGATAATGATTTACTTTATGACAAATCGGTTATTTGTGCAATTATTTATTTGATGTCTGCCTTCCTCACTGGATTATAAGCAACCCAAGGACAGGGACCAATCCTATGGAACACCTTATTCCCTTGTGTCCATGCCCTGCAGAGTATGTGGCACATAACTGTGTTTAAAAGCTATTTGTTGGTTAAACTATATTTTTAGTTATAAGCAGATGGGTTTCTGGTGGTATCATTCACTGAGTTAGGGACATGGAGGAGGAAGGAGAAGTTTAGAGAATGAGTTTTGGCCCTGCAGAGTTTCAGCTACCTGTGAAATATCGAAGGGGAAACGTCCTGTGAGCAATTGGAAGTAGGAGTCTAAACCTCAGGGGAGAGAGATGGGCTGGACAGATATGGGAGTCCTGAGTGTAGGGAAAGCAGTCAAAGCCAGGGAGTATATGAGATAGCCTAATTAGCAAGTTTGGAATAAGAAAAGAGACCGTAGAAGAGCACTCTGAGGAAGTAACATTTAAGGACTGTGCAGAGGAGGAGCAACCAACAAAGGAGATTGAGGGGTGGCCGGAGGTAGGAGGAAACCCAGGAGAAAACGGAGTCTGAAATTTAAGGGAAGAATATTTAAGAAAGAAGAAGTCAAGGGTGTCTAATGCCTTTGAGAACTCAAACACAGGAGGTACTCGATAACCAGCTTCAGTATAGGAGGTGGGCAAAAGCCAGAGTGATTTAAGCTGGTAATGGGGTGAGAAAATGGATTTAGCCAATGCAACCAGCCCCCTAATTCATTTATCTGGTTAGTTGTCATCTTTGAAAACAATTATGCTCCAGCGAGGATGAAAGGAAGGACCTGAATTTTTAAAAAAAGAGAGCATGGAACCTGAGTGGACTTAAGTCCTTGATGAGGCAATCACATGGAGGTTCAGGGGAACAAGGAGGTCTCCAGGGTGAGTGCCTATAAGTAGGAGGAGAATAGGATAGATAACGAATTATTTCATCATTTTGCCTTGGGTCAGCCCTAATCCTCACCTTCAAAGAATGTCAAAGGATTTACTGACAGGACTTAGCCAATGGAACTCCACCTCTCACAGACAGATTTCGCTAAGGCCCTCACTCAAATAGCAAGAAGATAAAGTTCTGTTGAGAAACCTTAGGACATGTCTCCAAGCTTTTCAACATCTTCCCTGCAAAGAAGCTATCCAGTGGAGAGCAAAAAACATTGAAGAAACAGCAACAATAAAACCGCTCTTAGCTGAGAAACTGGGGTTAATATTTAGCTAACTTGTGGTTCAGGGATTTGATTTATCGTGTATCATCATTCTTGCCCTTATCTAGTTATAGGGATGTTAACAGAACTAATAAAACCATTTGTGTGAAATGCTTAAAACAAAATCAGTGATAAAAATACAAGGTAATACTTCATTTCCTAAAGGTTTATAAATTAAACATTAACCTAAAGTGCCATTTATTACTGGAGGGTTACACATTCAGTCCAATTGCTAACTAGAAAAATGGAAAGATAAACTACAGATTCTGTCTCTGATTTGGAAATTTCTAGGATTATAAGGTCAGGGAAAGTTGGCATGAAAAATGCCTTTCCAATCCTTAAGTACAGAAAACCAGACCCTCATCACAGCCCTGACCTCGGCGGACACCCCGGTGACCTTGGATCCTCGCAGCACCTCAGTCAGGGGGCTGTACACTCACCTACTCGGCCTGGCTAGCCAGGTCTCAGTTTTCTGCTTCCTAAAGGCCTTATCTTCCTAGCTTAAGGGGTCGGGAAGAGTCTTCTCTTCCCTGCGTTCTCTATGTCCAATCATTTTCACCTTGTAATCTTTCCTAGAACTTCTTGTTCAGGAGCGGTTGAAGTTGATTTGAATAGACATTGAGTGGAAAGGGGTACCTGGGTGGCTCAGTGAGTTAAGCAGCCAACTCTTGATTTCAACTCCGGTCATGATCGCAGGGTCATGGGATCTGCTGGTATGGGGCTCTGCGCTCAGTGTGGAGTCTGCCTGACATTCTCTCTCTCCCTCTCCCTCTGCACCCCCTTACCCCAGTCCCCCATCCCTCCTCTTTCTCGCAGATGCACTCACACACACACTCTCTCTCTCTCTAAAATAAATAAATAAATAAATCTTAAAAAAAAAAAAAGACGAGAAATATGAGTGCGGAAAGTTCAGGAAGTCAAATTTCTACAAAAGCAACATCTCCATGGCACATGTAAGAGTCTTATTAATAGGTGTGCTAATTCAGAAATTAGGCAAAATTGGGAATAAAGAAGTTATAGGAAAGCTGTCCTTTCAATGTACTTTGGTAATGGCAAACGTGTTTTTGTGTGTATTTCTCCCCAGGGCCTACTAGTGATAATGAGGATTAAGGGGCTTAGAAGCAAACTCCAAAATACCCAAGATGGGAACTCCAAAAAGACAAGTCTTCATTTCCTTTCATCTTCACCTATCTCTTTTTCTCCAGTTAAGTGTTCTTGGATACCATAAGCTCCTTTCTAGTATTGTTTCCATCTCTCATTACAATTTAGAAAAGGGCCCTTAAGTCTGTCCCTAAAATTCATTCATTCAACAAAGACTTAAGTTTCTTTCGTTTTCACGATTGTGCCAAGGGCTGCAGCTACAACTGTGAATTAGAATTGATCCTCAACTTCAAGGAACTTATGGTTTAGTGGTGACTCAAGAAAAAAGAAATTCGAAGACCTCTGGCGACGTAAAGCATTTTCTGGCATATAAAGGTGATAACACCTGGATCTACTTTTGTAGCTAAGTACATCTTCTGATTTTGTATTATTGAAACCATGACTCCAAGTCTAAATACATCTATGTATTCATATAACCTTACATGTTTACACTGTTAAATTTTAAACCAGTCCTTAAGTAGAGGGCTTTTGCAATTCATTCATTCTGGGCTTTGTTTCTGAGGTATTTCTTAATACTGACGCACTTATCAGAAGACTTAAGCATACCCACCAATTTTGAGAGTCAAAGGGCATATGTGTTAATAAGCACAGGGTTCGGTGTCCATAAATATTCTCTTTTCCCTAGTTCTTTTAAAAAAATTAACAAAGTTTTATTTTTCAAAATGTGCAGTTGGCCTGGGATCTGTTTGTGCCTCTTCACCAGCAGCTAGGATATCTCCAGCCCGTGTGTTTCTGGCGTAAATGACTTGAGCTCTGTGCTTTGAAACCAGTTTAATAAGTCCTTTACTAAAGAGCTTCTGAAGGGCTGCCCTGGCCAGGGGACCACGAATCTCCTGTCTCTGAGACAACAGCCAGGGTTATAAGCTTATAGTTGGGAACTTCCTTAAAAAGTTTGTCATATGTCGCTTTGTCAAACAAGAATGTTATTGAGCTTGTCTCGAACTTTGCCTTTGGACCACTTCTTTTTGGCCTTACCCCCAGATTTGGTCACTAGGTCTTTGTCTTTCTTGGCTGACTTTTCGGCATCTCTCTTCTTCTTGTCATCCTTGGGCTGTATGGTGAGGCTCAGAGAGCAGCTGCTACCCCCATGGCCTCACTAAGATGCCAGAGGTAAATGACTCTTCTCCCTAGTTTTGATGGCTTTGTTTGCCTTGAGAGACATGTTTAATCATTACGTAGAACTCATATTTAACAAACAGCTTTGCAAAGCTGAGTTGTGATGTCTTCTACTTTGTTA
Source organism: Phoca vitulina (assembly GCF_004348235.1). NCBI lineage: Eukaryota > Metazoa > Chordata > Mammalia > Carnivora > Phocidae > Phoca > Phoca vitulina. The sequence goes on from NW_022589751.1 coordinate 12,443,819, forward strand.
ATTTGACTATCTGAAAAGTGTTTTTACAATTTAACATCTGGCTCTTTACTTCAAACACTTGGTGCTTAAAACTGAGATACAGTCAAAGTGAGATAAAAGTTTACGATGTCATACCATGACAATTTAACAATATATATTTTTAAAGATTTTATTTATTTATTTGAGAGAGAGAGAATGAGAGACAGAGAGCACGAGAGGGAGAAGCAGACCCCCTGTTGAGCAGGGAGCCCGACGTGGGACTCGATCCCGGGACTCCAGGATCATGACCTGAGCCGAAGGCAGTCGCTTAACCAACTGAGCCACCCAGGCGCCCGACAATTTAACAATATTTATCCTTTTCCTTTCATTTTCTTTTTTTTTTTTTTAAGATTTTATTTATTTATTTGAGAGAAAGAGAGAGAGATCATGAGCAGGGGGCAGGGGTAGAGAGAGAGGCAGACTCCCTGCAAAGCAGGGAGCCCTCTGCAGGGCTCAATCCCATGACCCTGGGATCATGACGTGAGCCGAAGGCAGACACTTAACTGACTGAGCCATCCAGGTGCCCCTTCCATTTTCTCATTATGAACTCAGTAATTAATCTGTAATCTTTCTACCATTAGTCTTAGTGAATGCTGAGTAGATGAACATAGACATCGAAATCAAGTTATCTTGTGTAGAATAAATCTTGCAATTTCATTTCATTCTTTCATTCAACAAACATTTATTGAAGGCCTTCTAAGGAGAGAAGTATTCAAGGTGTTGAGAATACATAAGTGAACAAAACAGACAAAATTCCCTGCCCCTAAGGAGCTCCCATTTTAGTGGAGCTTGCATTCATTTAACCAAAACTCCTAAATAACCAATTTTGAGAATGGACTGTGCACTGTTAGGGGCAAGGGAGACAGGTGACAGGAATCCCAAATCGTTTGAAAGTTGCAGCATGGTGGAATCAAAGGGTCACGGATTTGCAATCAGAAGACATTGATTGTAGTCTAGCTGTAATAATCCTCTGTTATTTTCTGGGTCTTAGCTTTCTTGTTTCTTAAATAATGGCATCGAATTTCATAATCTCAAAAGTCTCTTCTGGATTGAATAGTCTATTATTCCATAACAGGTAACATGCATTTACTTACTTGCTTAAGGTAAATGGACATACTGTGATTTGCACAGATCATAGAGATTTATTTTTTTTTAAGTATAGCAATATCCAGGAGTCATCTTAAATTTTTATTCCTTCTGTAGCTACAGTACAGTATAGAATTATATATTATGTTCAGAGTAATGACCCTGAGGTACTGCAGGATGCTGAATCAGTAAGAGAAGATTTAATTATGTTCATTAGACTACTTATTAAAGCAAGAAAATGCCCCAAGGCAATTTAGGGGTATTTCAAACAAAGTGTCTTCTTGTTAACCCATAGTTAATCAGAAACCCAATTAACCAGTATGCTTTATTCCAAGATTTTACTGTTTTTAGACTTATTTATTCTTCTTTACAACCATGACCAAATCACTGATCCAGATCTCAGTCATTTCGCATTTATACCACTAAAATCAATGGATTATTCCTCCCTCAAACAATATAAAAAGCTACCAGAATAATCACTTCAAGAAATAGATATGAGTGAAATGATAAAATTCTGAGTTTTGCTTTAGAACACTCCAGATGTACTCTAAGGTATATGTTCAATTAAAAAGCAAGGAAAAAAAAAAGAAATAAAGCAACTATTTTCCAAGTATGCTTATATTTCAATAAATCTTAATCCTTTCTAAATTCCAAATATCTATAAGTTTTTATGCTAAATAAGGTTCTCTGGAAAATCTAACTCACTGGTGAGAGTGTCAGCAAGACTACTTGTCTTTTGAGCTTGTGTGTTTTTCTTTTCTTTTCTTTTCTTTTTTTAAGTAAGCTTTGAGACCCCAAGATCCAGAGTTGCTCACTCTACTGACTGAGCCAACCAGGTACCCCAAGGTTATTTCTCTTTTATTTACTATATTTAAAAAGCTAAACCTAAAGCAGAATTCTTTGAAATCTTAGTGGACACTAACCTGGCTCAACTTTTTTTTTTTTTTTAAGATTTTATTTATTTATTTGAGAGAGGGAGAGAGAGAGAGCACAAGCAGGGGGAGTGGCAGAGCGACAAGCAGAGGGACAAGCAGACTCTCCACTGAGATCATGACCTGAGTGGAAATCAAGAGTCGGCCGCTTAATCAACTGAGCCATCCAGGCGCCCCTAACCTGGCTCAACTTTACAGAATAATAAAGCAAGATTTTAAAATTATTTTGGCATTCAATATTTAATTGTAACATTCAGGGAGAATTTTAAGTGTGGCCTATTAAATCTGCAGACTCATTTATCAATCTGAATTCATTCCGGAAATTACAACTTTCTTTTATAGGCTATCCTTTGTACTGTTCTGTGTGGTCTTCAATCAGTGAGGAAATCTTATTTCTCCCTATACTGACCATGAACATCTCAGCAATTATTTTTTTTTTAATTTTTTTATTGTTATGTTAATCCCCATACATTACATCATTAGTTTTAGATATAGTGTTCCATGATTCATTGTTTGTGCATAACACCCCATGCTCCATGCAGAACGTGCCCTCCTCAATACCCATCACCAGGCTAACCCATCCTCCCAACCCCCGCCCCTCTAGAACCCTCAGTTTGTTTTTCAGAGTCCATTGTCTCTCATGGTTCTTCTACATCTCAGCAATTATTATCATCCACAATTGCATTTACACTTTTCAAAAAAAAAAAAACTATACTCTAATTTCCTCTTTCTGTTCCATTTTCCTTTTCTCAACTACCTCCTTTCACTAGTCAGTTAAGCCAGTCTTTTTCTTTCTTTTTTTATTTTATTTTATTTTTTAAAGATTTTATTTATTTATTTGAGATAGAGAGAGAAAATGAATGGGGGGGAGGGGCAAAGGGAGAGGGAGAAGCAGGCTCTCCACTGAGCAGGGAGCCTGACTCGGGGCTTGATCCCAAGACCCTGGGATCATGACTTGAGCCTAAGGCAGACACTTAACCAACTGAGCCACCCAGGCACCCTGGTTAATCCTGTCTTTTAGAAACATTACTTTTCAGATCAAGGTAATGCTGGCGTCATAGAATGAGTCTGGAAGTTTCCCTTCTGTTTCTATTTTTTTAAACAGCTTCAGGAGAATAGGTATTATTTCTTCTTTGAATGTTTGGTAGAATTTCCCAGGGAATCCATCAGGTCCTGGACTCTTGTTTTTTGGGAGGTTTTTGATCACTGCTTCAATCTTGTTACTGGTTATTGGTCTATTCGGGTTGTCAATTTCTTCCTGTTTCAGTCTTGGTAGTTTATAAGTTTCCAGGAAGGCATCCATTTCTTCCAGGTTGCTTAATTTATTGGCATATAGTTGTTGATAATAATTTCTGCTAATTGTTTCTATTTCCTTGGTGTAGTCGTGATCTCTCTCCTTTCATTCATAATTTTATTAACTTGAGTCCTTTCTCTTTTCTTTTGGGTAAGTCTGGCCAGTGGTTTATTGATCCTATTAATTCTCTCAAAGAACCAGCTTCTAGTTTTGTTGATCTGCTCTACTGTATTTCTGGTTTCTAATTCATTGATCTCTGCTCTAATCTTAATTATTTCTCTTTCTGTGCATGGCTGAGGCTTCATTTGTTGACTTTTCTCCAGTTCTTTAAGGTGTAAAGTTAGTTGGTGAATTTGGGATTTTTCTGGGTTTTTTTTTTGAGTGAGGCTTGAATGGCTATGTGTTTCCCCCTTAGGACTGCCTTTACAGTACCCATAGGTTCTGATATGGACCCTCAACTCTATGGTCAACTAATCTTCGACAAAGCAGGAAAAAATATCCAATGGAAAAAAGACAGTCTCTTCAATAAATGGTGCTGGGAAAATTGGACAGCTATATACAGAAGAATGAAACTCGACCATTCACTTACACCATACACAAAGATGAACTCTAAGTGGATGAAAGACCTCAATGTGAGACAGGAATCCATCAAAGTCCTAGAGGAGAACATAGGCAGTATCCTCTTCGACATCGGCCACAGCAACTTCTTTCAAGACACGTCTCCAAAAGCAAGGGAAACAAAAGTGAAAATGAACTTTTGGGACTTCAGCCAAGATAAAAAGTTTCTGCACAGCAAAGGAAACAGTCAACAAAACAAAGAGGCAACCCACAGAATGGGAGAAGATATTTGCAAATGACACTACGATAAAGGGCTGATATCCAAGATCTATAAAGAACTTCTCAAACTCAACACCCAAAAAACAAATAATCAAGTCAAAAAATGGGCAGAAGACATGAACAGACATTTCTCCAAAGAAGACATACAAATGGCCAACAGACACATGAAAAAATGTTCATCATCATTAGCCATCAGGGAAAACCAAATCAGAACCACATTGAGATACAACCTTACACCAGTTAGAATGGCAAAAATTGACAAGGCAAGAAACAACAAATATTGGAGAGGTTGTGGGGAAAGGGGAACCCTCTTACACTGTTGGTGGGAATGCAAGCTAGTGCAGCCACTTTGGAAAACAGGGTGGAGGTTCCTCAAAAAGTTAAAAGTAGAGCTACCCTATGACCCAGCAATTGCACTCCTGGGCATTTACCCCAAAGGTACAGATGTAGTGAAAAGAAGGGCCATATGCACCCCAATGTTCATAGCAGCAATGTCTGCAATAGCCAAACTGTGGAAAGAGCTGAGATGCCCTTCAACAGATGAATGGATAAAGAAGATGTGGTCCATATATAGAATGGGATATTATTCAGCCATCAGAAAGGATGAATACCCAACTTTTGCATCAACATGGATGGGACTGGAGGAGATTATGCTAAGTGAAATAAGTCAAGCAGAGAAAATCAATTATCATATGGTTCACTTATTTGTGGAACATAAGGAATAACATGGAGGACATTAGGAGAAGGAAGGGAAAGGGGGGAAATCGGAGGGGGAGATGAACCATGAGAGACTATGGACTCTGAGAAACAAACAGAGTTTTTGGGGGGGGAAGGGTTAGCCCGGTGATGGGTATTAAGGAGGGCACGTATTGCACAGAGCACTGGGTGTTATACGAAAACAATGAATCATGGAACACATCAAAAACTAATGATGTACTGTATGGTGACTAACATAACATGATAAAAAAAAAAAAAAGAAAAGAAAAGAAACATCACTTTTTCTTTCTCCCCTGGCTCTCCTTTACTTCTCACTCTGTCAACAACACCTTTCCTCATTCAACCTAAACATTTGTATTGAGCAAGTATTGCACATCTAACAATGTGTGAGGCGAGAGTTCGAGGCATATCAGAGATCTAGGCTTGGAGGCTGCAGTCAAAGGCTTACAGTCCAGGTAAGAAGACAGCAAACATGTCAGAGCAAACAAAACCAAGAGAAAACCATTACACTAAGCCATGCCATCCTGGCTTACCGGTATCACTTTAGAAACTCTTGGTTGAGAAAACCAAGCAGCTGAAGACTCGGACATAGAGAAACAAAGTCATGCCACCATCTGCCAGGAAATCTTATGCAAATCTGCAGAGGTGTGAGGCCTTCTCATGCTACCTCTGAACTTTGGAGACTATGTACAGCTATTAGAAAACAAGCAGAGAAGGCAACCAGGTAGACTGGTGGATTTATGTAAACTTGCACACATCTCCTTTCTAACTGTAGTAATTTAGCTGGATGTCACTAAACATGATGAGGCCGTGGAAAAACATGTCCAGGTACAAGTATCAGAAAACTGTGAGTGTGTGTGTGTGTGTGTGTGTGTGTGTGTGTGAAAGAGAGAGAGAGAGAGACTTAGCCTGGGGGAAATCAATCAAAAGATTCATGATCAGTGATCCAACCTGTTCCACCAACATAAACCCATGTGTCATTGGGTGGAAATGTCACCAGACAAGAGGCTTGATCTATTAACCACCGCCTGACTTATGCGTACCATATAAAAATATAACTACAAGACATATCTTACAGCGGGTACTGTGCCACACAGACATGTTCTTGTAAAGTCACACATCAATCTGGGGATTACTATAGTCTCACTCTAACCAAGCCTGTGATAGAGACTGACTTTTAACCTCAGCAGAAGGCTTGTGCATGCCTAGGGCAGTCTCTCCCCAGTTCATTCTAGTTTCACAGTGTGGAGGTTTTGGATTTCTGATCTGGCAAGCATGTTCCACCCCATGCCTTCTATGGGATGTTTACCGAGATTAACCCATAGGTGAGGAAAAGAAACTTCCTCACCTAAAAACATAAGGAAGCGGTGCACTCTGCAGGACAAAGTGGCAACTGCAGTCCTAGTGATTTTTTTTTTTTTTTTTTTAAGGACAGCGACCTGCATTTCTTCTCTCCACAACGTGGCGCTGCTGTTCTCAAGGTCATTTTTCAGCTGGCTTAGGGTAGAAAGACGGGGGGT
>NW_022589751.1:12450622-12457723 GCF_004348235.1 Phoca vitulina
TGGGGCACAAGGGATTAGGAAGAGGGAGAGGTTAGGAAAGAAAGCCAGTTCTTTCTGCCAGATAGAACGCCCTAGCACCTCAAATCAGATACATTGCAGTAAGTGAAGGCATTTCCTAACCCAAGTAATTCATTTTGGATCATTTAATCCAATGGTTCTCAAACCTGGCTGTTCAACAGAATCACCAGGGAAACACTTTCAAAGATATCAATTCCCAGATTCAATTCTACCCCAAGAAACTGATTCATAAATTCGAGGAGGGGCCCAGTCATCTGTCTTTAAAAATCTCTCCTGAAGATCACTGGGGGTTTGTCTACACAAGACTTGGAAGGAAAACAATAGTTTAGCAGGAATCAGTCCTTGCAGGGCTCTGCAAATAGGGCTTCCATTTTTCAATTCAATAAGAGCAAATGTAGTGAGAATCTATTCTGTGCCAGTGAGTTCTCTAAAAAATAAGAGCACAATTTATTGAGTAAACTCATCTATATCTTTTAGGAGCTTACTAAGCAGACCTCTGTTTGGTGTTTTCTCTTGCCCGTTTTTGGCAAAAACTCTGTGACACAACAGATTCATAATTTCATAGTACCAGACCCCACTGGCTCCCTTTTATGTACCAATCATCCCAGTTAGGGAACAGGGGTGATCTGGCTATCTTTGGCATCATTCAGAACTGAATTTGTATCCAAATTTAACAAGTCATCAACTATGGGACATTAAAAAAGTTACCTAACCTTTCTGAACCTTTATTTATAATAGGAGATAGTCATACCTGCTTCTGAAGTCTGTTATAAGATTCAAGTGAGATCATTTAAAGTCCTTAGCAACCTGCCTGGTGCATGGTGTTTAATAAATGTCATTTATTAGTAGTAGTAGTAGCCTGCTCGCTTGATCTCTAGAACTTGTCTCAAGCACCTGTGCCATCTAGTGACTCTATGTTCATGGTTTTTCCACGTCCCAATGCCCTGTTTTGAGAACTGCTGGCCTTGCCTCTATCACCTGTGAAGAAAGTCAAGTAAGGAAAGCATGCTCCCTCCCCAGAAGGGGCGCGGGTAGATACAATAACTATATTTATCCATCCTAATTCCCTTTCCTACCCCCCTCTCTCTCTGTAATGTTAGAATGATATAGTTGGAACTATACCTGAGCACGAGTTTTCAGACTTTGGTGAGCAATAGGATAATCAGGAGCACATATAAAAGGTGCAGGTTCCTAGGCCGCTTGGCAGGATTCTGATTAAGTGAACCTGGTGTGGAGCACAGGGGTTTCCACTTTAACCCCCAGCTCACACTTTGAGACCCAGGGCTTTAAAAATTACGTAGTCCCAGGTGATGGATATGAACAAAACTTATAGTGGTGATCATTTCACAATATATATATGTATCAAATCATCATGTGGTACATCTTATGCGTATACAATGTTATATATCAATTCTATCTCAATAAAACTGGGAGAGGGGAGGACAGAGAATTACCGAGTCCCAGGGTAGCAAGTTGAAAAGCTCTCAGAGGCCAAGCAGATCATGCACGTGTTTGAAGGGGCAGAGTGTAAGGTAAAAAAAGGTGTGATGCTTACCAATTAGAATTGGAAAGTATGTGTCTTTCTTTCTTTCTAGAAATTAAGTGATAATGCACAAACTGAAATAATTTTCTAGACAAATAAAATCTGTCTTTAAGCCCAGAAAGGTAAAAGGACTTGCTCAATGTTACTTGAGTAGTGGTAGAGCTGGGCCCAGAGCCTCACTTTGTGAATACTCTGGTCACCACACCATCTTATTTCACAAGTGGACTCAATGGTCTCCTTCTTCTTTGGCCTATGAAATCTCAGACCCAGTGGGAGGAAAGGAAAAATAGCATCGAGAAAGTCCAGCTCAGAGGATTACTCCAGCCTGGACTATTCCATCAAACAGAATTTTCTTAGAGAAAAGCAGCAAGAGTTCAGGGACGGGGCCTTTGCCCTGGGGCCCTGAGTACCAAAGCTTTCTCAAACTACAGACAAATGCTCTCAATTATTTTGTGATAGATCTTAACACTCTTTAAATGTTTATTTTCAAAGCAACCAAAAGCAGTTTGTATCCTTCCCAAGGGAACTATCCACCTGGTAATGGTGATCAATAACAAAAACTATCAGACTATACTAGTTCTTAAAGATGTCCCCAACATACCATTAAGTAGAAAAACCAAATTGCAATAAAAATGTAGACTGTGAAGCAGTGGGAAAAAACACATACATACATATGTATGTGTGTATATATATATATATATATATATATATATATATAATGAAGGGACAGGAGAACGTTTGGAAGGTTATGTTCCTCTTAACAGTAAATACCTCCAGAGAATGGGACTGAGGAGAGGAGAGCGTTCCCTTTTTATTTTATATATCTCTAAATTTTTGAAAAAACAATTAGAACGTCTCAGTTTATACATCTCAGCAAAAATCAAACTACGGATAGTAAATAAATAGCAGTGATGAGAGCATAGTTACTTAATCTCTCTAAATTCCCACATAAAAACCGAGAGAGCAACAGAAAGCAAAACAAAAATCTATGGACCACATTTTGCAAAGCTAGGTGACCAGGTATCTCCATGAATTTTGGGCAGGGCAGAGCAAATCAGCAACAGCCAAAACGTTCGCATAATTTCAGCATCTGGGCCAGAAAGCAACAAGACCTCTGACAGACCGCCCCCCAAACTGGAAAACCCCCAAACAGCCGAGAGGAAAGGGAGAGGAGTCAATTTGAGAACACGAGATTAAACTGAGAGTTTGGCCTAATCCTATTAGTGGCTGAGGGCATGGGGCCCAGAGTAAAATCTGAATCTTAGAACAATCTAACCCCTTAGCATCTCTTGACACTGACCAACGAGGGCTTCATTCTGGGACATGGCCACACACTGAGAGAATCAAAATTAAGCAGAATTGGGATAACAGAGTCAAGGAAAGAGAAGGTCCAGATCAAGTCGGGGAGGGAACAATGTCCGGAAGCTCCAGTCAGCAAGCCACCATCCTTTTAAACTATACTTGTATCTCCTAAAATTTTAGGAAAACCAATAGCACATAAAAATAAACAACAGAGGGGCACCTGGGTGGCTCCATTGGTTAAGCATCTGACTCTTGATTTCAGCTCAGGTCACGGTCTCAGGTCCCAGGGTCGTGAGATTGAGACCTCATCAGGCTCTGTGCAAAGCGGGGAGTCTGCTTGAGATTCTCTCTCCCTCTCTCCCTGCCCCTCCACCAGCTCGCATGCCTGCACGCACACACTCTTTCTCTAAAAATAAATAAATCAACCTTAAAAAAAAGAAACAACAGAAAAGTATCAAGGTTAAATCCAATAAAAGTCATTATCCTGAAAAGGAAAATAAGCAGCAGAATAACATTTCTACAGATAACATAAGCACACCAGAAAGACTACAACTGCTATACTCTGCTTCAAAACAAACAGAAAACCATTTAAAAATAATACAAGACATAAAAGAATAATAGAAATCCAAAATAGAAAAACTCAGAAATAAAGTGATAAAACTCATGGAAGAATTAGAAATAAAAGAAAAAAAATCAGAAATAAAGATTAAATGATGAAGAACATCACAGTGAAAAATACCACAGATGATGCCTTAAGATAAATAAAAGGTGAAGAGAAGGGAATTTAAAAACCCCCAAAAAATCAGGGCACTTGGGTGGTGCAGTCAGTTAAGCATCTGACTCTTGATCTCAGCTCAGGTCTTGATCTCAGGATCATGAGTTCAAGCCTGCATTGGATTCCATGCTGGGCATGGAAACTACTTTAAAAAAATTAATTAATTGGGACGCCTGGGTGGCTCAGTTAAGAGTCTGCCTTTGGCTTGCGTCGTGATCCCGGGGTCATGGGATCGAGTCCTGCATTGGGCTCCTTGCTTAGCAGGGAATCTGCTTCTCCCTCTGCCTGCCGCTCCCCCTGCTTGTGCTCTCTCTCTCTCTGACAAATAAATAGATAAAAATATTTTTAAAAATGATAAAATAAAAAATTAATTAATTAAAGAAAAGAGAGAAAGTGACAAATACCACAGATAAAATAAGAACATCGAATGTAAGGATAACGAGATATCAATACTCTTATCATTGGGAGAGATCCCAACTATATCGGGAAAATAAATGTTTAGAAATTTTTAACTTTTTAGTTTAGCTTAAACTAAAAAAGATTAAAAGTTCATTCAATGCTATTGAAGTTGTTTCGCTAATGAGAACCCAAACCCCCTTTCCTAGGGAAGGTATCCTCTACCTAGTTACAAAAACGAACACTCAGGTGGAGAGAGTAAAATGGGTCAGAATCCCTTACATCTTGGACTGATCCAGATTTTATGCGTCCTTATGCAATGTGGGGAACCGTCTTTAAGAAAAAGAATACAAAAAAATGCCTTACTTCTGTAAATTTTACAAAAACATGGCAGTTCAAGGGGTCCTAATTAAGCGTGGGAAGTTTACCTCTACCCATGCCTACTTCTAATACCAGAATAGGCTGTCCTCTAGCTTTTTTTAATGATTTTTTTCGAAAAGACTTCATTTTTCCAGAGCAGTTATAGGTTCACAGCAAGATTATAAGCAAAGTACAGAGATTTTCCATATACTCCTGTCCTCACACATGCACAGTCCCTCCCATTATCAATATCCCCCGCCAGAGTGGTACCTTTGTTATAATCGAGAACCTACACTGACACATCATAATCACCTAAAGTCCATAGTTTACATTCAGGTTTACTTTAGGGGTGGAACATTCTATGGATTTGCACAAATATATAATGACATGTATCTATTATCATGGTATCATGCAGAGTAGATTCACTGTCCCCAAAATCCTCTGTGCTCTACCTGTTCATCCCTCCCCACCAACCCCTGGCAACCACTGATATTAGTCTCCATAGTTTTTGCCTTTTACAGAAAGTCCTTTAGCAGGTTGCTGTTGCTGACACAGAATAGCTTGCCTTTATTTTTAACTTTATCCTATTTTCTATTTTTTTTATTGTGGTAAAAAAATACGTAACACAATATTTATCATCTTAACTTTTTAAAAAAGATTTTATTTATTTATTTGAGATAGAGAGAGAGCACAAGTGGGGGGCAGAGGTCAAGGGAGAAGGAGGCTTCCTACTGAGCAGAGAGCCCGATGTGGGACTTGATCCCAGGACCCCGGGATCATGACCTGAGCTGAAGGCAGACGCTCAACCAACTGAGCCACCCAGGTGCCCCCATCTTAACTATTTTTAAGGATACAGTTCAGTAGTGTTAAGTATATTCACATTTTTATTAAATAGATCTATTCTCTTTCCTCTTGCCCCAGACTATCTCCTTTTTTTGTACTATGTCTCTTAACAGCATCCTTATCATTCAGATTCAAAATCTCAGAAATAACCAACAGGTTCTGACGACTTCTATTCCACTTATTAACTCCAATCAGTTCCACCTGTAAGTTCTGTTGATTGAGTCAGCCTCCAAGATGTTTCTCATCTCATCAGTCCCTTCCTTCCCAAAGTAATAATTGTAAGAGTTTTATAAGTGATTCTCTTATTTCCAGGATCTCTCCCTGGAGACTTTTTTTTTTTTACCAAATTAACATTTTTAATAAAAGTTTTTACTCATGTTACTCCTCTGTTCAGAAAAAACTTCAGTGACTCCCCCTACAAAATAAAATCTGGTGTCCTTAGCCTATCATAGCAGGTTCTGCATAAGGTGCCATAACTTATCTTTTTAGCCTCATCTCCAACAAGCATAGCTTGATTTCAGGTGATCAGCAAGAAGAAAAGAGCCATTTTCGATGTACAAAGCAGAGAATGCATCTCTATCAAGATCATTCCATAACACTACTGTGACACTGATTTCATCAGTATTCTCACTTCAAGAATGCCTTTCCTATCCCCAAACAATGTGAGAGTACACACTATTGTGAAATCACAGGCAATAAAAATAAAATGTCCATGCTTCTTGCATGTCTGCATTATTTTTCTTTTGGAAATAATCGAAATATAACTTCTCTGGAAAATCATGGAACCAAAGTACTGAAAAAGACTCTTCTGATCTGTCCACTTCTCTTTATGTTCATTGTTACCATCCCTAGCCAAACCCCATCTTCTCTCACCTGGACTACCACAATAGCCTCCTAAACTGTTCTCCCTGCTTCTATTCTACACCCCTCTAATCCATTCTTCACACAACAACCAGAATACATTTTCCCATAGTATAAACCATACATGATACTCCCCTGGCTTCCCATTGTCCTTCAGATGAAATCCAAACACTTTGAAGGCTCTTTCTGATCTAGTTTGGTCTACCTCTTTGATCTTATCTCAAACCATTCTCCCCTCTTTGCTTACTATGCTTCAACCATACAGGTATTCCTGGTGCTCCGTACACCTGCCTAACTTGTTCCTACTTTGGCCCTTTGCATTTGCTCTTTCACTGGAACGCTCCTCCCTGAATCTATGCCAGATGGCTCCTTCTTTTTTTTTTTTTTTTTTCATAGTGTTTTTTTTATTTAAATTTTTTTATTGTTATGTTAATCCCCATACATTACATCATTAGTTTTAGATATAGTGTTCCATGATTCACTGTTTGTGCATAACACCCAGTGCTCCATGCAGAACGTGCCCTCCTCAATACCCATCACCAGGCTAACCCTTCTTCCAACCCCCTCCCCTCTAGAACCCTCAGTTTGTTTTTCAGAGTCCATTGTCTCTCATGGTTCTTCTCCCCCTCCGATTTCCCCCCCTTCATTCTTCCCCTCCTGCTACATTCTTCTTCTTCTTTTTTTCTTTCTTAACATATATTGCATTATTTGTTTCAGAGGTACAGATCTGAGATTCAACAGTCTTGCACAATTCACAGCGCTTACCAGAACACATACCCTCCCCAGTGTCCATCACCCAGTCACCCCATCCCTCCCACCCCACCCCCCACTCCAGCAACCCTCAGTTTGTTTCCTGAGATTAAGAATTCCTCATATCAGTGAGGTCATATGATACATGTCTTTCTCTGTTTGACTTATTTCGCTCAGCATAATACCCTCCAGTTCCATCCACGTCGTTGCAAATGGCAAGATCTTATTCCTTTTGATGGCTGCATAATATTCC
>NW_022589751.1:12457733-12477956 GCF_004348235.1 Phoca vitulina
TTATTCCTTTTGATGGCTGCATAATATTCCATTGTATATATATACCATCAGATGGCTCCTTCTTACCTTTCAGGTCTCACCTCATAAATTGCCTCCTCTGAAATGCCTTCTATGACCACACAATCTAAATAGGCCTTTTGGGGTGCCTGGGTGGCTCACTCGGTTAAGCATCCAACTCTTGATTTTGGCTCAGGTCATGGTCTCAGGGTCCTGGGACCAAGCCCCAAGTAGGGCTCTGTGCTCAGCAGGGAGGCTGCTTAAGATTCTCTCTCTCCCTCTCCCTCTGCCCTTCCCCCCCCTCTAATCGTGTGCAGGTGCGCACATGGGCATACTCTCTCTCTCTCAAATAAATAAATAAATCTTGGGGCACCTGGGTGGTTCAGTCGTTAAGCGTCTGCCTTCAGCTCAGGTCATGATCCCAGGTTCCTGGGATCGAGCCCCACATAGGGCTCCCTGCTCCGCGGGAAGCCTGCTTTCCCTCTCCCACTCCCCCTGCTTGTGTTCCCTCTCTCGCTATGTCTCTGTTAAATAAATAAATAAAATCTTTAAAAAATAAAGTAAAATAAATAAATCAATAAATAAATAGGCTTCTGATCATTTCCTATTAATTACCTTGTTTCATAGCATGTATCATCTGAAATTATTTTGTCATTTGTTCATTATGTATCTCCTCCCCCACCTCTGTAGTGTAAGTTCCAGGACATGAGTTGGTCTCTGTTTTCTTCCCAGCTGTATCCCTGTCCATAGACAGTTTCTAGCACAACACAGGTGCTCATTAAATATCTGTTGAATGAATGAATGAAGGTATTCAAGCAATCTGAAAGCAGAGCAGCCTGTTCTCTCCTTAAATATCTCCAGAGAAGATTCCACCACTTTCTGAAAAATGAATTCCAGCATCCAATAACTTCTAGTTGTCAGAAAGGTCCTCCTAATATCCAACCTAAATCCTTCCTAAGGCAATTGCTGTCTCTTCTTGTTTGGTCCTCAACGGAATCATTAAATTGCCTTTTTATAGTCAGTAATAAATTTGTTATTGGCCTTCTTAACACTAGTGCTACTTCTCACACTTTCTAACACTGTTCTCTTCTGTCTTTGTCAAAATTCTCTGGCTCAAGCTTCATTTGTGAGCCCAACACTGAATATGAATATTACTGCTTGAACATGCCTATATAAGGAAATCTCAACTTAAAAAAGTAGTCTGTACATCATCTCACCTCTTTCTTGATCTCTTTTTCTATAGGTTCTGCATATGAATGCATAAGGGTCTTTTGTGAGGATGCTTGGACCTTCTCAAGAATCTGTAGGTGCAAATGAGAAGTTGCAAAATACCTCAAGGGTGTAGATTCTCGAAAAGCTTCCTCAACATGGCCAGCCCACCTGGGCTTCAGCGCCCACACAAAGCCGGTCACAGGTGCAAGGTCTGAACATTTTTAAAAGGGGCACCTGGGTGGCTCAGTCGGTTAAACGTCCAGCTCTTGATCTCACCTCAGGTCTCGATCTCAGGGTTGTGAGTCCAAGCCTTGAGTTGGGCTCCACTCTGGGCATGGAGCCTACTAAAAAAATTAAATATATATATATTTAAAAATTTATTTAATAAACAAATATTTAGTAAACAAGATAATAAGGATCTCCTGGGGTCCAACTGCTCGGACTGCTCCCACCTAAGCAAGGGGCCAGGGATGGGTCCTAGGAAAAGGCCCAGACTGGACCAAAAAGTCCACAAGTGCCACTTATACCAGCAAGACCCAGTCCCACCGGCTGACAGGTAAAGCCTGGTACAGCAGGGAGGAAGCCCCAAGAACCAGGATATGACCCAGTGTAGGCTGCAAGGACCTGTCTTATCTTAGCTTGGCTGCCCCAATAACTCAGCCTGCACCGAGGTGATGACCCCACAGCCCAAAGTTGGGATGCCAGCCCCTCTTTGGCCTGGGACTTGGACCCCAGAAGGAGCAGGCAGCTGGGGGCAGGGTGGGATGGGCAAAACAGGTGATGAGGATTAAGGAGCACACTTGTTGTGATGAGCACCGGGTCTTCTATGCAAGTGTTGAATCACTATATTGTACACCTGACACTAATATTACACTGTGTTAACTGGAATTTGAATAAAAACTTAACAAAAAAGAAAAGAAAAAGGAAATCAACCAATATAATTCATGTATTTTTTATAATAAAGATAGATAACATGTTTATTCACTAGATGGATAAAATGTATAGGATAAAATTCAACATCATTCATAACTTTAAAAAAATCTCTTACAAAACTAGGAATAAGTGGGAACTTTATCTGATAAAGCCTCAACAAAAACTCCCTGTATCAGGTATCCATCACTGCATGACAAATTACCGCAAAGCTTAATGGCTTAACACGATAATAAACATTTATGTTCTCACACACTTTCTGTGGGTCAGAAATTAGGAGCAGTTTAGCTGGGTGGCTCTAGCTTAGAGTTTCTTAGGAAACCCTAAGAATATTGGTCAGTACTGCAGGTGTCTGAAGGCAGGACGGGGGCTGAAGGAGCCCCTTCCGAGGTGGCTTACTCACAGAACTGGCAAATTGATGCTGGTCGCTGGGGGGAGGCCTCTCTGCCACACTGACCCCATGGAGGGTGCATCAGTATGCTCCCGACACAGCATCTGGCTTCCAAAAAAGAGCAAAGGGAGGGGCGCCTGGGTGGCTCAGTCGCTGAGCTTCTGCCTTTGGCTCAGGTCATGATCCCAGGGTCCTGGGATCGGGCTCCCTGCTCGGCG
Source organism: Phoca vitulina (assembly GCF_004348235.1). NCBI lineage: Eukaryota > Metazoa > Chordata > Mammalia > Carnivora > Phocidae > Phoca > Phoca vitulina. Next base: position 12,460,482 of record NW_022589751.1, read on the forward strand.
GGAAGCCTGCTTCTCCCTCTCCCACTCCCCCTGCTTGTGTTCCCTCTCTCGCTCTCTCTCTCTGTCAAATAAATAAAATCTTAAAAAAAAAAAAAGAGCAAAGGGAAACAGCAATATCTATTATAAAAGTAGTCTCAGAAGTCAAACCGCCATTTCCTCCGTATCCTATGACAGAGGTCAGCCCTGTTCAGGGTTGAAGTGTGAATATCATTAGACAAAGATTGTTTTGGGGGCAATCTTGGGGACTGGTTATCACAACACCATGCTGAGTATCTTATTTTATGGTGAAACATTCAAATTATTCCCTTTAATTTCATGAACAAGACAAAGTCTGCCACTACCACACTTCTATTCAACATTGGACTAGAGGACTTAGCTGACACAGAAAAACAAGAAAAAGAAAGAAAAGGAAGAAACAGTCACTATTTTCAGACCATATAGATGTGTCAACATAGAAAAAGGCAAAAAAAATATATATATATACCACAAAACATGGGAATTTAGGTGAATAATGTTTCTGGATACAAAGCCAATGCATAAAAATCGGCTGAATTTTTATATATCAGCAGCAATCAGTTAGACAATGAAACTTTAAAAAATGATTTCAGTTACAATGACATAAAAAATATGAAGTACTTAGGGGTAAACCTAACAAAATACATTTATGACCTTGATGGAAAATACTATAAAACTTCACTGAAAAGCATTATAGAAGACCTGACTAAATGGAGGGCTTTATCATAGTTGTGGACTGGAAGACTCAGTGTTGGGAAAATGCCAGTTCTCCCCAAATTAATGTGCAGATCTAATAAATTCCAATCAAAATCCTGAAAGTGTTTTGAGAAGAGGGAAGAACCGACAAGGCGATTCTGAAGAACTAGATGGAAGGACATGCCATACAAAATATAAGGAATTATTATAAATCCCTAGTAATTGGGGCTCCTGGGTGGCTCAGCCGCTAGGCATCTGCCTTTGGCTCAGGTCATGATCCCAGGGTCCTGAAATCGAGCCCCGCATCGGGCTCCCTGCTCAGTGGGAAGCCTGCTTCTCCCTCTCCCACTCCCCCTGCTTGTGTTCCCTCTCTCGCTGTCTCTCTCTCTGTCAAATAAATAAAATCTTTGAAAATAAATAAATAAATCCCTAGTAATTAAAAATGTATCTTACTGATTTAGAGACAGACAATGTAACTAATGAAATAAAATAGCCCATGCATAAATGGAATCTTGGCTTATGATAGAGCTGATAGTAAAGAGCCATGGAAAGGATGATAGCCTTTTTGATAAATGGTACTTGGTTACAGATGAAAAATAACTAAGTAACTACCTTACCCCATACACAAAAATCCATTCTAAGCGAACCTGGAAGCCAATGTAAAGAGTAAACTATAATGGAACACTACATCAAAAACTAATGATGTATTGTATGGTGACTGACATAACATAATAAAATTAAATTAAAAATAAAAGAGTAGACTATAACATTTTCAGAGCACAACATCAAAAACTATCTTTACAACTGATGGGTAGGAAAGCATTTCTTAAAGAAAACACAAAAGGCACAAGTTACTACTACTACTACTAATAATAATAAATGTGTTTGAATCTCAGATGTCAACAATTCTACAAGGCACCATTATATTAAGAAAGGAAAAACATCGCCAATTAAATTGTAGGACAATGTTTTCTTATTACTTAGAATTTTTTACCTTACACTATTATAAACTTATTTTTTAATTTTACTTTTTTAGATTTTATATGCATGCATAAGAAAGAAAATTTGAGGGAAATAAACCAGTCAAAATATTCCTAAAATGTTTTCATATTCAGAGCCTGAATCTTAGAAATAGTTTTTGTTCCATTCTTGACAGCTGTGTTTTCCACATAGCAGCATCCTCTACCATCAGGAACCCTGGTGATGACTGTGCTTCTTCTTTTTTTTTTTTAATTGAAGAGTATTTTGCTATGAGATTGGATATTTATTTAATAAGATCTGTGTTCAATGTGGACTCGTCTCTGCGATTAGCTGTGGAGTGTTTGTTGTGCCAGTCTTTGGGTCGTTTTCTGGGTTATTTACACTGATGGGGGGTGTTATCTAGTTGTGTCAGTAGGACAGGTGAGCTTAGGGCCCTCCTACCCTGCCATCTTCCCTGGAACTCTTCAGGATTTTCTCCCAAGCCAATGGCTCCTATTTTGGAAATTTTGACACTTCCTTTGACACTTCCTTGATTTACCAGGAATTGTCAACAGCATATTTCAGCCAATCACCAGGATTTATATATTTTCTGCATAGTCTTTAAATAGTCTCTTGTTTGATGGGGAGCCTGGAAGGTTCAGTCAGTTAAGCACCCAACTCTTGATCTCAGCTCAGGTCATGATCTCAGGGTTGTGAGATGGAGCCCAGTGTCAGGCTCCCTGCTGGGTGTGGAGCCTGCTTAAGATTCTCTCTCTCCCAGGACGCCTGGGTGGCTCAGTTGGATAAGCGTCTGCCTTTGGCTCCGGTCATGATCCCAGGGTCCTGGGATCGAGTCCCACATCCCACATCGGCCTCCCTGCTCAGCGGGGAGCCTGCTTCTCCCTCTGCCTGCCACTCTCTCTCTCTCTCTCTGGCAAATAAATAAAATCTTAAAAAAAGAAAAAAAAGATTCTCTCTCTCCCTTTCCCTCTGCCACTCCCCTGTCTGGAGAGCTTTTTCTCCCCATCTCTTAAAAGAAAAAAAAAAAAGAAGTCTGTTCTTTGAAATGTCAAAGAATTGCCCTTGTCCAGTATGAGATTGGGAGTCACAGTCAGGTCCCTGGATGGGCAGGTAAGAACAATTACACCATGACTTGTTGCCTGGCTGGCGGGCATGGAAGACTCATCAATTGTAAGAGATGCTGTATTAGTTTCCTATGGCTCCCATCCCAAATTACCACAGCTGTGGGGCTTAAAACAAGGCGCATTTATTCTTTCATTTCGGGAGGCTAGAAGTCTGCAATCAGTTTCATCAGGCCAAAAGCAAGTATGGGCAGGGCCATGTTCCCTCCAGAGGCTCTAGGGGAGAACCTATTTCCTTGCCTTTTCCATTTTCTAGAGCTGCATTCCTTAGCTCATAGCCTCTTCCTCCCTCTTCAAAGCCCAGCTGCAGAGCGTCTTCAAATTTCTCTGAACTTCCATTGTCCTGTCACATCTTCTCCCTTCTGTCACTGCAATCAAACTTCCCTCTGCCTCTTCTTTATAAGGACACTGGCAATTACATTTTAGGGCCCTCCCAGATAATCCAGGATAATCTCTCCATCTCAGAATCCTTAATTTAATCAGGCTTGCAAAGTAACATTAGCCATATAAGGTAAGAGTCACAGATTTCAGGGTTTCAGACATGGATGTCTTTGGAGGACACTATTCAGCCTACCACAGATGATAAATGTGAAAAAATATGCATCTATGAATTGATGAGATATGATAATATCAATAATGGCTAATTTGCTTTTGGGGCACCTGGGTGGTGCTGTTGGTTGAGCGTCTGACTCTTGGTTTCGGCTTAGGTCATAATCTCAGGGCTGTGGGATCCAGCCCCGCGTCAGGCCCTGTGCTCCGCACCCAGAATCTACTTGAGGTTCTCTCTCTCACTCTCCCTCTGCCCCTCCCACTTATGCTCTCTTTCTAAATAAGTAAGTAAATAAATAAATCTTTTTAAAAATAGCTAATTTGATTTCATGTGCCAAGTACTGTTCTATGAGCTTCACGTATAATTACTTATTTGTTAAGTTTGACACAAGAGACTACCTTTACAACCTAGGGGTAAGGAAGGATTTCTTAAATAAGATACAGAGGCATGAACCATAAGTGAAATGATAATAATAGTAATATGAATAAATTGCTATCAGTAATTACACTAAATTATTACATTTTGTTAATTATAACATTAAAATTAAGAAGTTCTATTAATCAAAAGACACTATAGAAAAAGTGAGAAAACATACCACAAACTTGGAGGAGATATTTGCTATGCATACAGCTGACAAAAGTTTAACGTGCAAGGTATATAAAGAATTCCTGGGGCGCGTGGGTGGCTCGGTCGTTAAGCGTCTGCCTTCGGCTCAGGTCATGATCCCAGGGTCCTGGGATCGAGCCCCACATCGAGCCCCGCATCGGGCTCCCTGCTCCGGGGGAGGCCTGCTTCTCCCTCTCCCAGTCCACCTGCTTGTGTTCCCTCTCTCGCTGTGTCTCTCTCTGTCAAATAAATAAAATCTTAAAAAAAAAAAAAAGAACTCCTTATAAGGAAGAATTTATATTCATTAAAAGAGGAAAGACAACCTAATAGAAAAAGTAGGTACAAGACTTAAACATACACATCATAAAGTGCCCAAAGGGGTGCAAAACACTAGTTGGAGTGTAAACTGTCACAATTGCTTTGGAAAATAATTTAACATCATCTTGTAAAATAGAAGATGTGCTAACCCTATGATCACAAATCCCACTTTAGGTATATACACTAAAACTGTTGGGATACATGTAACAAAAAACATGTATAAGAATATTGACAGCACCACTGTTAAATACTAGCCCAAATAATATCAGCAGTAAAAAATGGATAAATCTGTACAATTGAATACTCCATATCACACTGAAAATAAATTCATTTCAGCTACATATAACAGTATGGATAATCTCAGGAATGTATGTTAAATGACAAAAAGCAAATCGCAGAAAAATACATATGGTACAATTTCATTAATATAGTTCAAAAAACCAAGCCAAACAATATTGTTTAGGAATAAAACATATGAACAGCAAAGGCAAGCTAAAAAAAAAATTAGTTTTCCCTATCAATTTTTCTTTCCTAGTCTTGGCATATTTCTTCCAATCTTGGCATCCAGTGGAAATGGCTCAAAGTAAAAAGGAATGGGTTACCCAGGATCCCTGGGTTACTGATTGCTTCCCACCTAGACTTTCCATATAAAGACTGGGAATTCTAAGTAGAGGTCATATACTGGGAAAGAGGATCACTGCCACAAGTTATGTTATTCAGCATTAAACTGTCTCAGGCAGTTATCAAGTTAAATAAGTTGCTGCCATCCTTTTTGGTTGTACAAAACTTTACGCTCAGCCTTGCCCCTTCTATCCACTCTTACAGGGCTTCTAGACTCTCTAAGTCATCTATTTTAGAAAGCATTTTGCTCTCCTATATTTCTCTTTTCTACCATCAACATTCTTCTTCTTTTGAAAAAAAAAATACATTGAATATTCTCAAAGACCCTGAGAAGCTCAGCTTGGCAGAGATACTATTTCCTCTCTGTCATTTCCCCTTTCATCCAAATTCTCAGAAAAGGAAACCTGACTGGCTCAGCTGGGTGATACCAGCTTATAACCATTTATGGTGGGGATGACAGAAGGCAGCTCTGTGGCACAAAACTGATCCTGAAGGTCCCCCATTGGAGGTAGGATAGCCCATAAAAGCAGTCATTATGAGCTGGACAGATACTCCAAAAGTGTTCTACTAAAGCTATTATTTACAATAATTCAATGAATATCCTTGTATATATGTCCTGATAAACATTGTCTAATTGCTTTCTTAGGATAAAATCATAAAGGTGTGATTATTGGATCAAATGTATTAATATGATTGAAATTTTTTTTATTTATTTATTTATTTATTTATTTTTAATTTTTTATGATTGAAATTTTAAATTCATATTATCAAATTGTTCTCCAAAGCATTGGATTAATTCACACTCCTACCATCAGTGTATAAAATGACCATTTGACAAAATATAATATTCTTGTCAATATTGGGTCTCAGTTTTTAAAAAGATTTTATTTATTTTATTTATTCGAGAGGGAGAGAGTGGGAGGGAGAGGGAGAGAGAATCTGAAGCAGACTCCATGCTGAGCACGGAGCCCCGTGTAGGGCTTGATCCCACAACTGTGAGATCATGACTTGAGCCGAAACCAAGAGTCAGACGCTCGACTGACTGAGCCACCCAGGCGCCCCTCAGGTCTCATTTTTTAAAAACATTTGCCAGTTTGATAAATGAAGGTGGTATCTCATTGTTTTCATCTGTCTTTTCTTTTATAATCAGTTAAAGCTAAATTTTTTCATCTGCATTTTGGATATTTTTATTTCTGAACTTTTGAAGAGCTTACCTGTATAAATTAGCTATTTTTAAATAGGGCTGTTTTTTCATCCTAATAGTTTGTAAGAGCAACATAGATGTTGAAAATATTTCTGTTTCTATTAGTCTTTTTAATATGTTTATAGAGAGGGGGCACCTGGGTGGCTCAGTCGTTAAGCATCTGCCTTCGGCTTAGGTCATGATCCCGGGGTCCTGGGATCGAGCCCCGCATCGGGCTCCCTGCTTGGCGGGAGGCCTGCTTCTCCCTCTCACACTCCCCCTGCTTGTGTTCCCTCTCTCGCTGTGTCTCTCTCTGTCAAATAAATAAATAAAATCTTTAAAAAAATATGTTTATAGAGAGGTGTTTGTTTGCTTGTTTTTTGGATGCCTGGTTCAATCTAAAAAGGATACTTTTGCCTAAACATTGACTGTCCTCAGATCAGTTTTTGTGTTTGTGTGTGTGTGTGTGTGTGTGTGTGTTTAGAGAGAGAGAGAGAGAAAGAGAGAGTGGGGTGGAGCGGGGGAGCAGAGGGAGAGAGAGAATCTTAAGCAGGCTCCACGCCCAGCACGGAGCCCAATTCGGAGCTCGGTCTTACAACCCTGAGACCATGACCTGAGCCAAAATCAAGGGTCAGACACTTAACCAGCTGAGGCACCCAGGTGCCCCGTCCACAGATCAGCTTTAGAATAGATTAAAAAAAAATACTCTGGAAAACAATAGATTAAAGTATTAACAAATAAATAAACAAATTAACAAATAAATATTGAAAACTTAATAAACCTGAAGTGCCAGGCATATATTCAATCACAGTGGCCTCTATTGTAATAAAGAGCTAATTGCATCCTCTTTCATTCACTTAACATGGATCAGTATTTGTCTCTTCTCACTTGGATTTCTGCAACTGGCCCTAAATTGTCTCTGCCTCTAGTCTCATCCATCATTGCCAAAAAAATAATCCTTCTGGTATACAAATTTTATGTCACACACCCGCTTATCACCCTTCGGTGGTTTCCAGTGGCCTTCAGGATAAAGTCCAAACTCCTCAGCACAAGGTCCTGCCCCACCTGCATCCTACCTAATCCTCTGGCCTTCCTTCTATCTCCATGTCACATCACCCACACTACGGCCACAGAGAACCACCCACAGTTCTCCACATGTACCCCGCTGCTTAACAGATTTGTTATTCCTTCTGTGTGGAACCCCCTTCCTCCTTGTGACTATTGATGAACTCTTGTTTATTTTTTGGACTCCCCCCACTCTTTACATATGCTCAGAAGCCTGTCTGCTCTGCCCTGTTTCCTTAGGTACCCAGCTGCTATGCTTCTATAGCACCTCATGCACTTCTTGCCCTTAACACTTCTGAGCGTTTACTGGTCTGTTTCTTCCAGACTACAAATGTGGTGACAGACTTCTCTATGATTATAATTCAGGGTCTTACCCAGGGCTTGATGCATCACAGACCATTAAGTTTTTGCCAATTAAATATAGAGACAAATGAACATTTCTATGTTTTCTCAGGAAAAAGTACAACAAAGCAAATGTACCACTATCAAAGAGATTTAAGTAGGGATAAAAAAATATAGCAGAGTGTTAGCACATTAATAATCATTTAAAAGAGTTTACCACTCGGGTGTCTGGGTGGCTCCGTGGGTTAAGCATCCGACTCTTGATTCTGGCTCAGGTCATGATCTCCGGGTTATGGGATCAAGCCCTGAGTTGGGCTCTGTGCTCAGAGTGGTGTCTGCTTGAGATTCTCTCTCTCCCTCTCCTTCTGCCCCTCCCCCTGCTCTCTCTCTCTTTCCTTCAAATAAATAAATAAATAAATAAATAAATAAATAAAATCATCTTTAAAAATGTTTCCTACTTAAGAGCATTTAGTATATTGCTTTTTTGCCCTGTGCCTTTATTTCCACATTTTTAGGTCTAAAAGGATAGTAGCAAGCAAACATCTTATCTTCAGATAAACTAGGGTAGAAGAAGATTCAGAAATTTGATTGTAAAATGCTTTGATATATCAATTGTTGGTATAAAATTCCAGGAAACCTAAAAACATCTTGTTTCAAATATCTATAATATTAAAAGTTATTAAGTAATGTAATGTAGTTCATTTTTAGAGGAATTATGTAAGTGCAGTTTATTTTTACATAGAACCTTCTATTTGAGGTCATCAAGAGGAAATTGCAGTCATAGGATTTAGAGAAGATGAGAGATTGAGAAAATTATATAAACCTCAAAGTTGCTAAGAGACTAGATCTTAAGTGTTTTCACCATGAAGAAGAAATGATAATTATGTGAAGTGACAGAGGTGTTAGCTAATGGTAATCAGATTGTAATGTATCAGACCAACGCATTGTACACATTAAACTTACACAAGGTTATATGTCAATTATATCTCAGTTTTCAAAATGGAATATTATAAAAACCCATAACAAGCAAACAAACAAACCAGAAACAGACTCAGGAATACAGAGAACTGGTGGTTGTCCGAGGGGAGGGGAGTGGGGGGAAGAGTCAAATAGGTAAAGGGGATTAAGAGGTACAAAAAGAAAAAAAAACAGAAGGTTCTAAAGTTGAAAACAAACATGAAGTACTATGGAACTCATAAATTTATATATAATCCATTGTACCTAAGACACTGAGATAATTCTATTCTCCAGTATCAAGGTGATTAAAGCAGCAACACTTAAAGAAAAATAAAATAAAATATAACCATGAAAAAACCCCCAGCAACACTTAAGTCCAAATTGGAATAAATTAAAAGTTGCCAATTCTTTTGCTAAGCTAAAAACAACCCAAATATTCTGCAAAACAAGGGTGCTGACAATTTATACACCTGACAATTTATATAATCTTCCTCCTTGGAAAAGAAAAGAGAGATCTTTAGGCCCTAATATAGAAAGCTGCATAATATATTATTAAATGAGAAAAGCAACTTGCAAAATATAATCTATATAATCCCATTTTGGTGAAAATTTTATATACATATTTATATTCATACATGCATATTTTAAAACTTATAAGATCATCTAAAACTTAGCAGTTGTTATACTGGAGTGCAGAGTAGGAGGTGGGTCATCAAAGAGGATTTGCACTCCTTATGTATTTTTGTCATGTTTAAAATTTTACAATACGAATGCATTAATTTTGTACAAAAGATAAGGGTATTAAATTTTCCCTTTGTGGGAAAAAATTCTGAGATAGTGGGGGAGTGCATCAAGAAACTTGTTTTAAATTAACTCTTTTTTCACAAAAAAATCACCCAAGTGTGTTCTACCTCCTATAAGTTTTTTCTATCCCCTGGGAATTAATTCCCTAGTCAAGTAAATGGAAAGAACTTTGTCCCTAATGTTATCAGGGAAGAAGTCAAGTTTGAAATTCAGGAGTCATTACTCTTTACCTTCCTAGGACTTGACTCTAGGTCTTAAATAGACTTGGCTGCTTGCTTTCTTCCTTCCTTCCTTCCTTCCTTCCTTCCTTCCTTCCTTCCTTCCTTTCTTTTTTAAAGATTTATTTATTTATTTGAGAGAGAGAGAGAAGGGGGGGCAGACGGAGAGGGGAAGCAGACTCCCCGCTGAGCCAAGGGAAGCAGACTCCCCTCTGAGCCAAGAAATGTGGGGCTCCATCCCAGAAATCCGAGATCACAACCTGAGCCTAAACGGAGGCTTGAGCTCAAACCGGGAATCTGAGGAGTCAAATGCTTAATGACTGAGCCACCCAGGTGCCCCTGGCTGCTCCCTTTCTGAATGACAAAGGACAGAAAGATCTAGGAGGGTACAAACTTTTAGTTGTAAGATGAATAAGTTCTGGCAATCAAATGTACAGCATGGTGACTATAGTTAATAATACTGTATTGTGTACTTGAAAGGTGCTAAGACAGCAGATTTTAAATTTTCTCACCACACACACACACAGTAACCGTGTGAGGTGATAGATGTGTGAATTAACTTGATTGTGGCAATCATTTCACAATATAATATATACATGTATCAAAACATCACATTGTACACCTTAAATTTATACAATTTTTGTCAATCATACCTCAATAAAGCTGAGGGGGGAAAAGAAGAGAGAACGAAGGACCTAAAGTTGAGTGGAAGTCAAAATCTACTAAGCTTATGTCACACTTAGGAATCACAAATAAAGGCCTGGTCTGGAAGATTCCAGGTGGACAACAAAGTTAGTCAAAATACTCAGGTCAAGAGCCCTCAATCATCCAGCCTGAATAATCTGACAATGAATTAATCTGATAATTCTTTCTTTTCCAGTTGAGTTTGCCAGTGTAGACCTGGCTGGAAAGGGTTCTGAAGAGCCAGCAACAAGGATAAAAGGAAGAGAACAAAGACAGACCATTGCGTCTGGTGGGGAGCCCTCAGGAAAGGCGATGTGGATGCCAGTGCAGGAGATGTGGCCACGTGCAAGTAAGTCGGGGGCCCTTTGAGGACCCCAGAACTGTGACTGAGGTGACCCTTCCTCTCTAGCGGACAAAAGGGACAGCAACTCAGAGATGTGTGAGGAAGAAGCTTCAGTGCCCTACTTGTTTCACCACCAGAGTTTTGAGAGGGTAGGGTTTTGGCTACCTACTGAAATCTCAACCCTTCTTTTAAGTTCAAATTCTACCCTCTTTAGAAAACCTTCCCTAAATAAGCCTATATGATTTATAGTCAGTTTGAAGCAACTTAATACCTTATTAAATTACATTCTTATATTACCACCTTACTGGGCTATAAATGTCTCGAGGACAGAAATCATGTTTTGTCTTTTTAAAATGTCCATGATGCCTAGCGTCGGTTTGAGAATGTAAAAGGTGTTCAACAAGTAAGTGTTCCATGGAAAAGTTGAAAGGAAGAAACCATCAGGTTCCCTAAAGTAGCCCAAGCTTCTTTCTAACTTACAGAGGTGGTTGGGTTGAATCCCCCACATTCTCAAATCAGAGGGCTGAGGTTCACCCAGTGCATGGTATATTTTTCTCTGAAGAAAGCTACTCTGAATGCAGATTAAGGCTCAAAGCCCTACAAAGGACAACCGGGAAAGCACAGTCCCTTCTAAATCCCCTTGGGGACCAGGCTCTCCTCCCTGTGTGTCTGAGTCTGCGGGTGAGTGTGCATGGGTGGGGGAGGTTGTGGTGGGGCGGGAGGGCATAGGCAAGAGGGAGGAGAGAAACCCCAAGCGGTGATTATGTGGAGGGGATTTGCTATGTCTCTTTTCCTCCCCCCCTTCTTTCTTTGTCCTCTTTCTCCGTGTTCCTCTCTTTGTCCCCTTTTCCTCGTCTCCTTCTTCTGCATTTGTCTGGGAGGATCCTGGAGTGTTCTTTTGATCGACTCAATCTTTCTCTGGCACTTGAGTTCTGATTGGCTGAAGGACTTAGAAGGGGAAAAAAAAACTTTAATTAAGTAGATAATCTCTTCTTTGGAAGTTTGGCAGCTCCATTTCACCTCCCCTTAACTCTGTTTGGGATCGCTTACACACCACGAAAGTTGGGACTTGAGGAGAATTCCATCCCACTACCACTGAGGAGTATATTTCCCCATCTTGTCTGTCTCCCAAGTTTTTAGAATTTTCTATCTCTGTTGCGCCAGAGGATTATGTTGCTTACGAAGCCTTCTGTGTGTATCTTCCTTTTCACCTGTATCCTCCGACTCAGCTACACCTGGTAAGTAACCTGGACTCCTACCTGGAACTGGGACTAGGTAAATGTATGTAATATATGGGAGAGAGCTCTTTTTCATTTCCCGAAATGTAGGAAGATTTGGGATCTCTCCTAGGAAAAACTGTTCTATGGAGTAGGGGCTCTTCCTAAATTTATGGCTGATTTCAGTAAATCTTTAGGACCCTGACTAATAAAATAATAGATTTAAAAATAGATTAATAAATTGCTGTACCACAAATATTCTAAGTGGTTTTGGGAGAAATGGACAGTAGCCCCCCCCCCCCTTTTTTTTTTTTTACCAAATCCTAATGTCAGCATTGTGGAGAAAAGGAAGGTGGTTCAAAGCAAGTTCTACTGTGTTTGAATCTGATCTTTGAGGTGAAGGCTGGAGACAAAATACAATGGGATCTTACTTTGCACTTTCTGACTTTACTTTTTTCAGAATATTCCAAGTAACTACTCACATCATTGTGTCTTAGAGATAAAAATTAGCTTGATCCGTTGAGTTGGTATTGGGTTAACAAACATATTTGAGATAAAATATTTTAGAAATCTAAACTTTCTACAAATTTATGTAATGTATACAATTTACAAACATTTCTAAATTGCTCAGGAAATGAGGCAATGTTGGTGAAAGTGCTTTGGAAACTATAAACCACCTCACAAATGATAGGTGATATTATTGTCAGTTTTGTTTAGCTCTTGGAAATCACATAAAGTATCTATACATGGAAATGTTAACAAGTAACTACGCAATGAGATACAAAAGAAAGACCTGGGAAGTGCAGGTTGCTAGGGTGTTTGGAGATATACTGAGATACATAAGCTCAGTCTCTTTCTTTATCAGTTTGCACTGTGACCATTTAACCAAGGTATGAATCCAATTGCTACATAAACTGTTGATGAAGGAAGAATAGGGATTTCTTTGCTGAAATCAGCTTCCTGTGCCAAGAACGTATTCTCATCATAAGCTAGTATAGCCATCTTTATGAGAGAGTTGGTTAAGAAATACGCCAAATTTATACAATGATTTGCAAGTTAAGGCAGTCATTTGCAACACTTCCAATTACGAAGTGAACTACCAAATAATTGGTCAATTTTTAACTGGCATTTTAATTAAATATTTCACGTTCAAAAAAAAGTCTCTCTTTTTTCCTCTCAAGAGAACAAAAAGACAAAAGGGAGCAGAGACTATTTCAGAGCATTTCCACTGATGTTCATGGTATTCTTCAGCTGATTCAGTATCAGCAAAAGAGAAACACGAGATTCCTTTCCCCAGTCACCAGGGCAGTGTGAAGAATTGTTCTATAAAAAATACCTTTACTGTGTGTTCCTTCCCTGCTGGAGGGGGTCATGTTCATTTCATTCCGATACTGACACAGCCACACTGAAAGGTGGCTGGGTTGCTTGTCTGTCCAAATTCAAGTGTCTGGATTCAAAAAGAAAAAAGAAAAAAGAGATGTGAAAGAAAGTTCTAATTTAAAAACAGGGTTTAAGAACCCCTTCTCGCCTTGCCTGACTTTGAGGAGAAAATGTACAAATCTCCTGTATAATGCAATTAGATTTTAATTGCTTTTTCTCTGTAAGCCCTAATTTGAATTAAACATTTACACTTTGCCAAGAGTCTGCTTTTGGTAGCATTTGAAGAGTGATTTTTAAATTTAACATTAAGTCTTGATTATTCTTATAATGGAACTATCCGGGTTCTGCATAAGGTCATCTTCCCCTTTGTGCCATGCAGAGAAATTTGACCAACCACAGCCTTTCAGATGCTTCTCTTAATACTTCATTATCAGCCTTTTATGTAAGGACCTCAAAAGCATTTAACAAATAGAGAACCACAATTTCTGCTTGGCTGTTCAATTGTAGGCTTGCCTGAAATTACTGTCAAAAAAGTCCATCAACAGAAGCTCTTGGGCTTGAAAGGAGGAAATAAAGATGACACTCACTTACAACATGTAGTTTTACTAGGGTTCTCAAGGCAAGATGACTAGAAATTTTTTTAAAAAGCATTCTCCACCGTTTCTTCTTGTTGGGACACTCCTGAGAATTATCCTTTAGTAACTTGAGAAAAATATTTTCTTTGAATCTGTTTTCCTTAATCCCAATGGCTCCCAAAAAAGAGAATGGGAATGTGTGATACAGCTAAGCAGATAGTGATGGTTATAATGGTGGCCAGAGATGAGCCAATTTGACTTTTCATTTCCAGTACACTCACTCATCTGGCATGAATGGGCCTAGAACACGTTTTTCCTTAACTGTTGCCTTCATTTTACTTCAAATGATGTCTCATAACGATCCTAGGTTTTGCCCAATTCTGTCCATTTCTCCTTTCTCTCTCTCTCTCCCCTCCACCCGCCCAACCTGATGGCCAAATCAGAAAGATGCACTGGAACACAGAGTAACTACGGCTCTGCTCTCATTCTTTCCAAAGCATTTAAACAGAGTCAGTTTCTTTTCTGTGGTAGAGCAAGAATTTATTGAAAATCTTTGGGTTTTAAGGCAGCTTTTGAAATACACCTTCCTTGGTTAGCTACATTTATGTATTTAAAGTAACCTTTCTATGACCTTTCTATGAATTTCTGTGAAATTTCACCTGATAATGACTTGCAGAACCCCTGATCAGTAAGGGCTTCAGTGAGTGTAGGGGGGTTGTCTTGCATCCATACTCTCTCCAAGCATCATCTATAGCTAAAATTATTCTCCACATACATGTGCTACTATTTTTCAAATGTATATTATGAACAATAAAATACACACTTAAAATTACTGAACTCAAGATAATTTGTTGTCAAGTTTCTGTTAAGTTTTTTCACTAACAGATACAAAAGAACAAGTGCAATCAAGTGAGGATGCACTAAACTTTGTTACATTAAAAAGAAATTCTCATCCTCAGAGAGGCTGGGAATCTCTGAAGTTAGGGAAATAAAAGGTAAGTGAAAGTTCCTTTGGAATCTGGAAAATAATATGCCAGTATGAAAGGGTCATATACCAATAGCTTCCCTGATCAATAAAAAAATTCATAGCCCATGAAAAGACTTGGGATTCATGGGGTAACTCTTAAGGGGATTAGGTTAGTAGTTGCACTGTTGGAGGTCCTTCTAAGGGCTTGAGACATGATCACAGAAGTTTAATTCCCAGTTTTGTCATTGATTTGTCAACAACTTGAGCCCCACATTTTTACTTTCAGAGTCTCTATACTTCCTGCCATGAATAAAAATAAGTTAGCTAATAATAATAATTAATTAGTTAACGATATTTATTACTATCATCATCATCATTTACAAAGGCTAAGAGGTCCTGGGAAGAGACACTTCATTACAGCTTTTCTTACAAAACCAGTTTGTATAAATAGGGCAGATGCTCCATGATGCGTGTTTATTTTGTGCATGTGGATGGTAATATGACACAAAGAAGGATCTCCTTAAAAAAGGATCAGAAGAAAAGGAGTTTCAATCTAAACCCTCTCTCTTCCATGGAAAGAGTTTACTTTTTTCTCTTTTTCCCACCTGGGACAATTGGTTTAATGCTATGTATTAGGCAATGCTCTTCTCTCTTGGGACTATAAATACAAATCCCTTTTTCCTGGGCTCCATTTACTCTTAGCTTTTTTTCTTTTCCAACTGATATGATCAAGTTCTCTTAATCTGCCTGATGTTTACTATTATTAAAATCAGTTAAGACATTTAGAAAGGATTTTATTTGTTCACATTTGGGTGAAATGTTTTTTGGCTAAAAGATTCCAAAGATTCCACTAGAACCTTGCCATCTACTCATCTTTGAAGACTTAGTTTAGGTATTCCCTCCTCCTGGAAGGCTTCCCAGGTTGAATTAGCTACCTCTTCTCTCTGCCCCCATTATATCCAGTGGCAGGTTAAGCCACTGTGGCACTTGGTACCTTTTATTGGAATTCTGCTTTTGAATCTGTCTTCTTCACTAGCCCAGAAACTCCTTTAGGATCAGACACCTTGCCTTATCTATCATTGTGTCTCTTATGTGGAAATTAACCACAATTGTAATAATGGGTAACTTGCTATGTAGGCAGGCACTGTTGTAAGTGCTTTACCAATCCTAATATTGATCCTCCAAAGTAGATTCTATAGTCATCTACATTTTACAGGTGAGGGAACTGAGGCCCAGAGATCTTAAATAACTTGGCAAGATCACCTAACTGATAATGATCCAGATGGAACTTGAACACAGAAAATTTGGTTGTTGAGGCCTCAGGCTGAACTATGCCCTACTGATGAATGTGTTTTGAACTGACCTTTGCATGTAAACTATTTTACATAAGGGAAGACCATGACAGGAAACTTCAATCTTAATTTAAGCTTAATCTTTTCTTAAGTTCAGAAACTTCCAGAAGTAGGTATCAGTTCTCAGAAGTAGAGCTTTTTCATATTTTCTAGTTTAAAAGCAGAAGGTTCCATGGTTTACTTAAGTCCTTACTTTTGCATTGCTATCGTCTTCTGAAAAAGGGTCATTTAGAATTAGCTTTGGCTCTGCCCCATATCCTGGGACAAAATCTATCTCAGGAATAATGATAATGTGAGCCAACACTTAGTACATGTTCACTACGTAACAGGCCAAAGACACAAAACTTGTCAGTGGTAAGACAGGAATTTGAATCAACAGCACTCATGGCTTTTCTCCAATAAGCCCTTCTGCTTCAGATAGGACCTTGCTTGGTTTTCTGTGCTCACATTCATACCTCAGGAGCCAGAACACTGGACCATGGTCCTTCCTGCTGTGGCCATCCTTCTTTCTCTGACACTCCAATTCTTCTGGGAATTTTTAATGATGTTAACAGTAGTCTGATCCACATTTAGAAGTCTGGCATTAAGAAACAAAAGCTTGTACCTGACTGGTATTTTTATGTTAAAAAAATTAGTTCTGTTAGCTTATTTAAATTATCTTACACTTATTATACAACAAATTTTTTTAAAAGATTTTATTTATTTATTTGACAGAGAGAGACACAGCGAGAGAAGGAACACAAGCAGGGGGAGCGGGAGAGGGAGAAGCAGGCTTCCTGCCGAGCAGGGAGCCCAATGTGGGGTTCGATCCCAGGACCCTGGGATCATGACCTGAACTGATGGCAGACACTTAACGACTGAGCCACCCAGGCGTCCCTATCCAACAAATTTATATTATTTCATTCTGTTATTTCATTCCTTTCATCTCACTGAAAACTGTCTGCAGACTCTTTGATTTGGATTACATGTGTACCGTCTTTTGCCAAAAACCTCAAATTACCTGTTCTTTTCAACGTAGTGGGCTTGTGCTTATTTGAAGATCATTCAAAAACTATCTGTACTGCCTGTGATGTTAAGGTTTCTGGTATAGCGTTAAGAAAGCCAGCTCTGACGATATTTTCCTAAGGATAAAGACCCATTTTTGTAGCACATCTTAGGATCTGCAGGAACCCAAGAATTATTGTGGTGTCCTCCATTTCATTGTTTTTCATGTAACAGCTTTTAAAGAGACACTTGGAATCTTTAGAGCTCTTTTGACTTTTGATTCCCCTTACATTCAAAGTAATAGGCAGAGGCAAAAACAAATTCCCCAAGATCCCTAATTCAAACATGTGACAGGGAGATGTAGAGAATAAACATACAGTGTTGGTCTTGAAAGGAGGGAAGGAAGGAAGGAAGGAAAGAAGGAAGGAGAAAGAGAGAGAGAAGAAAGAAAGGAAGGAAGGAAGGAAGGAAGGAAGGAAGGAAGGAAGGAAGGAAG